>NW_022900935.1:13037565-13066144 GCF_012274545.1 Fukomys damarensis
GTCTTCATTTTGATACTAAAGTGTTTTTTCTTCATATTTGTTTTGCTAGCTCAACAGTTGGCCCCAGGCCTTCAACTTTCTCTCCCATCGTCTGCCCCAAATGTATTGTTTCCTTCAGTTCCAGCTATAGCTATTCAAGTCTTTTGTTCTGGTTGTAAAAGAATGCTTCATAAGGGGCAAACTGCGTATCACAAGACAGGATCTACTCAGCTCTTCTGTTCTACACGATGCATCGCTGGATTTTCTTCATCTGTCTGCCTGCCACCTCCTCCCCGGAAAACCTGCGCAAACTGTTACAAGTATTAAATTCTTAATGACATCCCTTTTCACTTTACTTTTCAAATGTATATGTAGTTTATTTCAAAGATGCCAGTGCTACTTTAAATATATTGAGCATGCTTCTTTGGAAGTTGCTTTTCAGCTTATTTGGGAATTTGCAAATTTAGTTTACTTTTCAACATCAGATAAGTGACTTAGTGTTAGAAGTGTTGCCTAAACCAGTTTTCTGTCTCTCTTAGTGTTAATTTTACTATAGAAAAAAATAAACCATTTGTGGGATTTACAGGACCACTCATATATCTTGTAACTGTGAAGAGCAACCATTAAGATTACTTAACAGTTATTTTGAAAGTTATTGAAATTTAGAATAAAATAATAATGCTATTAGTAATATGTAAAAGTTAATTCTTTAGAAGATAAAAACTAAGGGGTCTGACTAGAATTGTTTGTTACTATATCCTTGTGAATTTTCATGAGGTCATTATTGCTTCAAAATAATGTTTAGAAGCAGAGAGAGGAAGAAACAGCAAAGCACATAACCTTTTTCTGTCATAGTATATTTGAAGAATTTGGCATGTTCTGCCTATTTTGGTGGTATCATAATTCCAGAGTTTTAGTATGAGTTTCCGCTCCAGCCAGGTTTCATCCACTGAGGCCACCCTGTAATCCCATACTCATGGAAGCTGGCAGCTTCCATGAGTAGAAGCAGGAATGAAACAGACGGCATTTTAAAAGATTTGTATTGGCAGTGGTCACTAACATAGAGTAAGAAAAGTTAAGAGTTTGGTTTTATTGCTGGGGATATAGCTCAGCGGTAGAGTACTTGCCAAGCATGCGAGAGGCCTTAGGTTAGATCCCCAGCACTGCAAAAATCAGAAAGAATGGCATGAGAGCATGCCTGTGATCCCAGTACTTGGGAAGCTGAGGCGGGAGGATTGTTAGTTCAAGGCCAACCTAGGCTACAGAGCAAGACTTTGTCTCAAAAAAAAAAAAAGCTCGATTTTTAAATTGTGACTCTGACTTAAACTAGCTGAGTAATCTTGGGCTAGGTATTTTAACTTCTCTGAACCTAAGTTTTTTTATTTGCCAGTAATATCTAATTTCTTGGTTTTGTTTGTTTCTGTTTTTTTTTTTTTTTTTTTTTTTTTTTTTTTTTTTAAGGCAGTCTTACTGTGTAGTCCAGGTTGGCCATGAACTCACTATGTAGCTCAAGTTGGCCTCTACCTTGTGGTGATCCTGCCCCTGCCTCCTCAGTGCTAGGATTTCACGTGTCCCGCTAATTCCTAGGGTTTTAATAGCACAAAGTTAACACATGGCCTACCATATAGCAAGTACTTAATAAGTGAGATGTTATTAATATAAAATTAAATCATGATATACTACTACTTACAATTAATGTAACATTGTGTCTATTTAACAAAATCGATAGGCTTTTCTTTTGACTTTGGAGATATATAACAGTTTATCTGCTTGGTGTTTAAGTTATCTTTTTTGTTTGGTTTTTAGAGATAGGGTCTTGCTATTTAGCCCAGGCTGGCCTTTAACTCACAGCAATCTTCCTGCCTCAGCCTCCTGAGTATTGTGATTACAGGTGTGCACTATTATATCCAGCTATCCTAAGTTATCTAAAAATTAATTCTGCTAAGATGAAAATATCCAGCTAAGAAGGAGAGAGGGGTTTTAAAATATTTTACCTAAATATTCCTACTTTGTTCTAAAATGCCTTTAGAAAAAGCTGGGCATGGTGGCGCATGCCTGTAATCGCAGCACTTGGGAGGTTGAGGCAGGAGTATCACTGTGAGTTCAAGACCAGTCTGGGCTTCATAGTGAGTTCTAGGTCAGTCTCAACTACATAGTGAGACCCTGCCTCAACCCCCCCCAAAAAAAAATCCTTTAGAACACTTTATTATATTATCATTTTAATGAACTGATATAAAAATAAATTTAATTTCTTATTTTTAAGATATTTTGTTTCAGATAACAAAATACAGTGAATTAAAAAAATTTTTTTAGTACTGGAGGATTAAAGTCAGGGGCACTTTTATCATTGAGCAGTATCCACAGCTTTGTAAGATTTTTTAAAATTTTGAGACAAGGTCTTGGGAGTCAAACTTGCACTCCTCTTGCTTCATACTTCCTGAGTACTGGGATTACAGATGTGTGCCTTCATGCCAATTAATGAATTAAATTTTTAAGGTCGTAGCATTATTTATACATCCAAATGTATATCGGTTGTGACTTTGTACTTTTTACCACAGTGTTCCTTGTGTGTGTGTGTGTGTGTGTGTGTGTGTGTGTGTGTGTGTGTTGCTAAGGGTTAAATGTAGGTTTAACCTCATCATACAATGCAGGGACTCCACCACTGAGCTATCCTTTACTCCCTTGAAAAATTGTTCTGCTCTCTAGATTTGCCATTGCCTTCAGAGCCTATGAAACATACGTTTAGGCTAGGTTAGGTGACAAATCTCTTTTCAACATGTGCCAAAGTTTAACAAATTGGCAAAAGGTACTTGATACTTTATTAGCTCAATACAGTAGGTGATTAAACGGAATACTTCTGTTAAATGGTGAGATTTAACCAGAAAATTTAAAAAGAAAACTTTTTTAGGGTTTATGTAAATTAGAAAAAAGTGTTTTGAGCTCATATTATTATAAGAAGAAGTGTGTTTTTTTCCAAGATAAATGTAAGGGCATAATACTCATTTGGAAAAAAGAAAAAAATATTCATTTGGATATGTAAGGTTTAGAGTCCATTCGTATTTATATGTACATATTGTCATTATGAATTTATTCTCATTTGTTTACTTATATGTACATTATATCAGTGGCAGATTCACCTTATTAAATAAAATTTATTGCTGTTTTTTAGTAAAAAAAATAAGACTTTTCTCCAAAGTTAATCCTTCATCTGCCCATAAGTATATATCCATTTGGTTTCAAAGATAGTCATGTTTTTAGGGTTAGGTGAATTTTAGAAAATTAAAATAATTTTTGTTTTTTATATCTATTATGGAACAGGCTTGCATAATAGAATTATAATATGAGAGGCAGAATAGTGGAATGATTAACCTCAAAATGCCCAAGTTTATGTCATGGTATCATTATTTACTTTCAGTGTGACTTTGACAAGTGTGTTAGCCTCTGATTTGGTGTCCTTATCTGTAAAGTGGAAATGATAATACTTCCTTCATTATTGTGATATTTAAATTGTGTAATTTGAGTGAAGAGAACAATGCCTGACATGTTGTAATTACTCATTATACTTGTGACATTTAATATTACTGCCATTATTGTTCTTGACTTTGTGGCCTGCACTAGTGTTTTTAATGACTGTTTCCTTCAGCTTTTTTACTTGTGTAAAGAATAGCAATACTTAGCTCCTGCTTAACCAGGCTATTGCTCTCAATGCTTATTGTGATAATTAGGTCTTATAAAATGGCTCTATAAATCTTAGAGAACTACTCAGTTATGTTCTTCCTATCTCATAGATAGCTAAATTCTATATAGCATGCTAATTTTTATACTAATCTTTGGTACATCATCTGTTTTCCCAAATTGTAATTTTTTAAAAAAAATTATTTACTGTCTCACTCATCCTTCTACTCTTGACAGTTGTTGGGTAGTCAAAGGATGTATATGTGAGAGTCTGGAGTTGTGAGGTGGCCACTGAATCTTGTCCTGCTGGCTCCAGCAGATGAAATTTTGTCTGTGAGCATCTGGCTGGTTACATTTTAAATATAATTCTCCATCCACACAGCTAACAATTAGAGATCATAAACCTCATTTTAACATGTGAGGAAATTGAGACAGTAATTGCCTTACTCATCATCACTCAGCTAGAAGTAACAGAACTAATCATCAAGTCCAGATTTTCAAATGCTTTCTCCAAGGCTTTTCCTCACTATACAATAGCTGCCTGTTAGTACATATTAGGTTAGCTTACAAAGAGGAAGGAGTTACATTTGTTACATATTTCATTTTGCCTTTGTTATTTATTTTTAGAGGCATTTTAAATCCAAAGGATGTGATCACAACCCAGTTTGAAAATTCTTCTGCTAACAAAGATTTCTGCAGTCAGTCATGTCTGTCATCTTATGAGCTAAAGAAAAAACCTGTTGTTACTATATATACCAATAGTATTTCAACTAAGTGCAGTATGTGTCAAAAAAATGCTGATGTAAGTGACATTTTACTTTTATTGAGATTCTGTTCAAAGATCAGACGTTTTAACTGGCTCTGCTTATTTTGTATGTGTGTGTGTTTCTATTTCCTAGACTCGATTTGAAGTTAAGTATCAGAATGTGGTGCATGGTCTTTGTAGTGATGCTTGTTTTTCAAAATTTCATTCCTCCAACAACCTCACCATGAACTGTTGTGAGAACTGCGGGAGTTATTGCTATAGTAGCTCTGGACCTAGCCAATCCCAGAAGGTTTTTAGTTCAACAAGTGTCACGGCATATAAGCAGGTATGAAAATCAGCCTGTCACACAAAGTTAAATTTAATCTTAAATTGGCTGCACAGAAGTGAACTGCAAAATAAAAGAGTGAACTTCTCCCATCCTTTCATCCTCATGTGTGATTTCCTCTTCAGAAAAATAAGATAGATTTTGATACTGTAGGGATGATTATGGAATGACATGACACAGGTGAAATAGGTCAGTTTTTAAGGTTCTCTTCATGACTGAGAATTTATAGCTATAATTTCATGATTTGTGTGAAATATTTTATAAAATAGTGATAGTGAAGAAAACTCGTAAATAAACTGAGCAAGTTAAAACGTGCTGAGAATCTGAATCTCAAGGAAGCAATTTTTTTTCATTTTAAAATTGTTTTGGAATGAATTATTTTGGCAGGATCATCCTATTAAAGTATTTTAATTGTATATATTGCAATAAAAAGTGAGTGAGTTTGGTTGTAAATGTAGCATTGTGTTAGTTGATCACTGAGTGATTTGGATTTTTAAAGTTATTTTAGCTGGGTGTGGTGCACACCTGTGATCCTTGCACTTGGGAGGCTGAGGTAGGAGGATCACTCTAGTTTCAAGGCCAACCTGGGCTACATAATGAGACCCTGTCTCAGTAACACTCCCCAAAAAAAGTTCTCTTAAAAAATAAGAGCAAAATCTTTTTCAGTTAGCAAATATTTGATTTGTGAATTTCTCTGATCATTTGGTAGTTTATATTCATCATTAAAAAGTATCTTTTTCCTGGGAATTGACACTTTTGGCAGGCTGGTTACTGCTGTTACTGAAAGAGATTATTATTTTGTTAATGATCCAAAAAATCCATCATTAATTTTTTAAGTATTGTACTGTATCAAGTGCAAAATAAGGTTCCTCTTTTACTAGGAAGATTATGTGAAAATTTACATTTGTATTTCCTTGCCATTTACTCTCTTACTGAGACCATCTAGTTTTTCATGGATAGGATGGTGTAGTGGATAGGAGCCTGAACTTTATAGTCTGATGAAGTAACTTTTATTTTGTACTTGTGTTTATCTTGTGATTTGTTTCCCCCTCAGTCCTGGGGATTTAACTCCAGGTCTTGTGCATGGTAGGCAAGCATTCTATCACTGAGCTATACTCCCTGCCCTTGTCTGTGAATTAAAGTTAATTTAAACTTTTTATTAATTTAATTTTTAAAAGTACTTCACTGTTACTGGAAGATTTCTATGATACAGTATATATACATTGTTTAGCATGGTAAACATTCAAAAAGTAAATAATAGCTACTATTGTTATTAAAACATGAGTAAACTTACAGGCAAATTTTATTATGAAACTTAGTTTGAAAAATAGGTAGTTCTGGGGCTGGGGATTTAGCTCAGTGGTTCTGCTGCCTGCCTCGCAAGCACAAAGTCCTGAGTTCGATCCCCGGTGCCAAAAAAAAAGAAAAAGAAAAATAGGTAGTTCTGTAGGATCTCCTGATGTGCATTAAACATCATTTTTGTCTCTTGCTAAATAGTCTTATAAATTAAATAGCTAGAAAAATGGTAGACTCTGCTGAACTGAGGTCAAGTTCTGTACTGAGTATGGCCTTCTGATTCATGGACTGTCTGGTTCTGTCTAATTATTTGTGATGAGAAAACTGTTCTGACTGTCCCCTTCATTACTTGTAACATGTTTTGTTTTCACTAAAATATCTAATTTTTATCTAATTTTCTTCAGTTTATTATTATTTATATTTTATTATTTTCTGAAAGAACTTGTTTCCCACATCCCCACTTTCAAAACAGTGTGGCGTTGGTGGTATAGTGGTGAGCTTAGCTGCCTTCTAACTTTCAAAACAGCCTAATACTTAGTTTGGGCTCAGTTATTTTCATGAATGGTAGTGATGGTAGGTAGCCTTTTGTGGGGGGGGCAGTACTTAATAGTACACACTTGACCTAAGTATCTAAATGTTATTTATTTTCTTAATAGAATTCAGCCCAAATGCCTCCATATGCCCTGGGGAAATCATTGAGGCCCTCAGCTGAAATGATTGAGACTACAAATGACTCAGGAAAAACAGAGCTTTTCTGCTCTATTAATTGCTTATCTGCTTACAGAGTTAAAACTGTCACTTCTTCAGGTAATATTTAAATTTGATAAATTTATACGCTTAGTAACTGTTGAAGAACATAACTACTTTTCTCTCATATTTTTACAAACTAAATTTATCTATATGGTTACATAAAGGCTCAAAATTGACTTATTTTTAAAGAACTGATTTTTTTTTAGTGCAAATAGTTGTGTGTATTTTATAGTTTGGTTTATGAGAATAAAATGTTGTATAAGTGGGCATTTATTGAGGTTAGTTGTGGTTAGTTTTAGAGCCAATTATAAGCTTTGTTGATTTTGTGTGTGTGTTTATTACAATTGGCTTTCCATATCTGTGGGTTCTACTTGCGTGGATTCAACGAGACAGATTAAAAATATTTAGGGAAAAAATTGCACCTATATTGAACATGTAGACTTTTTCTTGTTATTCCCTAAGTAATAGGGTGTAGCAGCTATTTACATAGTATTTATATTTTATTTGTTATCATAAGTAGTGTAGAGATGATTTAAAGTATACAAATGGATGTTGGGAAGATATATGCAGATTATATACAAATACTGTGCCATTTTATATATATATGGTGAACATTTGCAGATTTTGGTGTCCTTGGGTAGTTCTAGAACGAAAAGCCTAAGGATGACTGTTCTGTTTGTTGTTTTTTTACTTCTAGAATTTTGGATTGTTTGTTCACTTAGGCAACATATTCATTGTTTTAAAATTTTTTGTCATCAAGGTGTCCAGGTTTCCTGTCATAGTTGTAAAACCTCAGCAATCCCTCAGTATCACCTCGCTATGTCAAATGGAACTATATACAGCTTCTGCAGCTCCAGTTGTGTTGTGGCTTTCCAGGTATGATTGAAGGTGTCCAGGTCTCCTGTCATAGTTGTAAAACCTCAGAAATCCCTCAGTATCACCTCGTTATGTCAAATGGAACTATATACAGCTTCTGCAGCTCCGGTTGTGTTGTGGCTTTCCAGGTATGATTGAAGGTAGTATTACATCTGCGTAGTTCTCTTAGGCAAAACCTTGACTACTGAAGGTCCATACTTAGAAATATGTTTGTTTGTTTGTTTGTTTGAGATAGGGTCTTGCTGTGTAATCCAGGCTGGCCTTAACTCACTATATAGCTCAGGGTGGCTTCAAACTCATGATGATCCTCCTACCTCAGCTTTCTGAGCACTGGGATTACAAGTGTGTGCCACCACCCCTGGCTCATACTTAGAAAATTTTAAATTTAAGTTAAAAAAAAATTACTCAACTAGGATTCCAGAGATCATTTCTACAAAATGTTTCAGCTCAGATGTTGGGCTTCCTTTCTTGGGGTCTTCCTTCCTTACATAAGATGCTCTTCCCTTCACTTTCTCCCTTGGCTCCTTCCCTGTCAAATGGAGTATGGTTTGAGTAGGTTGTATTGAGGTGAACAGTAGCCTGTTGGAGCACATGTGATGCTTCCTCATCCTGGGCCAGATACCTGGTGCCTCCTGGCATGGAATTGTAACCATCCATTTCTTCCATTTTCTCCCCAAAACAAAAAAAAAAAAAAAAAAAAAAAAAAAGAATTTAGTGATCCTGTAGACGGGAGGATGCTTGATATGGTATCACTGGCTCCAGGAGCGAGACTGACTACTGGTGGCCACTGTGTTGTAATAACCATCAGGAGTTGGTTAGTGCTGGACTTGCAGGAGGAGAGTACCTTCAGGGAGAAGAGAGGCATGCTGAATTTATTAGAGATCTGTCCTGGAGATCTTTAAAAAGCCTGAATTCCAGTCCTCTATCTGTTAATGTTCCATTTTCCCATTCTTATATAATAGAAGTATATCATTGAAATGCTTTCTCTGAGAAATACATTGTAAAAAACATTGGAGGGAGAATTTATTAAACTGAGGAAGGAAGTAAAAATCAGTAAGTGACATTATTTCTCAGTTGATAAAATCTTTGCTCTTTGTCCATTCAGAATGTATTTAATAAGCCAAAAGGAGCAAACTCTTCAGCAGCACCCCCCGCTCAAGGTCAAGTGATTGTGAGGACGCCCTCCAGGTCAGCGGTATCAGCAGGAAGAGGTGGCACCTCTTCCTCCAGTGCTGTCAGTGGTGCTGCCCCACCTGGCCTCCAGACTCTTGCTGAACAATCCCAGCAGGTTGCTTTAGCCCATACACTTGTGAAACTGAAGTGTCAGCACTGTAACCAAATGTTTGCCACAAAGCCAGAGCTGCTTTTCTACAAGGTAAAGCACAGTCATGAAAGGATTGCATCCAGTAGATGCACTTTTGTCTCTGTCTTTGATGGTTACTCAGTTTGCTTTGAAATGTGAAGGAAAAGTGTTTTTCTACCCATTTAATTTTGTACTTTTTAAATATATTTTGTTTCCTATATAAGAGAAAACGTGATATTTAAGCTCATGTATCTGATTTGCTTCACTTAACATGGTCTCAGGATATGTCCATTTTCCTACAAATGGCTCAAGTTTATCCTTTATGGCAGAGTAGTTCTCCATTGTGTATAAATATTACATTTTCTTTTATCTGTTCATCTGTTGATGGACATATAGGTTGCTTTCAAGATTTGGCTATTGTGAACTGTACTGCTAATGTGGGTATACATATTTCTCTGTCTATAATGTCTTTAACTGTTTTGGGAAGATACCTGGAGATCTGGGAATAGCTAGGTCAAATGGAATTTCTAGTTTTCATTTTTTTGAGAGATCTCAAAAGTTTCTTAGAGATAAAGCAGCTGTTTTGCTAGATCTGAATGACTTATTTCTCTGCAGGGCAGAATGTTTCTATTCTGTTGCAAGACTTGCTCTGATGAATACAAAAAGAAAAATAAAGTTATGGCAATGTGTGATTATTGTAAACTGCAGAAAATTATAAAGGAGACTGTGCGATTCTCAGGAGTTGATAAACCATTCTGTAGTGAAGGTAAAAAAGTTCAGTTTTATCCACATAGCATGGTATATAATATTATAAAATAATTCATGGTGACTTGGACAAATAACACATGACTAATTCTCAAATAATTTTTCTCTCATGAGGTCTAATTTGAGCATTTGTATGTTGGGTTTATACTTCAGTTTAAAGTCTTTTTCCTGGGCATTGTTGTACACATCTGTAATCCTAGCTTCTTGGGAAGCTGAAACAGGAGGATTCCAAATTTGAGAGTCTTAGTGAGACTCTGTCTCAAAATGAAAAAAATAAAAAGGGCTACATATGTAGCTCAGTGTGAAGGCTCTGGGTTCAATCCCCAGTAACCCCTTCACCCCCAGTCTTTTTAGTTTTTTTTTTATTTTAGTGTTAAGGATTGAACCAAGGTCTTCACACATGCTAGGCAAGTGCCCTGCCATTGACTTAAAACAATCCCACCCCTAAAGTCTTTTTAAATGTTGCAGTAACCTCAGTAAAGAAAAGCTATCAAAGTAGAATTAAATCAATGACACTAGTATAAAAATCTCATACATTTAGCTATAACATAAGAGATCTTTTTATTCTTGTACCTATTTGTAAAGTGAGGACTTAAGCAGTTGCTGCTCCTTGCTTTAAGAAACGTTTATACCAGTGATGTTTGTGAAACAGATGGTCTAACATTTATATTTAAAAGGTGATATGAGTTTCTGTGAATATAAAGACTAATCTAGAGGCAAGTAATTATGTCATATATTTAGAAATTAAAGTTTATATCCACTTTTGTATATAAAGTTTCTGTCTAAGGCCATAGAAAGTCAATTTATCTCCTTGCAGTTAATGTGAATTTGATGTTTCTTTGTTTCATCCCTTTTTTTGTGCTCAGTTTGCAAATTCCTCTCTGCTCGAGACTTTGGAGAACGATGGGGAAACTACTGTAAGATGTGCAGTTATTGTTCACAGACATCCCCAAATTTGGTAGAAAATCGATTAGAGGGAAAATTAGAAGAGTTTTGTTGTGAAGAATGCATGTCCAAATTTACAGTTCTTTTTTATCAGGTAAATGAGATATAGTGATTTGTTTCTGAAGCTAGTGCAAATTATTTTCTGTAAGTTCAAGTTATGTGAAGAAAAATGTAGCATTTAGAGTTGGGTAAAGTAAATTATGGGCCACTATTACAAAATTTGATTGACTATAAAGATAAAAATCTTTGGAGAAAAAGAGTTAAGGATTTCTGGAGACTTTGTTGACTGAGGTTATATATTTTTTATTTATTAAATTTGTATATATTGGGTACATTATAGCAATTCAATAAGTGTATATAGTGTGTGTTATCAAATCAGGGTAATAAGCATTTCTGTCTCTTCAGCTATCATTCATTTTCATATGTTAGGAATTTCAGATTCTTCTGTGCCTTTTATTTTCACTTTCTTATAAGGCACATTGACTTTTGTTTGAAACTTTGAATTCTTTTAGGTTAGAACTTTATATAATGTTGCCTTAGGTGGCTCTCTCATTCAAGTTATGTAGAGAGATTTGAAGTCAGACCTTGTTCTTACTTCATAGGTTAAAGGACAATGACAACCTTACCAACTTACTTTTTAAAAAATTACCTTTCTGAAAGGCTAACAGTGAAAGCAACTATTAATTGTCAATAATACATGCCTGGTGTTCCATAACCATAGTTTCATTTAATCCTCAACACAGTCCCAAGAAGTAGATGTGTTATTTCCAGTGTGTAAAAAGAAAAAGGTGATGTCCAGAGAGATTAAATGCCCTTGAGGAAGCTGGTAGGTGGCAACTAGATAGCACTTACAGCATACTAGTCAGATGACAACCTCTTTTGTCTCATCCCCAAAATGTAATTATCTTGGGGAGGAAGGTAATCTCTTTCATCATTATATGAGCAGGAGCAATCACAGTGCTTCAGACAGAATGTCTGATTACATATTTGTTGAATTAATCAAAGTCTTTATGACTTCACAGTCCCATATTTCTTCTGTAGTGTGCTGCTTCTTAATATTTTAAAAATAGAACCTGTCTTTAGATTCCTTCACAGTAATTTTAGAAATAACTTTTATAATAATTCTGTTAATTTAGGACATAGAACTATATAAAATAAATAAACATTTATTTGTTTAATTTTTGGCACTGGGGATAGAACCCAGGACCTTGCCAAAATCCTCAGCCCCTAAATGTTTATTTTTAACTAAAGTATTTTAAGGTAGGAATCTTACATTTTGTAGTCCTGACTCATCATATAGTATGTGGTTTTCATGGTGTCTCTGATTGATGGTTAAAGTAACCTATTCATTGTTTTATAATTTTAAGCCTTTCTTATCATGCCTTTTTTCTCAGATGGCCAAGTGTGATGCTTGTAAACGTCAGGGTAAGCTAAGTGAGTCCATAAAATGGCGAGGCAATATAAAACATTTCTGTAACCTGTTTTGTGTCTTGAAGTTTTGTCATCAGCAAAGTATGAATGATCTTCTTTCACAAAGTAAAGGTAAAGTTAAACTTGACTAATGGAATCATTATGTTAGTGCTAGGTTATACTATCAGCATACACAGTTGAAAACAATAACAAAATTTCACTGGATTCAAAGAGCCTGAATTTCCTTAAATTTTCATTAACATAGTCTTTTTATTAATTTTTATAGAAAAGTTTGATTTGATTGCTTTTGATTGAATTTATCTGACCATACAGAAAATACAGTTTAATACTAAAGGATGCATACTATTTTTAGTAAACTAGGAATATAAATAGAAAATCAGGACAAAGAGAAGATACAAGTATGCTAATATAGTTGCTGTGACTGATGTATGATTTGATCCATAGCTCGCTTTTTACCAAAGAAAAGAGAACACTGCATTAATTATCTCAGAAAAAAGTAAAAGTAGATCAATTCTTCGTGGGTAGTAAAGTTTTTCCTGGCTAAGCATAAAACAATTTTGCAAGTAGGACAGCTAATGTGGTCAAAATATACAGAAGAATAGATAGATATTTGGTGTGTTCTTAAAGTAGCTCTCCTGCATGTCACTTTCTGAGTATTAGATAAATGTTATATTCTCTTACCGAGGTCTGAAGTGCTTGCTGCCTGATTGACAGAATCCATCTGCTTGCAGGCTCTTTGCCTGGCTTTGCAGTCTTATTAATCATTACCTTAATTGTGTATGCTTTGTGCTGAACTTTTATATTACCCTTTATTCCCTAAGACCATTCTGGTTTGTGGTAGACTGTTCATTTTGTAATACGGCTTAAGAATATCAATGTTATGTGAATGGATAATTCCTTCATCAACTTACTTATAAAAATTGTCATGTTAAATTTTTACTCAAAGCGTGTGTGTGTAGGAGTCTTAATATTCACTAATAGAATAGACCAGTTAATCCTGAAGCTGATACATGTATTTTTACCTATCATATGTTGTTTGAAACTTCTAATTTTTCAGGATCAAGCTCTTGTTAAACCCTAGTGAACACTGATTAGAATCTCCTATGCCAGCATTATACAGAGAGTTAATGTTTACATTGCTTTTTAACTTGGTTGTTAAACAGTGTTTTTTGTCTGAGCCTTTTGTTTATACCAGGACTTACATTTTTGTTTATTTTAATCAGTGCATATTTCAAAGGCACAAACTACTACGATGGTACTCCCCTCTATAAGAACAAGTACAACACCAGTCATAACCAATGTGGTGTCATTGGCAAAAATACCTGCTGCCCAGCCTATAGGGAGCACTAAGACTGTTTTAAAAGGTATGACTTGATGTAAAGACAGTTGGCTAGAAAGTAGAGATGAGTGTTGCCTAGTTTTAAGTGGCTCTTATTTGCTCTGTTTTGCATTATATAAGGAACTGTATCCCTCTGTCTCTGGAGAGAGTGGTTAAGCAAAGTGAGGTGGGTGGGAAAAGAACTGGTATGTGTGATTTACTTTATTAAGAATGCAAATGACTTTAATATACCTGCTTGTTTATACCAGACATTCTAATGTAATTGGATAGGGCTGTGACATGGTTATCCTTACCTTTACCAGGTACCATAGATGATATTGATGTAGAATTTCTTTGGACCACTTTTTGAGAAATTTTGGTTCAGACTATAGCCCATTTTAGAGGAAATTAGCTTTTTACTTACATATATCCTGGAAATAATAATGCATGTTTTAATTTATAACAGGTGCAGTTACTAAAGAAGCAGTAAAAATAAATGAAGATGTAAGTTTTATTGTTAAGATTTTTTTCTGGATAAACCTACTTGGGTTTTCATTTATGTGTTTGGGTTTGTGGCTTACCTTTTATAAAAGATAGGGTAGTATTTGTGCATTAATTTCTTGTTTTTGAATGTTATAGTTTGACCTTAGATGATTAATAGAAATATATTTGGATTTATTTTATTATTCATTTGTGTTCAGGCTTCTTAATTTCTTGAAATGCTTGCTAATTCAATCTAGTTGCTTATTTTTCTCTCTTACTATCGTCAGCATTTTCTTTTTAAAGACTAGAAAATTTTTTGAAAGTTTAGTATCATTGAAATTTTGAATTATGTGAGGCTGAAAATAGTACAAAATGAAAATAAACTCTTACTTTATATTTCAAATTTGAAATATTATGAAATGTCCCCAAAATTAAAGAAATTGTTTTTTTCAAGAAGTAAATTATTTCAAATCCAGCAGGCTGAAGGGATTACAAATTTGTGCCATCGTTACCTTTTAGCAGAGGAATAAAATTATTGTCATCCTTTATTAGTATCACATGATATTGTACCAGATCTTAAGTTAATATTTTTGGTGACTCTTATGGTAAGTATTAATTTACTTTTGATATACTCTTTTTTTTCTGGTATTGGGGATCAAACTCAGTAATTTACTCGATATAATTAAAAATTTTTTCTTATGTCACATAACAATATCATGTTTGTGTTCATTATATGGTAGTATTAGTGCTGAAATGTGTGCCCCCAAATTCAGTAACTCTGGGCAGAAGTTAGATGTGATGAAAATCTATAAAAGTTAACTACTGTTATGATATGCCTTATATGATTAATTTAGAAAAGTGTACCCTGCCCAGTATTACAGATAGTGCTCAAAACACCAAAAGCAGTCTTAAAACAGGTACTTCCCATAGTTTATAAAGTATCTTATAGCCAGCCAAAGATAATGGAATAAATAGGGAAAAATCCTGCTAATACAGCATGAAACATTTTTGATGATTTGAAATTTGACAGTGAGATATAACGTTTTTGTTAAGTCATGGATGCCTTTCCAATTTTAAAGGTCATTGAAATTTTAATAATACAGAAATGAGCAGGCAAGCTGTATCTGCTATCTCTACAGCTATCAGAATCTTAAAAGAGGCTTTAACTTGAATGATAATATAGCATCTGTTAATAAATAGTCTGCATAAGGTGTATTTACATATTTATATTTAAGGTATATTTATATATAAGGTAGACTTGCACAAAGTCGATGAAAGGCATTGTTGAAAATTCACTTGGGCTGGAATTAGAAATACAGAGGTAGCAGGATGAAGAACATAGCAGTTAGCCGAGGCCTTGAGCTCATCTAACAGTAAAGCCACTGGCATAGGCTTTTGACTATATTTTAGTAGCAGTTACTATTTTTGAAGAAGGTGATCCAAATATGGATTGTTTTTCTGTGATGATAAGGCAAGAAGGTGGAAAATGTATCTGCATGTCAAGAAATCCTCAGTGGAAAAAAAATGAGAGGAAAACGCAAACCACGTTAGACTCACTTTTTAACAAATGTCTTGCAGATAACCAGACTAGCTTTCACTATAATGTGGAGAGATAGCTTGTCTTAATTTAGTATCTGTCAATTGTCCAGTATTTATGTTGTTAGAAGATGACAATAATTTCTAATTGTTACTTTTTCTATAATTCAGGCAGTATACAGCATTAGTTAATGAAATGTTATTAAATTAACTTTATTATGTTGTATATTAAATTACATTGTAAATTATGTGATTAATAAAATATTGTACTATTAATAATGATGCTGTTAACTATGCAGTTATACAATTAAGGTGTTAATGTATATGTCTTCATAAATATTAATGTATATTTATAAAAATGTTTTTCTATTTAATATTTGCATTCTGATTTTTTTTTGAGACAGGGTCTCACTATGTAATTGAGACTGACCTGGAACTCATTATGTAGCCCAGGCTGGTCTCGAACTCACAGTGATCCTCCTGCCTCAGCTTCCGGAGTGCTGGGATTACAGGTGTACACCACTGTGCCTGACCCTACTTCATGTATATAGGGCAGTTAGTCTTGAATTATACTATTTTTTACTTATTCAGGTTTTTCAAGGGTGTATACTTTACATTTAATGTGATTGATTGTATGTTTTCTCATGTGGAGTATTTCTATAATTCGCCAGTTATTTAAACTGTGTTGCCAGGTAGTTCTTGATTACTACCTTCAGTTTATTCTCTAAAACATGTAATAATAAACAAGGTAGTACGCTTATGAAAAAAACCCAGACAGTTTTTGAATCTTTTTTTCCTCCAGGAATGTTAGTGTAAATATCCCTCTAGTTATTTAAAATGGTCTTAACATTTTGAAAAGGGAAATGGTAAAACATACAAAAAAGTAAAAAGAAAATTTGAAAAAGTCAGGAGTCTTTTTCTATGAAAGCCTAAATGGCATTTTAGACTTTGCAGACCAGGCAGTGTCTGTTCAACTAGAAACCCTGCTACCTCTGACAGTGTAGTGCATAGGTGGACACAGACAACACATAAGTGAATGAGTGTGGCTGTGTTCCAAAAAATTTTATTTTAAAAAAACAGGAGTTTGACTTGGCCCACAGTTGATAGTTGGGCAACCCCTGCTTTTACCACCGAGAATTAACTAATGTTATATTTGGCTTATTTGCTCATAGTTTTCCCTTCCTTACCATTTTAAAAAAATCAATGCTGCAGTCCCCTGTTCACATCTCCAGAAGCAACTATTATTATGAATTTGTCTTTTCAGATACTACTGTTTGTCTTTTTAAATCATTTTGTAATCTTTCAAACATATAATCCATGAAAAATATTTAATATTTTTAAAAAATCCATTCATGTTGATACTTAATAGATTTAATGCATTCTTATTGACTAGTATATAGTATTGTGTTATATGTGGGTATCATATTATTCATTGCCTATTGATGAGCTGGGTTTTTACTTTTTTTTACCACAATGAATATCCTTTCCTTGTATATGTCTCCTTGTACCCCGTGGAGATATTTCTCTAGTGTAGAAATGGTAGAGTAGAATCATTGAGTCAAGAAGTATTTAGATTTTTAGGTTTTAAGTTGCTCTACAGAGTAGCTATTCTATGTTTTACTTCCTCTAACAGCTCATGATTGAACCCATTTCCTACTGCCTAACCATTATTAATATTGTCATATTTAAACATTTTTTGGCCTACTTGATGGTATCTTGTTAGTCAATGATTATTCATAGATTTGCTTATATTTCTGTTTTTTTTTAATTTGGATTTTTTTTTTGCATTTCCTATTTTTAATCCCCCCACCCTTTTTTTTTGTTGAATTATCTTTTTCTACTTGATTCCTAGGAAGTCTTTCATGTTGATTTTTTTTTGGTACCGGGAATTGAACTTGGGTCCCTGTGCTTGCAAGGCAGGTGGCGGAACCACTGAGCCAAATCCCCCACCCCTAGGAAGTCTTTTTAATAGTAGTCTCCCTGTATTCATGATTTTTATTTCTTTGGTTTCCATTATCCACAGTTAATCATAGTCTGAAAATATTAAATGGAAAATTCCAGAAATGAAAATTTCATAAGTTTTAAATTGCTTGGTTTTCTGAATAGCATTATGAAATCTCGTACTATCCTGCTCTGTCTTTAGGTGGTTTTTGTTGGGTTGGTTTGGGTTTTTTTGATACCAGGGATCGAACTCAGGACCTTGTGCTTTGAGCTTGCAAGGCAGGTGTGGCGCCACTGAGCTAAATCCCTGGCCCACCTTACGTGGTTTTTAAACACCATCTAGGCAATGGTTGATTCTAGATTTATTCCTGTTGTCTTGACCTTTGAGCTCCAAACATGTATCTAACTGCCTACTTGACATTTACACTTGGATGAGTAATAGCAGTCTCAAACATGTCTAAAACAGAATCCTTGTATTCCACATAGGCTTCTCTCTGTTGTTCACTGTTTCTTAAACCTGTTACCTCCATAGTGTGAGTCCCATTGTCTTGCTTCTAGATTGTTAATGATCTGCCTGTGTTTCTGAATTCATTCTTGTCCTGTGTACAGTACTCTTTTCTCTCCACTATGTTACCAGAATAAACTTTTTAAAAAACACTAATCAAATCCTGTTACTCCTCTGCTGGAAACCTTTGGTGAAGTTCTGGAAAAGAATAAAGAAGGAAAAGTACTAGTTTTCATATGCTATTTTTTTTAAGAGTAGGAAAAATTATGGGCCTGGGATTTGGCTCAGTGGTTCTACTGCCTGCCTTGCAAGCACAAGGACCTGAGTTTGACCCCTGGTACCACAAGAAAAAACAAAAACAAAACAAACAAAAGAGTAGGAAAAATTAATCAAGAGAAAGTTAGCTTCTGTCTAGGAGAGACAGAATATTAAAGTTATAGAAAAACTACAGATATTATAAAGTTCCATACAGAGTTAAGATATCCAGTATTGGTGGATGAATATGCAGACAACTCAGCAGAAAAGACTGGGGATCTAGCTTAGTGGTGCCACCACCTGCCTAACAAGCTCAGAGTCCCAAGTTTGATCCCCGGTACCAAAAAAAGAAAAAAGAAAAAAAAAAGCCCTAAAAAACAAACCCCTCCTGAGCCCACCACTTGTGGAAGAGAATAGATACAGATGTATCCATGGGAATTTAGTAATGATAAAGATGACATTTCTGGTCAGTAGGAGAAATGGATTATTCAGTAAATGATGTGATAACTCAGTAGATGTACAGAAGAAAACATTTGGATTTCCACCTCACAGACCACATTGAAGTTCAGAAAAAAGAAAAAAAATAAATGAAAAATCATAAAAGTACTAGGAAATATATAGGAAAAATATAATAAGCTAGAAGTGGGGAAAGTATTTCTAAATATTTACAAAACCCAGAGACCATAAGAGAATCATTGGGAAATTTAAGAATCCATAGGAAAATTCAACTATATTCAACTTGGGTCACTAAAAACTAGTAAAAAATATGTAGAGTAGCCAGGCGTGGTGACACATACCTGTAATCCCAGCACTTGGGAGGCTGAGGTAGGAGGATCGCTTCAAGTTCAAGACCAGCCTTGGCTACATAGTGAGTTCCAGGTCAGTCTCAATTACATAGTGAGACCCTGTCTCAAAAAAACTTAAAAAAAAATATGTAGAGTGTCTGTGAATCAATAAAAAAAAGACTCAAAACAAAGTTCAAGGCCAGCCTGAACTACATAAAGAAACCCTCACAACAAAACAAAAGACTCAATACCCAGTAGGAAAATGGGCAAAAGTATGATTCATCAGGTTCAGGGCTTTAGCTCAGTGGCATCACATCTGCCTCACAAGTGCAAGGTCCTAAGTTTGATCTCCAGTACCTCCAAAAAAAAAAAAAAAAAAGATTCATCAGTTTATATACCTGAACATAAAAATAGTTCTTAAACATATGAAAAGACACTCATTTTCAACACTTGAGAAATCCCATTAGAAGTACAATTTAATCATATTGGTAGAGATAAAAATGATGAATAACACTATAAAGGCATTCATACATATTTCCATTAGGAGTGTGAATGGATAAAACTTTCAGAGCAATTTAATAGAACTTGTTGAAATATAAAATATAAATATCATTTACCCAGGAACCCCATTTTTAGGAATTTATCCCTCAGATAAATTTTATACATTTATGAAAGGAATTATGTACAAGGATATTAAGCAGCATTGCTTATAATGGCAGAAATTCGAAGTTTTTTCGTCAGTGACCAGGGCCATGGTGAATTCACTTGAGCTATTACGTTAATTAGAAAAAATATTCCTAATTAGGCAGAGTCTGAAGTCCCCCCCTCCAATCCCACATCTGTTTACATAGCCTGCCAAGTGGAGTCCCTTGCACATTTACAATGGCCTTGAAGTTGTAATCAGAATGACTGTGGTATAATCCATACGGTGGAATACTGTGAAACTGTTAAAAGAAAACCAGTTCTGTGTACATGTGCATAGAACAATTTGAAACCTAGAGTGAAAAATACAAGACATATAACTGTATACTGTATTTCCATTTGTGCTTTAACCCCCCCCATGTATGCTTGTTCATATGTGTAGAATATTCCTGGAAGGCCACCAATAAATACGTAATGGTGGTTGCCTCTGAGGAGAACTCAGTGGGGGAGAAATTAAAAGAGAAAATGATTTTTCCACTGTTTGAATCTTTTGAGTTTTGCATTAGTATTCAAAAATATTCATAGAAGTTTTTAAAGATAAAGGTAGACAGGGCAAAGGGTATGATAGTTTATAGAAAAGGAAACATAAGTAATGCCTGCACAAGAAAAATACTTAATCACACTATAGTAAGATAATATTTCACTTACTGAGAAATAGCAAAAAATAATGGTACTGCTGTGTTGACATGGATGTTGGAAAATAGACAAACATATACTGTGGAACCACTAAGCTAAATCCCCAGCCCTGTAGCATTGTTTATAATAGCACAAGATTTATAGCATTCCATTGTTCATCAGCAAGGACTCTACATATTACTTATGGTACATTCAGTAATGGAATACAGTGTAAACATTCATGAAGCACTTCATACACAGTTAAGTATGCCTCCAAGTTAGCTTGCTAAGTAATGAGAGCAAGGTGCTGAACCTTCTGATACGTTATCGTTTACTTATATAGACCATTTCTAGAGGGATATATAAGAAAGGAACAGAAGTTGTATTCAAAGTTTAGTTTGAAGCTGGGCGTGGTGATGTACGTCTGTAATCTCAGCACTCGGGAGGCTGAGGCAGGAGGATCGCTGTGAGTTCGAGACCAGCCTGGGCTACATAGTGAGTTCCAGGTCAGTCTCAACTACATAGTGAGACCCTGTCTCAAGCAAAACAAAACAAAGTTTAGTTTGAATAGCTGGCAGTCATTCATGTTTATACTTTTCATACCTTTTAAATTTTATACCGAATGTATCTGTTACTTATTTTAAAAGTAAATTTAACTTCCAGTGAGTGTCCCATCACATTTAAAATTCAATCCTAATTGTGTTGTTGCTGTTGTTTTAAACTAGGACCTTCTGATCTTATGCAGTTTGGTTTCTGCCAACCTTTGCAATCTTATCATTCTGCCCTTGCAGACCCTGCCCCCGCAATGTGTTGGAGGATGTAAGAACTCTAGCCATGTGTTGCCAGCCTTGTTCCTAAAATGTGCCAGCCAAGCCTTTTCCAATTCTGAGCTTTTGCACCCACAGTCCCTCTGCCTGGACTCCTCTAACCTTAGCTTTTGTATGGCTTACTCTTTTGAGTAGTTTGGAAGACCTCTGCTCACAGGTTTACTACAAAATTATCCCTTTTCCATGCTCTCACTCTCCATTTTCTTACTTTGCTTTTTCTTTACAGCTCTTATCACTACCTCAAATTACACATTAGGGTTTGTCATATATGTTTTCCGTGTCTCTCTCTAGAATGTAAAGCTTGTAAGAGCAGAACTCTGGTTTCTTTTCTGCTGTTCCTCAAGGGCTTAGAAGAGTGTCTGTTGTGTTTGTGGTGAACATTTAATAAATATTTCCTGAATGAATAAACACGTTTTAAATGCATTCTCCTACTCCTCTATTTGTTCTTTAACTTTGTTTTATAGAGACCTCTTAACAAAAATTTTAAATTTCCAAGTAGTCAGATATCTTGATTTCTTTTACTTTTTTTTAAATTTAGTGTATAAGAATACATTCTCTGTGCTCTAGTAATTTGAAAATTCTCCAGTAATTTTGTTTTGCTTTTTTTCATGTTAAAGTCTTTAGTTGAGAAAGAATATATTTTTGCATATAGTTGGAGATTGGATATAGTTTATCTGAGTAGCTATTTGCTCATCAGCAAGGATTGTTTTACTTAGATCATATATAATTATTACTTTTGTTATTGTCTTGCAATGCTGGGGATCAAACCCATGGCCTCCCATATTCAAGACAAAGGCTCTAGCACTGAGCTGAACATTCAGCCTCCTGAATGCTTTTAAAAATCAATAAATGGGGTTAGGGGTTTAGCTCAGTGGCATTACGCCTGCCTCATGAATGCAAAGTCATGAGTTTGATTCCTGGTACGCACCCCCCCATCAATAAATGGAGCTAATACTGATTAGGAGAATTAGGAATTAAAGTGTATATTTTCTAGTTTGCCGTTTTGGGGACCATTTTTTCAGAATTGTATTACTCTTGATATATCGTCTTTCATATGATAAAAATTACAGTCAGTGATAAGGTACTAAAAACTCTCTTTGGTTCTTGCATTTTTTTTTAACCAGCAAAGTGCACAGTCAGATGCCATGAGATTTCTGTTTTCTCCATCTTCTCGGCTTCCCAAACTTTTAAAGAACAAAGGTATATTATGCAAACCTGTCACACAGACCAAGGCCATCTCTTGCAAACCACATATACAACACAAGGAATGTCAGACAGGTACGTGTTCTTGTGCTTTCCCTGTTGAAAGTGTTTTGTTTATTGTTTCTTTTTGCTTTGTTTTATTTTTTTAAAGAATGTACTTGTCAATTTCTTGAATGTGAAAACTTTCCTTAATTTCTAGATCATATACTTTGTTTGAATCCATATACACAAAGCATTATGTGCAGAGTGGACAAATATCTCTAAGGGCTGGGGATTTAGCTCAGTGGTTCTGCTGCCTGCCTTGTGAGCACAACATCCCGAGTTTGATCCCCTGTATACCCCCAAACAGAAACATTAAAAGAAAGGGGGCTGGGAATTTGGCTCAGTGGTGCCGCCACCTGCGTTGCAAGTAAGTGCAAGGACCCGAGTTTAATCCATGGTATCAAAAAAAAAAAGGACACAAAGACAAATACCTCTTACATGTGTACATTGCTGTTTTCTAAATGTACAAACTGTTATAATGACTAAGATATGGATTTGGTTAAAACCATTATTGACTTATTCTTAGTTTTCTTTCTTTTTTTGGTACTGAGGATCGAGCTTGGATCCTTTTGCTGGTGAGGCTGGTGGTGGAACCACTGAACTACATCCCCAGCCCCAGTTTTATTTTTTTAAACACTGAATTCGGTTGTTAGTTACTAAAAGTATGGTTCAAAAGTCTGCTGTTATAAGCTGTTTTACATCACATTGAAAAAAGTCCATGTCAATAGAAATTTAAATATACATAGGGATTTTGTGTGTATCTGTGTGTAGTATTGAGGATGGAACTTAGGAGCTCTGTACCACTGGGTTGTCCTGGCTGGCCTTGAATTTATGGTCCCCCTGCCATAGCCTCTGGAGTAGCTGGGGTTAGAGGCATGAGCCACCACACTCAGTTACATTGAGATTCTTAATAGACATAGACTCCAATGTATAGAACATTACTAATCATGTTAAGAATGGATGTTTAGGCTCTTTTGTCCAGCCCACACCCACTACAGGTTGCGGGGATCAAATAACAGGCTCTCATATACACTAGGCAAGTGCCCTGCCACTGAGCTATACTTCCAGGCCCTAGACTTTTAAGGATTATAAGCAATTTTGAATTAAGCTGTGTTAATGGATCTTTGTCTACTTGCCTTATATCTTCAGGATAAATCTTAAGCAGTAGAATTACTGATTCAAAGGCTATCATAGATTTTTAAGGCTTTAGAAAGCTGCTGCTAAATTGCCCTCCTGAAAAGTTATGTCTCAGTTTATGTCTCAGCCATCAGTGTTACAGAGGATGCATTGCTCTACACTCACTGACATTGGTTGTTTTTTTTTTTTGTTACTAGGAATCGAACTCAGAACCTTGCATTTGCAAGGCAGGCAGTAGAACCACTGAGCTAAATCTCCCAGCCCTGACATTGGTTTTTAAAGTCAATAATTACTCTTAAATTTTCCCTCACTTTAATTTTTTAAAGTTTCACAATTCAGACAGGTTGAAAATACAATATAATAAATATCAGTGCATTCTTTATCTAGATTCACCAAATGATAACGTTTTCTGATGTTTGTTTTATCCTTTGCTTTTTCTGAACTCTTTGAAATAAAGTAATTTACTCTTAGTTTGATGTATTCTTTGGACTTCAAAGCTAATTCCAGAAATCTGTTGGATACCTGGGGTTACTTATACCTGTTCCATAGCCTCCAGTTTTATTACAGTTAGTGACCAAGTTTGGGTAAAGGAAAAATTCAGTTTTTAATGGCCTCATGGAGGATTATGGTTTGTTTTCAGTTATTGTGTTCTTTTGATAAATACAAATAGTAGCCAAATATAAATTTTAAATGTGTGGGTAAAACAAAGAACATTGTATATTTGTTCTTGAACCTAATGGTGATCTAAATATTTCTTTCAGATTTACCTATGCTTAATGAGAAAAGTGATGCAGAACTTGATTTTCCACCTGCAAAGAAAAAGAGAATAGGGTTTTTCCAGACTTATGATGCAGAATATTTAAAAGTTGGTTTTATTATCTGTCCTGGATCAAAAGAGAGCTCACCAAGACCACAGTGTGTCATTTGTGGAGAAATTTTACCCAGCGAAAACATGAAGCCAGCAAATCTTTCTCATCATTTGAAGACAAAACATTCAGAATTAGAACACAAGCCAGTAGATTTTTTTGAACAGAAATCTCTTGAAATGGAATATCAAAACAGTTCTTTTAAAAAGTGTTTACTAGTTGAAAAGTCACTTGTGAAAGCTTCTTATTTAATTGCTTTCCAAATTGCTGCCAGCAAGAAGCCATTCTCCTTTGCAGAAGAGTTAATTAAACCATATTTAGTAGAAATGTGTTCAGAGGTCTTGGGTTCAAATGCTGGAGACAAAATGAAAACCATTTCTCTTTCTAATAATACAATTGGATACAGGATTGATGAACTAGCTGCAGACATTGAAGACCAGCTGATTCACAAGGTCAGAGAGTCAAAGTGGTTTGCGCTTCAGATAGATGAGTCATCGGAATTCTCAGCTGTAACCCTTCTGTTGTGCTATATTCGTTTCATTGATTATGATTGTAGTGATATAAAAGAAGAATTATTATTTTGCATTGAAATGTCTTCGCAAGTCACTGGTTTTAAAATATTTGAACTAATAAATAAATATATTGATAGTAAATTTCTGAACTGGAAATACTGTGTTGGTCTCTGTACTGATGGAGCTGTAGGTGAGACTGACAGATGTTCTGGCTTAAGGGCAAAAATTCAAGAAGTTGCTATGAATTCAGTGGCATTTACACATTGTTTTATTCATCGTGAACATTTAGCAGCTGAAAAGTTGTCTCCATGTTTACATGAAATTCTTTTGCAGTCAGCACAAATTTTAAGTTTTGTAAAGAGCAATGCATTGAATTCACGAATGCTAACAATTTTGTGTGATGAGATGGGATCTGTGCATGTGAATTTACCTCTTCCTGCTGAAGTACGTTGGATATCAAGAGGAAGAATTTTAACAAGATTATTTGAATTACGACATGAAATGGAAATATTTTTAAATCAAAAGGATTCAGATTTGGCCAAGTACTTTCATGATGAGGAATGGATTGCAAAGCTGGCCTATTTAGCAGATATATTTTCACTTATAAATGAATTAAATTCAAGTCTCCAAGGAACCATGACCACTTGCTTCAGTTTATATAACAAAATTGATGTATTTAAGAAAAAGTTAAGGATGTTGTTGAAGCGCACACAAGAGAATGATTATGACATGTTCCCTTTGTTTTCTGAATTCTCAAACTCATCAGACGTAAATGTGAGAAACATCAGAAGCATCATTTTTGAGCACCTGAAAGGACTTTCTCAAATGTTCCATGAGTGTTACCCACTAGAGGATGACCTGCGTTCAGGGAATCTGTGGGTAATGAACCCTTTTATGAATCACCAAAATAATAATCTCACTGACTTTGAAGAAGAGAAACTAACACAGTTAGCTTCAGATTTAGGACTACAATCAGTATTTAAATCAATGTCTATAACTCAGTTTTGGATAAATGCAAAGAGAAGTTACCCAGAACTCCATGAAAAGGCAATGAAAGTTTTATTGCCTTTTTCAACTGTTTATTTATGTGATGCTGCCTTTTCAGCTTTGACAGAGTCAAAACAAAGAAACCTCTTGGTTTCTGGCCCTGCCTTAAGACTCGCAGTCACATCATTAATTCCAAGGATAGAAAAACTAGTAAAAGAGAAGGAATAGCAGCATGCATATTGCTGATATCAAAGTCTATAATTTTGTGTTGAAGTTTGTATAAATATGCTAAAATATAATTTCCTAATGTAGATTTCTGTTTGTGAATTTGCGATTAAGTGCTTTAATAAATTTTCCCTTTTCATGGAGAGATTTAATAGTTACACATTTGTACATAATTATGTATAATTTTAGCAATCTGAGGTAGAGAATGTAGTTCTTACATGGGCTTATAAACTTGGATTAGTGACTAAGGTTGCAGAATGTAAAAGGCCCAGTTGATAATGCAATAGCACACCCTGGATGTTGAAAGAGTTTGGATTTGACAGGAAATTCCAGTCTTCACCCAAGCAACCGCCTACCCACAGTAGGTTGCATAAAACAAAAATCTAAGTAGCTTGGCTAACTGAAACTAAAAGCAGCATACAAATTTGAGACCCTTATTTGGGGCTTCTCTGGCCCACAAGACCAGGGCTTGCCAAACTTTTTCATAAAGCTGGGCGTGGTGTGCATCCCTGTAATCCCAGCACTTGGGAAGCTGAGGCAGGAAGGTTGCCTAGAGTTCAAAGCCAGCTTGAACTGTATAGCGAGACCCTGTGTCAGAAAAACCAAAGACAAAACCAGACTTCATAAAGGGCTCGATAGTAAATATTCTAGGCTTTGTATTTATCTTGTCATTAGCACTATTAGATCTTTGATTTACTGAAGATGGAAGTCAGACACAGCCAGTGAGAATTAGTAAAGGGAAAGTTTATTAGAATCACATGGATGCGATATTGGGCTGCTCCATAGACAAAACAGCAAAGGAAGAACAGCCAGGGGAAGCTATTCCACAGAGAAGTACGGTGGAGGTTCATTAAAATTACATTTTTTTTTCCTGGTGATGGAACCCAAGGCCTTTGCACTGAGCTACCTCCCAGCCATTTTTAAATTTTCTGAGACAGAGTTTTGCTAAATTGCCCAAGTTAGGCTCAAATTTGTAATCCTGCATCAATCTCCCAGAATGCTGGGATTACAGGCATGTTCCACTATGCTTAGCAAGATTATATACTTTTTAAAATACAGTTACAACTGGCCTGTCATATGAACAACTTGGATTATGACCTGAATTTTAGTTTTAGCTTATGA
This sequence comes from Fukomys damarensis, assembly GCF_012274545.1. NCBI lineage: Eukaryota > Metazoa > Chordata > Mammalia > Rodentia > Bathyergidae > Fukomys > Fukomys damarensis. The sequence continues at coordinate 13,064,738 of NW_022900935.1, forward strand.
ACAAAGCCTTGAGTTACGACATGTATGCCGGCCACTTGTGTTTCTAGCTGGTATCAGATATGGATTTAACCCTTAAAAAGTTCTGGAAGGAATGTTACAGCATTCTCTTCTGTGTGGGGTTGAGAAATCCTGGGCCAATGTCTTTCTAAGGATACGGAGATCTGCCTGGAAGAAAGTATAGCCTAAAATTATGAGAGAGACTTTGAAGGCACTTAACCAGCTTGCGTTACAAGCAGCCTTTGGGAAAAAGATCGAGTTAGTATGTCGAGGGTCTGCTGTAAAAGCTTTAGCAGGTGTAAGAAGTGTAAAACTGTATCCAAGGACGTGTAGCAGTCACGGAGTGCACATGTGATTTTGTATTCTTGTACTTAGCCTGTAGCCCCCCCATGGGTGTGCATTTGAATGAGTGTCTCAATTACTTTCCATCTCTAGCAAAATCAACTCCTACTTAGTGCCCATCCTATTTTTTTCTTAATAATTTACAACTAACAGATTTGAGACCTGTGTTTACATCCTGCCTCCATCCTGTAGCCACATTGCAGTTTGCAATGCAAAATAGCTATAGACATAGTGGCTGTGTTTCAAGATATCCTTTAAATCTGTGAATGCTGAGATACGAGTTTCACATGTTCATGTGTTATGAAAGACACTTGAAAAATTTTTCATCATTAAAAAGTGTAAACATCTTGGGCCAGGTTTAGCTCAGTGGTGCCTTGATTGCCTCACAAGCCCAAGGTCCTGAGTTTGATCTGGGATACTAGAAAGAAAAAAAAAAAGGTGTAAACATCTTGAAGGGAGAAGAGAGTTAAAAAAAAAAAAAAAAAAGACCAATGGTAGAATGTGGCCTATAGTTTGCCCATCTACCCATAGATGTCAGGCCTTTGTTCAGTGAAAGCCTCTCCCCATGGCTTGTAATCTGAATTTTCAAACTTTTACTCAATTCAATTTTATTCAAGTTCAGCTGAGAGAACTTAGAAGGGAAACACATTTCAGGCAAAGACGGAGAAGGACAACATTTTCATAATTACGGGTTATTGTCTTAATTATAAATTAGCTTAATTTATAACTGACCTTTTCAACCCTTACCGAGGGGGAATTATGGTAGGCCTGTTACCAGCTCAGGAGACCTGGTACGGTCTTAGCTTGCCTGTTGGGGTTAGGTGACAGCCCAGATCCCCCCGGTGTGGCCCAGGCAGGATTGAAGCCGGGCCTTCCAGCCACATCCCCACGTCTGTTTGCTTCCGCTTGGTGTTGATTGGTGACCGACTCTTTCCTAGCTGCGGGGCCAATTACCAGTTAGAAACCGGTGGGCCTCAGTGTACCCATCTGCGCGACGAGGCGCCCCGCCCTGCGCGCGACTGGCCAAAGGGCAGAGGCCTCTTGAGGGGCGAGGGCGAGCGGCTGCGG
>NW_022900935.1:13066335-13090587 GCF_012274545.1 Fukomys damarensis
CCCCGCGGGCCGCCTGCCTCCCGGCCAGACTGCCCTGGAGCCAGAGGGCAGCGCCGGGCCTTCCTAGGGAGTCCCTAGAGTTCTTGGGATCTTCCGGAGGCGGGAGGGGACGCAACTTTCTCCTCTGGCTGAGCCCTGGTGGCCCCTAGCAAATTTAGCGTCCGAAGAATGCGCGGGATGGGATAGGGGTGGGCGGTGCGGTGGCAGAGTGGCCCAGGGTGGTTCCCCCACCTGTTCCTCCTTTGCCTCTGAGTGCTCTAGTAATCTTCATTTTGAAGGGTAGGAAACGCACCTCGAGGGTGAAGGGTAATCTCTAAAGGTTATGAGCCCAGACAGGAAGCAGAACCCAAACTAGAGACTCCTAACTCAGAATCCAGAGCTCTTCCCTCCTGAAACCAGAAAGAAATCCTTGCCAGCCTCCTTCGTATTTGGTTCCAAACTGGGGTAAAATTTCATGCCCTGACCACTAAATCCCCCCAGTCCCTCAAAGAAACCAAACTTGGTTTGTGGTTGTTACCGGAAACTGAACCTTAACATACTGTAGCACTGACTCAAGTCCTTCATACTGAGCTACGCTCCCAACATTTACTTATTTACATTTATAGACAGGGTCTCACTAGATTGCCTAGGCTGGCCTCAAACTTGCCATCCTCCTGAGCTTCCCAGAGTGCTCAGATTCTGGCTGGCTAAGAAGAGGGAGTGGCCGGGGCTGGGAGAGGAAGACACCAGAAGTCTACCTCTCCTAGGCCTGCTTTTCCCTCTTCTCGGGCAGAGTGGTGGGTTATTGGGAGCAGTACATGGCTAGAGCCGAACGGCTTAGAGTTTCTTCCTTCTAGGGTTGAGTAGAGAGGTAGTGCTAAGGTAAGGCGCAGGTAGACCTGAGGGCAAGGGTGAATCTGTCATTTGACTCGGGGCAAAATGAATCATTTCAACAGCCAGGTAAGCTACTTCGGGCTCCTTCCCTCACTCTTTGTATCTGCCGTGGTGTGATGTAGGGCTCCACATTGGAAGTGGAAGGTGAAATCTGTCTACTAAGTTCTTCTGTCCCGTCTTTATATATTCCCTGCAGAGCAGCCTGAAGAGAAGCCGGGCCTGGCACAAAGGAAGGGTCTGTGGCATTGCTAAGGCCTTGGAATTAGTTGGAAAGGCCCAGGCCTCATTCCCTGTAACTGGGATTTGGCTCTGAGTTATAATCTATTGTTAGGGCCGATGAGGAAGTCAAGCATTCTGGACAGCTCCAGCCAGCCCTTCTTGCTTGGAGCCTAGGCTTGTTCCAGGGCTCACCCCCATGAGGGGTCCTCTCCTCTCTCAGGCCTGGGCCTGATGTAGAGTAGTAGTTGCTTTGCTGGGGAGTTGAGGGGACAGGTGTACAATGTCTCCGTGGGGCCTTTGGGCAGTGCACCCTTGTCCAGTGTGGCTGACAGGTGTTCCCTGCGACTCCTAGAAAGCTCTGTTCGTGCAGTTTGCTGAAGTGTTTCCCTTGAAGTTGTTCGGCTACCGGCCTGATCCCATGAACTACCAAACAACTGTGGGCTGGTTGGAACTGCTGGCTGGGTTGCTGCTGGCTGTGGGCCCACCGATGCTACAAGAGATCAGTAACTTGTTCTTGACCCTGCTCATGATGGGTAAGGGGGCCAGTGGGCCTGGGGAGATGGGTCTTCTGGGGGAAGATGATAGATTTAGCGTTCACCTTATTGCTGTCACCTTTTTTCTCTGGGAACAGGAGTACTTCCTGCTCTGCTTTGATTTCCACTCTTCAGGGTAAGATAGGTGCTTTTGCAACTTAACATGCTATAACACTGACCATGCCAAATACGCTTTCTCCCTCATCGTGCCTGCGCAGTATTCCATTGTGAGGATGTATTGTAACCTCACAGCTCCTACTCCTTCCTCCACATGCCCACTCCTGGGATGAGGGGATGGAGCGGCAGCTGCCTCTTGACTTAAGTGTCTTGCAGGTGGGTAGAGAGCAGGGAAGTGAGGCCCCTTGAACAAGAAGGCAGAGAATTTCCCTAGAGAAGCCCCTCCTAAAGCTCTACCCCTAGGGGCTGCTCATGTTCAAATAGAGCTCATACTTCAATTCCCAGACACCTTCAGGCTTTTCTACACCCCCTGGCCAATGTCACCATTTTTCCACTACTACCACCCTGCCCCTCAAGCATTCTTTTCCATTTCCTGAACTTTCTTCATTTTAAGATCTTTGCCACACTTCTATCACCAATCCTTTGGCCTCCTTCCCTCCAGTAGATGTAGAATTAAGACAGGAAAAGAATCAGGGAGAATTTGTTCCCAAATCTCTGTCCTCCCACCTTAGTCCCTGGTTTGGCTGGATCATTTCTTTTTCTTTCTTGCTGTCTGAGAGGGCCTGTCTTAGTTCAAAAGGGTTCTAATTCTCGGTCCTGCTTTCTCTGTGAGATCAGATATGAATATAGCTGGTTTGGAGTGGGGTAGATGGTTCAGTATATAACCAGGAGCTTGGACTGGAGTGGGTCAGCCTAGGCTGGAACTCCTGCGTCCCTGGATCTCCTTGGTGATCTGGGGAGACTCAGGGACCTCACTTTCCATTCCAGGGGCTATCTTCACATTGGCCTGTCTGAAAGAGTCCCTGAGCACCTGCATACCTGCCATCATGTTCCTGGGGCTTCTGAGGCTGCTGGATATCTGCCAGTCCTTAGCCCAAACTAAAAAGGTGTACAGATACCATAGGAAGAAGACTCCATGTGTGTTCAAGAAACCCTGGGAGCAGAGAGTCTCTTCATGCCAGCTATGACAGCAGGAACATGCTGGAACTTACCACCTTATTACCATTTTGTCCCTAGTCATCCAGTGTTAAAAGAAACATCTGGTCTACCTGGCCCTGATTTCTCTCTGGAACTATGCTGCTCTGTTTTGAGGGGTGCATATTACACATATTAATAATCCTCATGTCATGTGAAATGGAAGATAAGTAGGAAAAAAGTGAATCACCCAAATAACCACTTTTCATACCTTGATATATAAGTGTATCTCTCTACCTTTCCTATTCCTTTGTCCAGATACATGTTTTTAAATGAAAGTGAGACAGTTTAATCTACTTAGTTATCTACTTTTTAAGCCTGACATTCTGCCATTGTTTTACCTTATTAATATTAACGGCTACATGGTATTCCAGTCTAGAGGTATATATTGTATTTACCCCTAGAAGGAACATTTGGGTTGTCCCCAATTTCCTGTAATTGTAAACCTCTCAACAAATCACCTCTGCATACTCACTGTATTTGCGTTCCCTGAAAATGAAGATCCTGGTTCACAAGGCATGGCGGTTCTCAAGGGAAAGTGGGCAACATGCTAGAGCACCTACTGCCGTATCATCAACCGTGTTCACTTTAGTCCAGTGAGGTCCTTATGGGAATCTGCTTGCCTCCCACAAGGGAAAAAGTGAAGGAAAACAGTTCATTTAGCCATCTGCCTGTAAATCCTTTGGAGTGGGGACAATAGATTTGGGGAACCCGCAGTGGTAAAAGACATCTATGTGTATTACTCCATTTTGTGTTCACTATACAATGGTAATTCCTGCTCTGTCCGTGGCAAACCTCAAGCAAACTGACACTTAGTTGGCTCTTTTCTTGTGTCTTCAAGCACAGTGATGCACTTAATCTACCTATAACAAGGATGAATCAATCGTATGTAAGTGCACATGCCATAGTCAAAACAATAAGACTTTTTCTCTCACATAAACAGATTCAGAGATAGCTTAGCTTTAGTTTCAGTGTTGGCTAATTGGGCTAATTAATAAAACCATTAAGAACCAAACTTTCAGCTTTCTGTTCTGCTTTTAAGACATTGGCTACTACCTTCAGAGTTGCGAAAGAGCTGCAGCAGCTCCAGACAGCACGTTTGCACATAGCATCCAGAGTTGAAAAGGTAGAGAGGAAAGCTGTCTTAGAAGGCCTGAGATTTTCCTTCATATCTCACTGGCTGGAATTGTGTCACATTTCCATTCCTAAACCAATCACTAGTAAGGTGGACAGGAGTGGGTGGGAGGGACGGTATTATCTGGCACTTCCTAGCTCTTTTTACCTCTCCATGCTGGAGTTTAAACCCCAGGGCCTTGTACGTACTAAAGTATTCTACCTTGAACTACATCTCTAGCCCTTTTATTTTTTGAGAAACAGTCTTACCATCTTGCCTAGACTGGTCTTGAACTTGTGACCCACCTGCCTTGACCATCTAGTAGCTGGGATTACAGATCTGTACCCTTGAGCTGGCATTTCATAACATGTAAAAAAAATTGACCATAACAGTAAATATTTCATAGCCTGGAACATAGTAAGTGCTCAGTAAAGGCTATTAAATATTGATTTGTTCTACCAATGAGACTATAGATCTGGAAAGCTTTATTACCTATGTGTCAAAACTGAGTCTAAAAGTAAGGTCTGAATGATTCCAGAACCCATACATTCTACCGTACTAGCTGCCAAAGCTGAAAATGGGCAAGCATGACACCTGGGATGACTTGTCCACTGTGATTAAATTTTCCCTGCTTTCCAAAATTGCCCCTCTGCCTGAAAATTTTGAAACTGGTGAAAATAGAGTCCGGAGCCCCTGAGATCATGGCCTCATAGTTTCTCCACTCTCTAGGATGCCACAGCCAGCCTGTCTCCAGCCAGGACTTTGAGTAAAACCCGTCACAGCTGACATGCTGTTGAGGGCATCTGTTTACCAAGGTTTGGCCTGTGGGTGGATTAGCAGTGACCAGCTCCTCAAGCTTGGCTGTAGGGCTGACCCAACAGCTGTGGGACAAGCAAGGTGCTGGAGAAATGGGCTCGCTACCTGATGAGGAGGAGCAGTTGGGAGTGACAGTACAGGAGGATCCTGAGCCTCAGCAATACCTCCTTGATAGCCCAAAGAGAAGCCAGGCCTCAGAAAGTATGTCCCTCCAATCCGCAGCCTAAGACTAGGTCAGCTCAGCACAATGGCATTCAGCTGCCTGGTCTTCCTAATATTTTATTTCTTCCTTCCTGTGCTGAAGGCTCTCCTACCCTGCATGACACTCCCTTCCCTTGGGGCCCTGGCTGCACCCCCACAGAACCAGCTCACACCTGCCACCTCCAGCTGTTGAGCCCATTCTTCAAGTCATGTCCTGGGGATTAACTTGGAGCTTCTGGCATAGGTGGGTGGCAGGGGATTCTGTCTTGTCTCAACACCTTAAAGCTAGGGCCCCAGGACCCCAGAGAGCTCTAGCACCTAGAACAAGAGGTAATTTGAATAGTCTTGTGGGATGATGAAGGGAGGTTCTGGATGGGATTCACGGAGGCTAGAGCAGAGGTGGATAGAACCAAAGGAGAAGAAAATACACTCACCCAATGCTGCAGAAGACCAGAGCCTGAGGGGCTCCATGGCAGAAGTCCAGATTTTGGTATTGGAGGGATATGTTTAAGTGTCAAAAATAGTAACAGGAAATTGGCTTATGCACTTATCCCCTCAGGGAGAGGGTAGGATATGCCCAGATGTTTTTGTGTTGTTTTGCTTGCTTAAGGTGTCTGCCTCTAACATTGTATATGTGCCTTTGTGGGTGTGCACATTAATCTGTGTGCTGCCTCAAAGGGAAGGAGCTAATAGTTATGAAGTATCTCCCCGGTGTCACCCACAGGGCTCAGAGTTTTACTTATGTTTTCTCATAATCCTCTCAACAACCGGATGAGATAGGTAGTTTAATCTCCACTTTACAGCGGTGAAGTCACCCTCAGCGAGCCTGAGTAACTTGCCCAAGGTTACGTGGCAAATAAATGTGTGTATCCAGAAGCTGCCAGATTTCTGGGCTGTGTTCTTTTTGTTTTGCTGTCCAGAATTCAGAGTCTGATGTAGGACTTCTTTGTGATCAAAGGATGAAGTATGAGGAAACAGCCTGGAAGGTTTGAGAGCTGTGAAACCTTTTGAGCTCTGCTAAGGGTGTTGCAGATCTTGGGGTACCTTCCCAGGGGATCTTCACCAAGGCAAGTCCAGGGTCACCATGCATAGGCCTGTCTTTGGTCCTGGCATCACAAGACCATTCCTCCATCTATGCCTCATTCCCTCTACCACTGATCTGGGTGGTGCAGGGTAGGGCGGGGCCTTTTCTAGGAAGGGCTCTCTTTACATTCCAGCTTGGTTTCCCCTGCACTCCTTGTTGGTTTGGCCCTCTGTGGGTTTACTTCATACATCTGTGGCCCATATCTTTGACCCTATTTCATCCATAAGGGGCATTTCCGCTGTCTAGTCACCAAAGCTGGAAATGTTTGAGCTGTCTGGAATTGCTTTTTCCTCATTCCGCACAGCTTTTCACCAAGAACTCTGGAATCCACCCCGCTCCTCTCTGGCTGAATTTGTTCTCATCTCTTCTCTCGTGGACTTCCTTGTCTCTAATATGCCCCCACCACACACACACAGCAAGGACTGAAGGACAGGGGACTGCAATGGGAAGAGGGTGGAATTGGGTGGGTCTTCTTTTGTAGGCAGGCCTCCATAATGACCTTTCTTCTTCCACAGTTCAAGGTCAGGGACGAACAGTGTTGAGGACCTGGATGTTAGAGCCTGTAGTGCCTGGGATGACCTGTTGGATTTATCATGATGTCCTCAGCCTATGATGATGCTGGGCCAGGGGCTGCCTGCCATTGAGGCTCCACTGGCAGTGTTTGTCTACAGCAGTGGGTGCATGGGCCAGGCCCTGAGTCTTTACTTGCTCAACCTGGCTCAATAGAGCACTGCTAGGCACAGTTGGGCCTGTCTTGTGCCACTGGGACCCTCTTTGTGGCCTTCTTCCTAAAGGTGTTTGTGCCCTAGCCAGTTTGGTGTGGTGCTCTCAGCCCGCACTGACCCTTGCCCTACCCTGCCCTGCCAGTTCACAACAGCACAGTGTCAGGGATGACCATGGTGTTGGGACTGCTGTTGTCTTTGTCCTTCCACACACTGCTGGTGCCCTGGGTGGCAAGACAAGAGGGCATCAGGTGCTGTACCATCTCCACGCTCTGTGTCCTGAACACCCTCAGCTTGGCATTACTGGGCCTTAACAGTTACCTGGACAAACTCATCTACTGCTTCTTCCTGTGCTGCCTCCTACAGTACTTCTGGGCACTAAGCTTCCGGGAAGCCCCAGGTGGGCATCAGGGTTGCATAGAGCCTCCTTGACCTCTACCAAGAGAGGCACTCTTACTCTCACCCTCCCAGGGGTATTTTGGGTTCAGAAAGCTTGTTGGAAGAACCTAGGTTCCAATCCTGTGGCAACCCCATCCTAGCAGAATACCTGTCTGTAGCAAGGGAAAGAGCATTTTTTGTAATCCTAGACTTTGCCACCTGTCGAATATAAATAATATGCCATTGCATTTTAAACCTGATGGTATAAAAATCTTAATGAAACTATGAAGCTCTGCCTGATGTGACTCCTGCTTGCCTCCAACTTCATCCTCTGTCATCCCTGCCTCTCTTCTGGCTCAGGCACCTTCTCAGCCCAGGAACCTGCCCAATTTCTATCCTTCCAGCCTTTGTACCTGACTTGGCCAGGAATGATCTCCCTCCCTCTCCATCACTAAGTTAATTCTTCTCTGTTCTCGTGTCCTCAGAAGTACCTCACATAGGGAAACCTTTCTTGGCTACCAACACAGATATGCACGCGTGCACATGAGACTGGATCACCTCTGATTTCTCCTTCGTAGCCCTGTTTACATTTGTAATCAAGCCATTAATTGGGCAATGCAGATTTTTTTCTCATGCCAGAATGTATTTACAATGATCCATACAAAATTGCCAACTTGTGGGTCCAGAAAAGTTGAACATTGGCAGTTTTATTTTCATTTAATTCAGCCTCATACATTCCATGCTTTCCTTGCTCACTGTGATAACTCTTGTCCTTGGTATGATAAGAACTCACAGTATCAAATGAAGGAATGAAATATGAATTCATTAATATAAGACTCTAAAGTACTCAGACAACCTGGTCTCTGGTAAAATTTCCTCAAGTGTTTGTGGGATTTTCTAAGCTTGTCTTACCCCAGAGCCTTCCTGATCTAGCCAGGATGACTGCTTCCTTCTGCTGTTGCTGGAGACTTCTGTCTCTGCCATTACCTCTGCTGTGCCAAGGCTTAGTAGTAACCAAGCTGGAGATCCATGCTGACATCAGCTGGGACAGGGATTGGCTAGACTTGCTGCCTTCAGCATCAGCTGATCTGAGACTTTCACAGGTACAAATCTCTGCCAATGGCTCGGGCTCTCAGTGCTTTCCTCACTCCTATGCCTGGACAGCTCAGCTATCCAGTTCTAGTGGGGATGGGAACCTCCCCCATATTACTGGGGGTCCCACAGAAGACTGCTTGAGTCTACAGGAATTGGAGGTTGGCGAGTGTGTGCAGCAAGTTTATGTGGTCAGGAAAGGTCCATCAGCCAGCCATGTGTCTTGCATACCTTTAGTCATTGCGCTTGCAAGGCAGGCGGTGGAACCCCTGAGTTAAATCCCTGGCCCTCTGAGTGTTTCTTCTAATGATAAATTTCTGCTTTTCTTGTTGACAAATTACTTCTCATTGGTCCCCTTTTCCTTCTTTAACTTTTCTTACATGTTTTAAAGGTAATACATGTTCATGAAAATAAACGTAAAATGAAAAGAAAAATTTAAAATAAAAAGTAAAGGTCCCCCAAGGTGCAGCCACTGTTCACAGTTTCTTGTATGTGTGTATATTTCTAGATGTTTTCTATTCTAGTATAAATCCATGGATAGTCAATTTGTGTCAAAAGCCTGCAATTGGGATAGTTTAAAAAGGCTCTTCTACAACTTGCTTTCCTTCCTGAATTTATCTCATATACCTTTCCATAGCAGCATATAAAATTCTACTCATTCATTTTATAAGATACAAGACCTATTTACTCAGCTGGCCCTCTCTTGATGGGTATTTGTTTTCATTATTTTACCATTATAAACAATACTGCCATGAATGTTCTTTTTTTCACAAACATTTACATACTTGTAAATCTGTAAAATAAATTCTTGAAATTGCTGTGTTAAAAAGTATGGGTGTGTGCCTAAATCGCTTAATGATATCACCAAATTGCTTCCAAAAAATACTGTACAAATGGCATACTTAACAACAGCATGTAATGTTTTACCATATCTTCACTGAGACTGGGTATTATCACCTTTTTAAATTTTTATTGTTAAATTTTACTTCATTTTACTTTATTTTGAGCAAGTTCTCACTAAGTTGCCCAGGCTGGGCTCAACTTTGCGATCCTCCTGCTTCAGCCCCTTGAGTAGCTGGAATTATAGAAACGTGCCATCATGCCTAGCTCCCACCTGCTTTCTAGAATCTGTATTCCTGTTGGCGCTTGCATTACTATAGCATAGTGGTGGTGAACCTATGGCCTGTATGCACAGAGCCCTCTTTGTTGGCATGGGAGTCAAGTTACTATGGTGTTTTTTCTAAACTGAAACCTCAGTATTCAGATTTAATTGCAGTGTTGGCACTTTGCGATAAACATTTGGTTTTGGAGTTCCAGTTTGGGCCCTCGGTCTAAAAGATCCACCCTCAATGCTATAACAAAACCTGCGATAGATCACCTAATAAAGCGAAATTATTTTGGCTCACAGTTTTGGAGTTTTTAGCCTGTGATTGATTGGCTGTGTTGCTATTGTGGCTGTGGCTAGGCAGCATGTCATGGGAGGAACACAGGGCAAGGTAAAACCACTCAGTTCAAGATCAGGAAGCAAAAGGAAGAGGAGGTCCCATAATCCCCTTGAAGGCCGCCGTATGACCTAAAGACATCCCACTAGGCTCCACCTCTTAAAGGTTTCATCGCCTCCCATGTTAGTTTCGTTATTATAACAATCCCTGAGACAATCAACTTGCAAAGGCTAAGGTTTAATGTAGCTTACAGTTTGGAGGTTGAAGTCAGTGGGTAGGTGGACCTATTGCTTTTGGACCTGTGGCAAAGTAGCATATAATGGCAGGAAGCAAAATCTTTTACTTTATGAGAGAGAGAGAGAGGGAAGGAGAGAGAGACTATCAAGCATAGTAGTACATACCTATAATTCCACCACTCAGGAAGCTAAGGCAACTGGATTGCAAATTTGAGGCTATCTGTCTTGGGCTAGATGGTGATTACATTTCAGCCTGGGATACATAGCAAGATTGGGGGTGCGGGAGAGAAAAGAAAAAAGAAGAGAGGAGAGGGGAGGGGAGAGGAGGGGAGAGATATGACTGACAGACATGAAGCCCTGCAGTCCCCTTCTAGGCATGCCCTCAGTGACCTGAAGCCTTCTACTAGGCGCTACTGCTTAAAGTATCCACCAGCTCCCAATAGTCCCAAGGTGGGGACTAAGCAGTGAGTACATGGGTGTTTGGGAGACATTTCAGACCCAAACCACAGCACCTCCCAATATCACCACAGTGAGGATCAAGCCTGTAACACATGGGCACTTGAGGGATATTCAGGATCCAAACTAAGCTGGGCCCGGTGGTATACATCTATAATCTCATCCCTCTGGGAGACTGAGGCAGGAGAGTTGGAAATTCAAGCTCAGCTTGGGTAACTTAGCGATTTAGTGGGAACCTGTCTCAAAAAACAAAACAAAACAATAAAAATTGCTGGGAATGTAGTTCGGTGTGAAGGCCCTGAGCTCAATCTCTAGTACCAAGGTGGAAGGGACCTTGTACCAGAGGGTGGTGGTGGTGGTGGTGGGAGGGATGCGAGCCCTAAAACATACCAGTAGACCTACAATAGTTGTTAGTTCTCTATTTTTCCTTGGGAATCAAGCTAGTTCATCCCGTGCAGTGCTGACAAGTATCTCAGCCCAAGGCCAGGAGACAGCCCAGGCTCTGGACATCATTAATTCACTTGCTCTGATGGAATGAATTGCTCAACCCTGGGGGCCATGTAAGGCTGGGTCTTTGAGAAATGACCTGGCATCCACACCAAGGCCAGCTGAATCTCCCGAGGCTGTATCTGATTCTGTCCAAATAAAAATTATTCCCTATGGCCTCATCCATCCCTGCGGTCTTATGCTATCATGCTTTTGACATGACTTTTCCCCTAGTAAAGCAGTCAGTTTCCTTTGGGAAATGTCCAACTTAGTCTTCTGAGTCTGACCTGAGGAAAAAGAACTTGAGAGTCAGTTACCCCTGGGAGGTCAGACAGGATGGAGTGTCTTCTAAAGTTATAGTGTGTGGGCTTCCCCGCCTCCCTCCGGATAGCTCAGGAAAGGAAGAACCTGGGAGGAATATGCAGAGGCAAAGAGCCTGAGGGGTGAGAGAGAGCAGAACGCTCTGTACTATCATTCCCTGGGTTTCCAGTTCCTCTACCTTCAAGAATTTGTCCCCAAACCCTCTTTCAGTCTAGGGAGAAGGAGAAGGGAGCTGGTGTTGATCTTTGACTTGAGGCTGGACGTCTCTTCTTTCCAGAAATCAGGGAAAACTCATCTGCAAAATGTTTTCAGTAGCTACCAGTTAGCATGTCCCAGACTGTTTGGCCCTTTGACAGCCAGGAATGCCCAGTCCTTGGCCTTGCCTACCCACATGGCACTCTGTGACTGTGAGGTCCATGCATGGTGCAGGGAAGTTGCTCCCAGTGTGAAAAAAGTGTACTTCCCTTTCTTTACCTGACCCGACTCTCTCCCTCACACCAATCACAGTCCAGATTCGTGCCCTTGGCCAGGCCTGACCCGGATCTTTAGCTCTGCACATGTCTACCTGGGCTTCTCTGCCCACCCTGTGTCCTCTGTAACCTGCTTGTTCTTTCCTTATCCTCACCTCTAGCCCAGGACCCACCAGCTCCCTTGGCCTGCGTTGGAGACGCCTGTTAGAGTCCAACTTGCTTTATCTCCCTGTTATTAGGCACCTCCCTGTGGGACTCTCCTTGTGACTGGTTCTTGGCCTTGACATCTGTCTCCCTCTTTTCTGGCCCCAGAGGGGCATAGTGTTTCCCTCTCTGGGTCCTACAGACCAGTGGCTTCAGCTGTCCGGTCCTGACCCTGAAGCCACTCCCTTGGACTATATTCCAGCTTCGGGGACTATGACATCCTTTCCAGAACAATTATTTCTAGGATGCTCCGCAGACTGCGCTTTCCTGACATTAGTGTGGCACTTGCCAACCACCTACCCCTAACGGTAGCTAGTGTCATCAAATCAGGCCTCCTTAGTCCCACTTCTCAGTGAGCAGCAACCTCATCCTGAAATGTACTTGTGGTTGAGTTGCTGGCTTCATCTCGGCCGCTAGCATTTGTGGGGTCCTTGGCAAGAATTACAAATGGAGTCCCCCGTGCTAATGTCTAAATATTTAAAAGTTATGAATTCAGCTATCTTATTGTAAAAAAAATGCATTCCAACTTCCTGCTTTAATAAATATCTTTGTAATGACTGTTGCATTTTTCTAATATGCGTAAAGCTATGGCCTGTAGAGTGAAAGTCAGCAAATTATTAAAGATGACTGAATTCAATTTTATATATTATGGTTAAGTATCATATTTAGACTACATGTGACAAATTATCACAGAAAATATAAAATATTTTCATTTCATCATATTTGTTGTTTTCATCCATAGTGTGATTTTAGACTTTTTTTTTCTTGTACCGGGGATCGGACTTGGGTCCTTGCACTTGTGAGGCAGGTGGCAGAACCACTGAGTTAAATCCCCTGCCCCATAATGTGATTTTAGAAAACATTTATTTAGGCATATTTATATTCATACATTTTTAAAAGTTCTTTTGTCCAAGTTTTCAATGAACTGTTACATAAGAAACAGCAAATGACAGTTAGTTGTTACACTTGTTCAACTCTCTTTAATCAGGATTATGCTTTACTCTGCAACAGTAAAAAAAATTTCTATCGAAATTAGTTTTGAGATTATTTGCCTGAGGATTTTATTCATTGTCATGCAAACATTTCCTCTTGTTCCAATTGCCTTATTTTCATTGAAAACTTCCATTGGTTGCATATTTCAGGTGAAGTTTTTTCAATTTAGAAAAACTATTTTCTAATACTTATGAAAGTAATTTTAAATGTTTAAAGAATTTTTAAATTTAAAAATGAAACAAACTAAATTAGCTATTTGTGTAAGTTTTTATTGACATTTTAACAGCAACTGATAGTGCAAATCAAGTAACTATTAATGCATATGCAAAATTAATGTTTTTCACTGAAGAGCATGATTTGTTCTTTACTTGAGTATTTTAGTTTTTCACTTAACTTTCTCAGTATATCTCATATTTTATTTTATTTTATTTTTTTAGTACCAGGGATCAAACTCATGCCCTTGTGCTTGAGAGGCAGGTGGTGGAACCACTGAGCTAAATCCCCAGCATATATCTCATATTTTAAATAAATTCAGTTTAATTGATTTAATGGAATTTAGCTGAGATTTCTACATGTTTATAAGTGGTTCTGAGGCCATATTTGATGTGTTTCATCCATATATTCCATCCAGAAAATATTATGTATAATCTTTAAGTTACTCCAAATACTATCATGTGAATTGGCCCAGTTGAAGCCATGTCTTTATTGCCAAAGATTCCTTCTGAAGTTGTGACCAATATTCTAGTTTGTACACCTTTCTTCTTCAATCATATTTAAACACTGTCACTGCAGATCTATCCTCGACCATCTTTTAAATCATTGCTGTACATTGAAAGCTGTTTTTTCAGTTCTTTACTCAGATCAAGCTCATGCTTTGAGATTCTGATTTGTACTGGAAATAGCACCCTAACACTGTGCTATGTTGCAATAACTAAAAAAAGTTTAAAACTTACAAAAACCATATTTTTAAAATACTAGAAAGCTGCAGAGGCAACAATGACCAGAAAAGTGAATTGAGCTGACAATTCCTGGATGTTTTTTCTCCGTTTTGTCTCCGCCTTCTGTGTGTGAACTGAGTATTTAGCTTGATCCATGCAGGGGGAAAGGAACTAGTCAGTCTTTTGATAGATAAATGGAAGCTGTGGTAGAATAAATTAAGGTCTCCAAAAACAGCTAGGTTTCACCATTTTTCTGAGTCCTGAAACTGGATGTGGAAGTCTGGGAAGCTGGACTAAGGATTGCAAGAGGCAGGATGGAATCTCCTATAATTCTGAGACGCTTAGGACCCTTAGGCCACCTAGAAAAATGAGAACTGATGCAAAAACATAGCTGGCCTTCTCTGCAAAATGTTTGCCAGTTGGAAGCTGTGAGGGTGAAGAGGAAGTAGGAAAAAGACAGAAATGTCAGAACATCCAAAGAGCAGAACTGAATCTGCTGTCAACCATACAAAGTCAGGAAGATAGAACCACTAGATGTTCAATCAAAAGCCCGGGAAAGCCCAGCCTGGAGACAAAAATAGAGTGGTGGTGGACTGAGTCATACTAGTTCTTTTTCAGTTAACTGCTGGTTAGACTGAGGTGATCAGTCAGTCCCTCATCCTATCTGCCTAACCAAAGAAAGGTGAAACTTTCTCTGCAGGAAGTACCCATGCAGAATTTCTACAGGTCTTCTGTATACAGGTGTCCAGGAGTGTTTTTATTGCTTCCACAAGACTTTTTATTCTATGCCAGAGATCAATATCTGATATAGAATAAAAAGCCACTAGGCATACCAGAGGTAGGAAAATGTGGCTGGTAATCAAGAGAACAGATAGACAGCACAAACAGACCCAGAAGTGCTCCACGTATTGGAGTAATAAGACAAGGACTTTAAATAACTAGAATTAATTAAAATGACTAAAGAAAATAAGGACAAATGAATAAAAATGGATACTTTCAACAGAAAATTGGAATTTATAAAAAGGAATAAAATGACTTGAGAACTATAGAGAACATAATGATGGCAGGATGTGATTCTTTTCCAATAGAATGAAAGCTGATAAGCAGAATTCACTATTGTATAATTTAAGCTAATTCAAAACCTATATATTAAAGTACAACAAAACATTTGACCTCTTTCTGGAAGCAAATCAGTCAATCAATGAATAGGGGTAATTTATGCTATTTGGTCAATTTTCACCAGAGATGTCTGGGAGGAAGGAATCACAGATGTTTCAACATCGATAGAAACAAAATAAGAATAGCCTGCAGTTGGCAGGATGTTGGGAAGATGAATGGTCAAGTGATTTCCTCAGCTGTAGGCTGCCAAGGGCTCTGTCCCTGAGCATTAGAGGAAATCAGAGATGGAGTAGGTTACCCTTGAAAATTCAAAAGACAATAGCAGTTTCATAGGGAAAGGGTAAGTCACAGGAACAAATTGTCTTTGTAAAAATGTCAGCTGGAAAAAAATTATATAGCAGTGTGACTTGAAAAAAATGCAAAGCCTAATACCCACTTAATTCATATTATTTTGCTTGGATTGTCAAATTTTGCTTGGAAATTAAGGCAGGAAAAAAACCTTGGAATACAGATGGAGAAAAGTACAGGCTGTGGCGTTAGAAAGACCTGGTATAAAATCCCAGCTCCACCGTGTTCCAGTATAGACCCTTAGTAAGGCATTGCCTCTCTGCATGCCCAGTTTTTTCCCCAGTTATAAGGAGGACAACAGCATCTATAAGGCATTTCGTATACTGCTTGGATATATCAGAGGGTCACTGGGTAGTAGAGATAATCCTTGTAGCTGGGAAGAACCTCACATGTGAAGATGAAATCCTCATTATTTTGAAGATTTTTATTTTTAACTGGACCTTTGAGCAGATGTGCCTCAAAAGTGCTCTAGAAATAAAATTCAGTATGATGGGTTTATAAAATATGGCATCTAAACCCTGGTCACATGCTCAGGACAGACACTGAAATTATACATCTACTTCTGAATACTGAAATGAAAATCTGGATATGTAAAAATGTATTTACATTTATGTATTTTGTTCACAAGTAAAACAGAGAAGATAGAATGTAACAATAAGCAGAAACTAATTAGCAGCCCAAATGTCAGACAGAAGTGGAGACGTTTGCAATTCTGCTCTATAATTTATCTTCTGCATTGTGAATTTTAACTACAAGAGTCTGTGCTGAAAAAAAATCTCCCTCTGACCAAAGCAGGGGAGTGGCTACTTTGAAAAGGCTGCTGTCGAAGAGGGGACGAGCTTAAATGAACATGGTCAGCAGCTTCTAGAAGTCCCCTTCTAAATGCTCACAGATGTCCATGGCCACTGTATTAGTGAATGCTGTTTAAAAGGAGAGTCCTTCCTAGTATTTCTTCCCAAGGACTGTGACTAGCAGTAACTCCTCAGAGTTGGGCCTTCCAAATTAGTCTATAGCTCATTTTTGTCTAGAACCTGAAGGTATCACTATTCACCAAGAATATAAACATTAAAGTTGAGTTTCTTTCCTTTAAAAAATACGACCAAATGGATATTCTAGGACTACAAAAATGCAAAAATCTGAAACTAGAAATTCATTAGATGGCCTTAACAGCTGACTGAACACAGATTATAAAATTAACAAACTTGAAGGCAGGTTGTCAGAAAATACTCTAACAGAATATAAAGGAAATAAAGAATACATCACAAAACAATAAGACATATGAGATAATTATAATGCCAATATGTTTGTAAATATATCCTAAGAGGAGAGAAAATGAGGGAAGAGGGATAGAACATATAGTCTGAGCTAAATTCTTTAAACCTTCATATTGACTCCATGATCTGACCCCTTGCTTACAGACATACATAGATAGAACATCTGTTTTTTTCACCGCCCAATTCCAGGATCTCTGCAGCGCTGTTTATTTATTTAGCAGACCTGGAGATTGAACCCAGGCATGCTCTACCACTGAGCTATATTCCTTTTATTTTGTTTTGTGACAGGGCCTCACTTGTAGTCCAGGCTGGCCTCTAACTTCAGACCCTTCTGCCTCAGCTTCCTGAGTGGTGGGATTACAGGCCTGCACCACCATGCCTGGACCCAGCCTGTCTCTCTTTTTTCTTTAATTTTGAGACAGGATATTGCTAAGTTGCTCAGGCTGGCCTGGAACTTGTGATCCTTCCTTCTCAGCCTCTCGAGGAGCTGGGAGTACAGGTGCCTGCCACTGTGCCTGACTTCTGCAGCATTCTGTAAGTAAATTCCTCATCTCAATGCTTTGGACTAATCACTGTGGCACGTAGTGCTTCTTTCACTGGAATTTCATCTGGCCTCATCTCCAGAAAGTCTGTGTTTGGCCTTTGTGGGAACTGCTTTGCCACTACTTCTGTGGAGACCCCACGAATGAGTTCAGCTAGATAGAACAATATTTTGGTAGGCTTCACCAGGAATTTGTCTGAGTTGAAGGTTTTATTTGTGTGTGTGTGGTGGGGGTTAAATTAGGAATTCCATTTGTTTAATGGATAGAAAGCTACTGAAACTTCTATTTCTTCTCAGTCAGCTTTAGCTATTTGTTACTTTGTTTTGTTTTGTTTTGTTTTCCAGAACTGGGGATTGAACTCAGGACCTTGCAATTGTAAGGCAGGCGTAGCATCACTGAGCTAAATCCCTGGTGCAGCCATTTGTTTCTCTCATGGAATGTGCTAACTTTATATCAATTGTCGAACTTATTGGAATAAAGTTGTCATAGATTCTTAATACCTGTAATGTCATGATGTTTCTGCTTTTATTTTTGATTATCAGAGAAATTGGGTTCTCTCACCCTTTTCCTGATCAATTTAATTAGAAGTTTACAAATTTAACTGGTCTTAAAAAAAATTAGTGTGTTTCTTTCTTTTTTTTTTTTTTGGAGACAGGATCTCACTATGAAGTTCAGGTTGGCCTTGAACTCACAATGATCCTCCTGAATGCTGGGCTTACAGGCATGCCCCACCATACCTGGCAGGTTTCACTGTTTTTGTTTTTTTTTTTAACTACTTCTTGAATTTGTGTTCTTTATTATTTTTCTCTACTTATTTTGGGCTTAATATGCTTTTTTTCCCCCTTAAGATGGGACCCTCGATGATTGCTTTTGGACCTTTATAGATAGACAGAGGCAGGGGAGGTGAGCCCAAGCCATGGCCATATAGTGGTAGTAGTTGGAATGACCACTGCTTCTGCAGGATCTGTGATCCATTATACTTTGCAAGATGTAAAGCATCTGGAGCCTCAAGTAAAACAAATCTTTCAGGTCACCAAAATCTGCCTTCCGTGGTAGCTGTTATAGAGGTGGGATTGAATTCAAAATGACAAAAAGGGAAGCCGCATTAATGTTAGGTGTAGCCCTACTACCAAGAGTGGAAAAATAAGACGTGCTTGTCAATGAACTATGCTCTTAGCCAGACAAAGGAATATCTCCTTATATAGTGGCAAAAATCAATGAAGCTAAAGATTTACTGGAAAGTCAAGCTAAACATTGAAATTAATGTATGACACATTTTCAGTTCATATTACTTTGTATATGAGTATCAATTTTTTTATAATAAAGTGCCCCAGAGGTTAAAAACAAACTTTCTTTAGTAGGCACTGCTTTAGCTACATGCCTATAAATACCATTTATAGCATTATTTTATTTCAATTAAGTCTAAAACTCTTTCTAATTTGTCCTGCGGTATTTTCTTTGATTATTTAGAATTACATTATTCAGTTCTTAGACATTTGTTTTATTTCTATATATTGCTTTGGTATTTTAACCTCGAATGTGTTCTTTTATGGTCAGAGAACACATTTTTTGCAATTCACATTCTGTTGAATTTATTGAGATTTGTTTTATGGTTCAGTACAGGGCTTATCTTAGTGAATATTCCCGGTGTACATAAAAAAGAATACTTTTTTCTCCTCTGTTGGTGGAGTGTTCTGCAAATGTCAACTAGGTCAACCTGATTAGCAATGTTCAAGTCGTCTATCAATTATTGAAAGAGGATATTGAAGTTTTTGGCGATAATTGAAGCTGCATGTCTATTTTTCTCTTTCCTCTCACTTTCTGCTTCATGATTTTTAGCTCTTTCATTAGATATATGTGAGTGCAGAGTTAGACTGTCTTCTTTTTAAATTGACTTTTTACTATTGTGAAGCGTAATTCTTGCCCTTGGTAATAGTCCTTGTTCTGAAGTCTACTTTGTCAGATACTAATAGAGACATTTCACTTTAACAAACATTCTTTTACCTTTAACCTGTGTCTTTTAAAAGTAAAAATTGGTCTCTTTATGAAAATGTTTTGACTATTTATACTTAATGTAATTATTGACATCTTTTCTTCCTTCCTTCCCTTCCTTTATGTGACGGGCATCTCGCTGTGTTACTCAGGCTTTGCACTTGGGACTTTCCTGCCTCAGCCTCCTACATTTTTGTAGTACTAGGGATTGAATCTAGGACTCTGTGCGTGCTAGGCAAGTGCTGTACTACTGACTACATCCTCAGCTCTTACTGATTAGTTCTAAAGTTATCATCTTGTTATTCGTTTTCTATTTCTCCCATCTTTTCTCTCTCTCTCTCTCTCTCTCTCTCTCTCTCTCTTTTTTCTCAGTACAAGGAATCAAACTCAGGACCATGAGCTGGTGAGGTAGGTGCAGGGCCACTGCGCTAAATCCCTGGCCCTCTCCCATCTTCTCTTTATTCTCTTATCCTCTTTTCTGACTTTCTTTTGGATTAATTATTTTTAAAATTATTAATCTGTACTATCTTACTAGCTATATTGTTTTATTTAGTGGTTAATCTATGATTTATAACATAAAATTTAACCCATCACTGATTACTTCTAAATAATATTATTCTATTTCATATCTTATGTAAGACCTTCACAACAGTATACTTACATGTCTTCTATCCCATCTTTATACTAGAGTTGCTGTGCAGAATTTCTACATGTATTATAAACTCCCAAAACATTTTTTTTCTTGCTTTAAGCACCAATTATGACTTTTTTTTTTTGTACCAGGGATTGAACTCAGGTCCTTGTGCTTGCGAGGCAGGCGGCAGAACTGAGTTAAATCCCCAGCCCCAGGCCAGGTGTGGTGGCGCACGCCTGTAATCCCAGCACTCGGGAGGCTGAGGCAGGAGGATCGCTGTGAATTTGAGATCAGCCTGAGCTACATAGTGAGTTCCAGGTCAGTCTCAACTACATAGTGAGACCCTGTCTCAGAAAACAAAACAAAACAAAAAATCCCTAGCCCCAATTATGATTTTTAATTGTGGCAAAACATATAAAGTTCCGTAGCAACAGATTGCAAGTTCAAACCCAGTCTGGGTACTTCAGCTACTTCTTGAGACCATAGTCACTAGATTTGCACTTAAAGAAATATTAAAGGAAATTCTTAAGGTAGAAGAAAATGATCATTGATGGAAACATGGATCTAGACAAACAGATTAAAAGTACCAGAGACAGTGGCTATCGAAAAGTTTTTCATTTTAAAAATAAAAACTAGAAAAGCCCTGGGATGTAGTTCATTGCAAAGGCTCTGGGCTCAATCCCCAGTACCACCAAAAATTTCTTTGGTGTGTGCTTCTCACAAGAGATACAAAGATATGCTAATTATTTTCTTCTGGTAGTTTACAATATACGACGAAGTGAATTGTTCGACATATAACTCTTGTTCTCATACAACTAGTTGTGTGGAATAATATCTGCTTATTGAAGTTTTATGTGTAATTTCTTCTCTCATTATATAGCTCATTAAATTTTTAGCCCCATTTTGAACTCTTCCAGACAGTAGTTATTTATATTATTACCTTTTTATCCATATTACATGTTTTTCCATCTTATTGTCAAGTTTAAAAATTATTTCTACTATACCTAGGAAATATCTGTTTGGGTTTTGTTAGGTAAATACCAAAACATAATATTATTCTTTTAAGAATATCACACCAATGTTTCTTACCAAATTTTATATTCATTTAAAACTGTCAACTGTTGCTTCAACAGCTCTGGGTCTAGAGCAACGCTATCCATATGCTCTTTAACAAATTGTGTGTGTGTGTGTGTGTGTGTGTGTGTGCACCTATCATATGGGGTGCTTCAAGGCAGAGGGACCAGAGGTACAGGTAGACCCCTTTAGCCTCAGTTTAAGGGGATTACCGGCTTGTTTTGTCAGTTTTCTTTCCTAATAACTGGTCTGTAGTAAGTAATTATTAAGTCTCCTAATATTGAGAACAATTCTCTCTTTTTTCTTTTGAGAGAGAGGGTCTCACTATGTAGTCAAGAATGACCTAGAACTCACTGTGTAGCCCAGGCTGGTATCAAACTCACAGCGATCCTCCTGCCTCAGCCTCCTGAGTGCTGAGATTACAGGCGTGCGCCACCATGCCCAGCCAACAATTCTCATTTCAAGTGAATTGGACAGTAGTCCTGTTGTCTCCATAAGCAGAAGTAGCTAACATTTATTGAATGTTTCCTACGTACCAGGCATTGATATTCATTCAGTCATTCAGTACTTATATTTATTCACAAAAATTTTATAAAGTGGGTGTCATCATTATCCCAAGCTTACAGATGAGGAGAAAGGTAAAGAGTTTAAGCAAATGGCCTTAAACATTGAAAAATCCTTATAATGTCAATATTTCAGCATTAGAGATTTCTTTCTGATGTCTACAAAATATACAAAAATCAATTGCAAACCATGAAACTCAGCTCTTGATTCAAAAAAGAAAGTCATCAAGTCTGCCTATTTATTCAACTGCTTTGCATCCCTGGCCAAGTAAACTGGATCTTTGTGCTTAGTCTCGTCTTTTGTAGAATGAGATTAAAAATGATATTTTGGGGCCGGGGATTTAGCTCAGTGGTTCCGCTGGCTGCCTCACAAGCTCAAAGTCCCCAGTTTGATCCCTGATTCCAAAAAATATATATTTTTCTCATCAAGTTTTCATTTATTTCATTGGATCAAATCAGTAAATGAAAAGTTTGTGTGGCACCTATTAATTCCTCCATTTAAAAAAATTGACTTGTCTAGCCCCACACTTTCCCAGCTATTCTAATGCCATAATATCAACTGAGAACTGGAAGTAATCTCTTGTGTGGCTCCACAGGCACCTCCAACTCAATTTATTCAAAGTCAAACTCATAGCTTTCTCTTCCAGACTCACTTTTCCTCTTGGATTGCTTGTTTTGATGAATGGCACCACAATCCACTGGCATCTAACCCAGAGCTTGGGATGATCTCAGGTGATTCCTTCCTTCCCTGAGTCCTCTTCCTTTAGGCATACACTTGCACACTGATAATGTTCTGTTTCTGGGTTAGGGTTGGTTATAGGAATGTGTTTAGTTTGTGACATAGTCATTCATCATTACACTGACAGTGTGTGCACTGTATGTAGGCATACATATACATATATACAATGCCATTGCAACTTAATACAATGAAAAAGCAAAATTATTTAAAATTTTAGTATATCTTAAAAAAGAAAACATTATCTCTAAACCTGCTTCTGAAATTGCTTTTACATTTTATATATGTGAGTGGAATGCCATGGTTGGGCCAGAAGTAGGGCTCAGATCTTTCTGGGAGAAGGTAAGCAAATGCCCCTCCCTTTGGATCCGTTTGCATGTATGATTTATAGAAGGCCCGAAGAAGAACCCCAAAGAGAAGTCCTGAACTCTTTTCAGACACACACAAATATTACTGACGGACGGCAGTGTCCTCGGCCGAAGTCCGATGTCAGAGAAGAAGACCAGAAGTTACCAAGGAAGGCCCCTCCATGAAGGGGAGAAGGAGTTGGCACATGGGGCACCTGGAGCAATAGACTCCAAGTAACAGGGTGTGCTAGTTCCAGGTGCAACACAGAGGGCCATACTGAAACTAACTCCAACCCAGTCCTCTGGTGGCAGGATTGTACCCTAAGAGAAATGGATCATGAGCTTCAGTTGGAAGAGTTAGATTATGGATCTGTGGCACATCTCGGGGCTCAGTCAACACTGCTGTGACTCCTATTTCTCTTCCACTGAGCATTCTTTAGGAGAGGCCCTTTGCTACTTTCACAGAGTAAACACATGGACGTTCCGCCATGAGTGCAATGCAGTCTCCAACTTTTATGGCCTTGAGGCTAGAGATGAATTCCAGCTCCACCAGCACGTGGTCCTGCTGAGTTCCTGCTTTGCTGATTCCTAGTGGTGGTGGTGATGATAACTTCCACAGAAATGCAATTTCAGCAGGAGTATGACTCTTGTGGAATCATTAGGGCTTGAGATTATGGAGTCCCTGCCTGGACGTCCACAGCAGTGAGAAAAAGAACAATATAACTAACAGCTGAAGCAATTTTACCTTAGGACCTCTCCAACTGAGCATAACACAGAAAAAAGCATTCTTTCCATTTCACCCGCCATAACTTTGATCTCAGGCGTCAGGCCAAAGCAGGAGCTTTTCAATTCCACTGACAATGGCACATGTTAGTGATGGGAGTTAACTGCCAGTGTGGAGTAGCCCTTCCATGGGTGACTGGGTCTGGAGCCTGCAGATTTCCGACTTGGCTGATCTTGGCCTAAGCCTCACCTGCATCTCACTTGCTTTCAAAGACTCTGCTCCCAAGATTTAGTGGTGTTAGTGGATGAGAGTTGTACTCATTGACTGGCAGAATTTGAGGTAAATCATGAGATTTTATAAGTATTTCTCACAATGAAGGTCTAGTACTCAAGAAGTAATGAACAAAGAAAATGTAAATACGTGGGAAAATATAAATAAATATTCACTTTGTAAAACAGTAGCAATAAGGTCTCATAGGTTTTTCAGAGATAGTACTAAAACGCATGACAATTATATATCTATATTTGTATCTATGTGTCTAAATCTGTATCTGTATCCATTGTTGCTTTATTAAGTATATTGCCAGTTTATCTGTTTTTTTGACCCTGAGGATTGAACCCAGGGCCTTGTACGTGGGCTCCACTGGGCTATACCCCACAGCTCCTCAGGCTACTTTTAAATACTTTTTTTAATCTTTGGTTTTCCAGTTTTAATGTGTTGTGGGTGTGGGTTTCTTTCCAATTATTCTGCTTGAAATGTGTTTTGCCTCTATACCTTGATATCCTCATCAATGCTGGGAAATCATCAGCCATTATCTCTCCACATTTTGCCTCTACTCCTCCCCCGTTGCTTTTGGGCTTCTGATTAGGTGTACATTAGGCTATCTTATGGTGCACTTTGTATTTCCTAACCTCTAGCTCACAGCTTTATCTCCTATGATGATTTCTGGGTAGTTTTTTGGTTGTGTCGTCCTGTTCCCTGATTCTGTTAGCACTTGTCTTTGGTCAGCTTTTAAAACCATTTGTTGAGTTTCTAATTTCAATAAGTACAGTTTTCATTTCTAGAAGTAATTTTTAGTTCCTTTTCTTCTTATATGTTTGGCCATTCTTTAAAAATTCTCATATTTTAAGTCCTTTCTCCCCTTTTTCTTTCTTTCTTTCTTTCTTTCT
>NW_022900935.1:13090645-13112184 GCF_012274545.1 Fukomys damarensis
TTTTCTTTCTTTCTTTCTTTCTTTCTTTCTTTCTTTCTTTCTTTCTTTCTTTCTTTCTTTCTTTCTTTCTTTCTTTCTTTCTTTCTTTCTTTCTTTCTTTCTTTCTTTCTTTCTTTCTTTCTTTCTTTCTTTTTCTTTCTTTCTTCATTGCTGTGATTGAACCCAGGACCCTCTTGCCTCAGCCTCCCAAAGTTCTGGGATTACAGGTGTGTAACCCCAAAATGCAAACTTTCCTTTTAAAGAAAAAAATGGAGCTAAGATACACAGAGATGGCTAAATCATAATCTATGGTTGGTTCTTTTGATGGTTCACTATCATCATTAAACATAGGCTCCTTATTTTCTGTATGAATGTATGTATGTATCCCTAAAAGAGTGTAATGAATACCTAAACAGTAATCTCATACCCCAACCTAAGATTTATAGGAGCCATTCATTGGCTCCTATCCTAGAACTCTGCTTTCTCCTCTCTATATTTGTCATTATCATTCCTTTTTTTAAATAGTTTTATCAAGTATATATGTGGTCTAAATATATTATCCAGTTTTTAATTTTCTGAAAAGGATATTATGGTATATATAATCTTGTGGGATTTAAAAAAACTCAATGTTAAATATAGAGTTTATCCATATTTTTGCATGCTATATATAATATTCTATTATGTAACTATTTTATGATTATTTTATCCATTCTCTTTTCTGGTTTGTTTGTTTGTTTGTCTGTTTGGTACCAAGGATTGAACTCAGGACCTTGTGCTTGCAAGGCAGGCAACGGAACCAGTGAGCTAAATCCCTGGCCCTATCCATTCTTCTCTTAATGGCATTTTGGTTGTTTCCAGTTTATTTCCTACTGCAAACAGTCTTACTATAAATATTTTTGTACCTGTCACTGACACATATTAGCAGGCATTTGCACTGGGTGCATAACCAGGGGTGGAATGCTGGGTTGTAGTATACATAGGGTGACAGCCAATACACATCAGCATAGCTACAGGATAGCTTCCTCTTTGGCTGGTTAGGCATCAGCTCTGATTAATAAGCACCATGTAGTAGTGGTTATATTTTGAGTGCCATGGTACCTTGGTACTCTTCTTTAATTGGTTCTATGAGGCTGGACAAAAACAAAAATAGTGAGTATCAGGAAATTCCTTTTGGAAAGGGTTACCAGGCACTAGGCAGTCAACAGCAACATGTTCTAGTTTTTGTGTGTTGAGTACCAGGACAAAAGTTTGATGTCAAAATGCCTCAGATACCAAATATGATGAGTTTCAAGTACCAAACTATGATTCTATTATTCTGTAAATGCCAAACTTTGCAAGATAATGTCAATTTGAAAATAGTTGCTCTAATTTATAACTCCACCAGAAATGTGGGAGAGATTCTGTTGGTTCACATTCTGTCAAACACGTGGGATTGTCAGATTTTTAAACATTTTTGCCAATCTAATGGGTTTAATTTTGTATCTCATTCTGGTCTTAATTTGCATTTTCCTGGTTACTAATAAGTTTGAACATGTCTTCACGTGCATATCACCATCTGTGTTTCTTGTATTTCCTGCTTTTGTTTCTTGTTCCTATGTCATTTATTTTTCTGTTTGATTGTCTTTTAAAAATTGATTTTAGGAAGTTTGAATATAGAAACAATCGATCCTTAATGACAATTCTTGTTTGGTTATATATGTTATATGTCCTCCTCATATGAATCTTTTCATTCTTTTTAAGTTTTCATGAATAGAAGTTCTTAATTTTAATACAATCAGACATACCCATCTTTTCGTTGCTATATAGTGCTTTTTTGGTGCATCCTGTTTAAGAAGACTCTCCAAAGGATATTTAACCAACTGTGGTGCTGTGCCTTTGTAAGCCCAGCTCCTAGCAGGCTGAGGCAGGAAGATATCTTGAGCCCAGAATTTTGAGATCAGTCTGGGCAAAGTAATGATAACATTATCATTTCTTCAGGAGGAAAAAATGGTATTTACCTACATTTCTCTGCTAGATAACGTTATATATCAACTTCAGTGGGCCTCAGGGTGTCCAAATATTTCATTCAACATTACTTCTGGGTGTGTCTGTAAAGATGTTTCTGGATGAGATTAATATTTGAGTCATAGACTGAGTAAGGCAAATGGCCTTCTCAGTTGTGGATGTGCCTCATCCAGTCCATTGGAGGCTGGATAGAATAAAAAGGCTGAAAAAGAAAGTATTTTTTCTCTCTTCCTGACTACCTTTGAGCTGGAATATGGTCTTTTCATCTTTTGGGACCCAGACGGACCATACGTTTATCTCTCCTGGGTCTCCAGTTTGTCTATTACAGATTTTAGGAGTTCTCAGCTTTCATAATCATGACAGACAATTCTTTATTAGATAGATAGATAGATAGATAGACAGACAGACAGACACAATTGGTTCTGTTTTTCTGGAAAACTCACATTAACACAACTTCTACTAAGAACTTTGCACTTGGTATTTAATTCATCGACTCAACCCAACTGGAGTTGAATTGTACCTTGTGGGAAGTAGGGATTGAATTAATTATTTCTCCAAATGGATAATGCTTTTTCCTCCTTTTTCTACTTATTTGTCATGCCCTCTTTGTCATACATCCAAGTTCCATATTAAAGTCAGTTTTGAGGTCTCTAGTCTAATGAACTGATCATTTTGTCTCTCTGAGTGAACATAGATCATATGGTTTTGCTGCTATCTCTTCCTCATAAGTACTGGATGTGATAGGGCAAATGACATCTCTTTCGTCTTTTTCAGAAGTGTTTAGAGTTATTAATGAGGTCTTCAAGTATCTAGTTTCAAGTTTTTAATACCATTTCAAACTATGAGCAACCTGGTTCCTTGGAAATATGATTATTTTTCAGGTCTGGCACAGAGAATGTACAAAATAAGTTAAAATACTTTCTTATATTAGAAATCAAGAATTTCTGAGTTCGTGAAGGACCTGGCATCCAACTTAAAGAGGCTTTCTTTGGTCCCCAAATGGGGAAGATAGAGTGTAAGTACAATTGAAGCCCAGCATTAAGGATGTTTTTGTTCATTACTGTGAGTTTGGCAATCAGTGAAATGGCTTTGGGGCAGCTACCCTCTCTAGACTGTCCATTGTTAGGAACTGCATGTGGGAAAGCTAATAGGTGACAAGAATAGTCTAAGGAAAAAATGAATTTTGTTCTTGAAATTTGCAGGACTGAAAAGCATTTCATGACTAGGTGATTGGGATCAGATGTGCATCTACTGGCCTACTCTCTGTGAAAGGCACACACCAGAAAGCAGCCACCCATCACCTGCTGTGAGAAGTCACCAACCAGTCTGGGAACACCGTCAATCACCTGTACAAATCACGCCTAAATTAGCTTCCCTGAAAAATGGATTTTGTGTCAAGAGTCCACCATCTTACTGTCCAGCCAACTTTTTTAGTACATTTGCCTGCTTCACTTCAACAATTGTGTTTGGATGTAATTGGCCTGTCATGTGGTGAGCATCTGGACTTACTTCTGGTGACAGAATAATAGCTTCAGTGGATTAAAATATACCAAATATGTTTATGATGAAAATCCTTTATTTAATCAACTTTGGAATGTGCTAGGGGAC
This sequence comes from Fukomys damarensis, assembly GCF_012274545.1. NCBI lineage: Eukaryota > Metazoa > Chordata > Mammalia > Rodentia > Bathyergidae > Fukomys > Fukomys damarensis. Next base: position 13,094,237 of record NW_022900935.1, read on the forward strand.
AAGTTTTTACTTTTATTCCAGTTTTTGAGTTAAAAAAGACATAGCTGGGCGTGGTGGTGCATTCTTATAATCCCTGTGGGAGGCTGAGGCAGAGAATCACAAGTTCTATTCCAGCCTGGACAATTGAGCAACTTAGATCCTGTAAGAGAGAAAGGAAGGAAGGAAGGAAGGAAGGAAGGAAGGAAGGAAGGAAGGAAGGAAGGAAGAAAGGAAGGAAGGAAAAAAGAAAGAAAGAGAAAGAAGGAAAGAAAGAAAGAATGGAAGAAAAAGAAAGAGAGTGGCCTCGGGATGTAATGTGCAGTGGGAGAGCACCATTGAGTCCAGTCTCCACGACTAGGAGAAAAACATATAGAATACACCTTAAATGTTTAGATTTTTTCTTAAAATGGGGTCTCACTGTGTTGCCCAGACTTGATGTCAGGGCTTGTAACATTCTAGGTTTTGGGGATCCCAAACAAAGAACTGAGTAGGACACACAGAAGTACAAGTGAAAGCATAGATTTATTAGCAAAGTCGAGTACAGGGAGCAGGCAGTGAGGTGAGTTCACAGCCTCGAAGAAGCCCACTGTCAGAATCTATATGTGGTTTTTAGGAGGGAGGAGCTGCCGCGATCCACTCCACTCAGGGGCAAATGCCCCCCCCCCTCTGTTAGAGGAGGTGGTTTTTGTCCTTATGTGGACCTTCATGTAAGTATAATGGGGCCCAAACCCCACGGAGGGGTTAGAACTACAATGCAAATTATGTGAGAATTAATTATAATTAATTTAGGGTTTGCTTTTAGTGTTGAAGAGATTTTATAACCCATGTATCCCCTAGTTGTTAGAGCTGGATGCATTTTATGATTTTTTTTTTTTTAGAGACAGGGAATTAAACTCAGGACCTCGCTCTTGCCAGACAGGCACTGTGCCACTGAGCTAAATCCCTGGCCCCATTTTGTGATTTTTTAAAAAAAGAAAGCTGTATCGGGCCACTCTAGAAGCTATAGCACATGAGTGTCCCATCTTTACCAGGTATGGTCTAGTGGTTAGAATTTAGAATTAGAGAGCTAACTTCCTCTTTTATCCTCTGCCCCTCAGACTACCCTTCCAGTAACTTCTCTCTCTACCTCCTGCCTCAGGCTGGCACTAAATTCCTGGGGTCAAGCAATCCTTCTACCTCAGTCTCCCAAGTAGGGGAGCTGCAGGCATATTCCACTATGCCTGGCTTATAGACATTAATATGTGCAATCTAAAGTACAATCTTAATGTATCAGTTGATGAACAGTTTACTTTACTTTTCTATGAATCTGTATAACCATCACTCAAAAGAAGATATAGACTATTTATCAAACTTAATGAGGTAAGAGATTAGGGGATGGTAGGCAGGCTGGAGAACTGGATGTAACCAGTCAAATTACAAAGAGTTGGAACAAGAAGGCTAAAAACAAGATGTAAACTGATCTGGAACAGAAACTGAGCAATAGGATGTGACCTGTCAGTCAGCCAGGATTCATGGGCAGAGCAACTTCTGACAGTCGGGATCCGTGAGCATACAAAAATGGCAACAGCCATTGACTTCCCTGCCACTGCGATGTTCTATTCTGCTGCCCTATTTCGGCAGTGGTCCATCTTGCTTGTGGGACATATCTCTTCTTACTCTTCTCTTTTCTTCAGTCTTTTCTTTTCTTCCTTTACTTTAAATAAAAGTTGTGAAGCTGGGCGTGGTGGCACATGCCTGTAATCCCAGCACTTAGGAGGCTGAGGCAGGAGGATTGCCATGAGTTTGAGGCCAGTCTGGGCATCATAACAAGTTCAAGGCCAGCCTGAACTACACAGCAAGATCCTGTCTCAAAAAAAAAAAAAAAAAAAGTTGTGTTTACTTGTTCATTGGTTGTTCCAGTCAATGCTTTGGGTGGGACAGAAAGAGCCTAGAACTACCAGACACCATGCTGTCTGGCAACATTAATGTTTGTGTTAATCATCTGGTGAACTCATTAATCTGCAGATCCTGGTTCAGTAGATCTATGATGGGACTTCAGATTTTGCTTTTTTTTGGGGGGGGGTACCAGGCATTGAATTCAGGACCTTGCGCTTGCTAGGCAGGCACAGTACCACTGAGCTAAATCCCCAGCCTGAAATTCCACATTTCTAATAAGCTTCCCAGTGGTACTGATGCTGGAGGTCTGAGGACGATACCTTGTGAGTTTATGGTACAGAATTCCACATGGTAGCATGTAACAGTAGTTTGTTCTTTTTTCTTGCTTCACGATTTTTCCACGGCATCAGTATTTCATAATTTACTTATTTTCCGCATTGATGGACATTTTTGTTGTTTCCAGTTTGGAAATGGTTATGATTTGTATCTAGATGTTCCCCTGAAGCCTCGTGAGGTGATTGGGTCATAGGGATGTGATATTCATCAGTGAATTGGTCCACTGCGGGCATGACCTGGAGGGTGTGTCTTCCTCCTTCCACCTCGATCTCTTGTGCTCCGCTTCTGGCTGCCACACCATGAGCTGTTTTTCCTCTGCCATGCTGCCAACTGATGATGGACTGAAAAATTCTAAAACTTTGAGCCAAAATAAACCTTCCCTATTTACAGTTGTGGGTATCAGGTATATGTCTCAGCAAGAGAAGTAAGACAGGGACATTGTGAAGTAAGTTGCAACGGATACTGTTATACGTGTCTTTTGATAGGGACATGCATCCACTTTGGAGGGGCACCCAGCGCGGGTAGAAGTGCTGAGTCATAGGTAGGCGTCCTGCCAGTCTGCCAAAGCTGTTGTCCTGTTACACTCTTACCAGCAGTGTATCAGAGGTCTAGTTGCTTTGCATTTTACCAACACTGGGTATCATTCATCTTTTTCATTGCGGTGTTCTGTTGGATGTGTGATATTATCCTGCCAAGGTTTTTAATTTAATTTACTTCATGAGTAATAATGAGGAACACTTTTGTATATGCTTATTTGGCTAGGTGGAGATCCTCTTTTGAGAAGACTCATTCAGGGCTTTTTGCCCTTCACAAATTTTGACTTGTTTCCTGTTGATTTGTACATGTAGATCTGTCTGTCTGTCTGTCTGCCTGCCTGCCTGCCTGCCTATCTATCTGCATTCTTTATTGGCTACATGATTGAAAATATTTTCTCTCAGCCTGTGATTTTTCACTTTCTTAATGGTGTCTTTTGATGAATATAATTCTTTAATTTTAACAAAATACTACTTGAAAGCTTTTCTTTTACTTTTTATTTGTAGTAGCATATGCTTGCACTGCATAATTATTACTTTCATTATGGGGAGTTGGTACATATACATAATACATGTTAATTCTTTTTATGCCCCCTGCTGCTCTTCAATGTTTTCTTATATGGTTAGTACTATTTGCATCCTGCTTAAGAAATACTGGTCCAATCCAATAGAATGCAGGCATTCTATTTTTTTCTTGTAGATGCTTTAATGTTTTACTTTTCACAATTAGGTCTGTGAGCTATGTTTAGTTGCTTTTTGTGCTTAAGGTTTTTTGCTCTTCTATTTTTTGAGGTTGCGCTTGATTTTTTTCCCTCCAACTCATTGTTTTTAAAAACCAAAACTGAACGAGAATGAATATTTTTCCTGCTTTTCTTATATAAGCTGTACATTATAATTGAGGAAGTTTATTTTAAAAATTTTTATTTTTATTTCTACATGTTTGCAACACATGATTACATTCCCCATAAGAAGTTGGCACGTGCACCTGACGTATCTTGATTCTTTTTCATCCCCTTCTTTTTCCTCCCTCTCTCTCCCCTCTCACTAACTCTTGGTCCCTCTCCCTTTTGCAAAGGAAATTTCTCTTTATGGAAATGTTCCAGCCGATAACTGAATAGGGAATTATATAGTTGGTATACCAATATTTTTCAAACTTTCATGTATGAAAGAGACATCATAAAAAGAAAGTCAACCAAGTATATCTACTAGTGAAAATGTATACCACTATATGTGGAGAATTCTTGCCCTAAAACGGAAACAGCATCTGATCAAATTTCTAGAACTAACTACCAATTTACAGAAAATATGGGGGATAGAGAAATATGGTAACTTCACAGGCAAAATCCAAACTGTGGGAAGTACTCAGAATAATCAATATGGCTTCTTCAACAAATAAACTTGCTATTTTAAGAGAGACAGAATATATAGGTTAAAAAAGAAATCCTTAAGTGACATCAATTGATTACAATGTATAAGAAGAATCAGAAATGTTACTAAATGGTCAACTAGATATTTGATGAAATTAAGAAATTATTGTTGAATTTATTTAGAGGTAGTAATTTTGTAGTTATGTTTAACAAAGTTCTTGCATTATAGCGATACATAATAGAATATTTATTAAAATATGTGCTTCAAAATAATACAAAGAGAGAAAATGGAAGATGTAGATTAAGCAAAAATTGGCTATGAGTTTATAATCTTTTAATTTTGGGACAGACAGACACATGGAGGCATTATGTTCTCTATTTTTTACATGTTTGAAAATTTTCAGCCAGGCATGGTGGTGAAAGCCTGTAATCCCAACAGATGGCAGGCTGAGGCAGGAGGATCACTGTGAATTGGAGGAGGCCTGGGCTGTGTCATGAATTCAAGGCCAGCCTGAACTACATAGTGAGAACTTATCTCAACAAAAATGTTTTTTCATGATAAAAACTTTTTAAAATGTCTTGGTCATTCTTGACTTCTTACTTTTCCATATTAGTTTTAGAACCACATATTTAGAAATACATAGTATTTTTATTGAAGCCAGGGATCAATGTTGGAAGAATTAACGTTATTTAAAAAATGACAGTTTTTTATCCATGAATGTGAAATATCTCTTAATTTATTAACTCTTTTTAAATGACTTTCAGTATTAATAATTTTATGTATCTTTTATTAGATTTATTATTAAATATCTAGCATTATATCTATTATTATAGCTTTTATAAATTATGTACTTTAAAAATTACATGCACGACAAAAACTCTTAGTAAATTAGAAATAAAATGAGACTTTCACTACATGATCAAGAGGGGTCTCCAAAAAGTCTACAACATGTCATCCTAAAGAAGAAAATCAGGAGCATTAAAGTTATGATTGCCGTGAGTTCGATGCCAGCCTGGACTACATAGTGAGTTCAGGGCCAGCCTGAACTACAGAGTGAAACCCTGTCTCAAAAAAAGAAAGTAAAGGGGGCTGGGGATTTACCTCAGCAGTTCAGTGGCCTGCCTTGCAAGCCCAAGGACCCGAGTTCAATCCCTGGTACCAAAAAAAAAAATAAAAAGAAAGTAAAGTTATGACTATGACAAATATACCCACCATCACCACTTGTATTAAAGATTGCACTGTAGAATCCAGCCAGTACAATAAGACAAGAAAAATAAGCCAAAGGTGATAAGATTATTTCTCTAAATATCCTAAACATGGCTATTTTATAAGCTATGATTCATGATTCTAATAGTTGAGTTCTTGGCAGGTGTGTTTCTGCTATTTGTTGCTTTTGCTGGTTGTGTTAGAGTTCTCCAGAGAAATAGAATCTATGATATATCTATGTAGATACAGATATAGGTACATAGGAAGGGATTTTATTGTGGGAAGTGACTTACACAATTATGGATGCCAAGAAATCCCATATGCTCTCTGAAAGCTGAAAAATAAGGAAAGCTGGCAGTATAATTCAGGCCATATCCAAAGGCCTAAGAATCAGGGGAGTCATTGGCCAAACTTGCAGTCTAAGGCTAAAGGCTTGGAAACTTTATGGGCAGAAATAATTTGAGGCTAGAGATTAAAGTGAGTTGACAAAGATTTAAATTTCCTTTCACCAGGGACCTGGGTGGGGCACTACCATTCTGGGATCATTTTAGGCTTAATTCTTGATTTGAGTCTTTTCTAACTCACGTAGGTATAGTGAATTTGACTGGATATGGTGTGAAGTCTAACTTGTTGCATTCTCTGGAAGTGGTTATTTCCCCTGACAGTAATTGTTATTGTCAAGTTTAAAGCAGTCAATTTTCTTGCAGTTTCCTAGATGTGGGGTCAGGGTGACTTTTTTCTAGTTCTCCTGCATAGTAAGAGTACAGCCGTTGGTTATGCAGGGGAGTATTTGACCATTGTGGGAAGATTGTGGGTTTTATCTTCTTTCTCTAATGCCCAGAGATATCATGAAAACTGAAATTAAATTTCATCTGTTAGCAAATGGTCCTATGTCAGTTATTTATTGCCATGACATTGTAGTATAGCATATCCTCCCCAAATTCGGTGGCTTATGTTAACAAGCACTTATGATTGCAGCTGGACTCGCTTACCTATTTGTTTGCAATCAGCTGTGGCCAGGTAGGTATCTCTGCTGATTCCTACATCTGGGCTTTCTTGGCTGGGGTCTCTCACACATTGGGAGATATCTGGCTCGGCTGGGATGGTTGGGATGACGTGGCTCTCTCCCATCTTGTCACTCATTGGACAGTGGGTTATCTTGGACTTGTTCTCATAGTGGAGACAGGAGACCAGGGAAAGAGTGGGAGTATGCAGAACTCTTTGGGCCTACGATTAGAACTGGTACATCATGACTTCGTTGACATTTGTATTAGTCAAAGCAAGTCACAAGTCCACCTAGATTCAAGAGAAGGGAAAATTGAGTTTGACTCTTGATCAGAGAGTTGCAAAATCATACAGCAGTGGACATAGAATCAGGGTGTAAGAAATAGGCTTTGTCTTTTCTGTCAAAGCACAAGGCCAAAGCAACTCCATTTTGGATTTAAATAACCTGGGCTTCTACTAGCTACCCATCCCACGCTGTTCATATCCTGAGCTCCAAGAAATGGTAACTATGTGCTTTTTCCCAGAACACAGTTGGTTCCCAAGGTAAGAACCAAGGACTTTCCATTCCAAACGGACACATCTGCTCTTCCTAACTTACCTAGCAAAGCATTCTCCTTGTACCACTTGAGTTAGTCAGCCACGATAGAGTGTAAGCCTTTGAATGCAGCCAATGGATTGAAAGGATAGCTGTTTCTTCTGCATTCGGGATAGAGGAGGCAACCCTCCTCTGTCCTGTGCAGCTGCTACATCATTGCTGGGGTGTGCGTGTACCCTTGTGCAAAAGTAAAAATTTGCCTTGTCGAGATATCTTGATGTCTGAGTGCTGTAGTATCTGCACTGACAAATTGAGTCTAGAGGCTTATTTCCAACAAGGGTGAGGGGAGAACTCTCAACCCCAATGCTAAAGTTGGCCTCAGTGCCTTCATTGTTTTTGGTTTTCCAGCTTTTAAAATAGATTATTTGATTTATTTTTAAAATTAATATTATTGGTACATTTTAGATATATGTAATGATAATGCCCATCGTATGGAATTTGTACCTGTGCATGATAGATCTTGATTCTTCTTTTTTTCCCCATTTCCCTCTCCTTCCCTTCAACCTCTCCTCCCCTCCCTGTTTACAAAAGCTTTGTTTCCATTTTTCCTTCTGTTTTCTTTTGTTCCTTTCCCTTCCTTCTTTTCCCTCTCCACCTTGCCATTTTCCCTTTCCATTTGAACATTTTCTTCCTATTTCCCAATGTCTATTATACATTTTAGTCTTTATTTATACTTTTGGTTTCTCACACCAGAGAAATCATGTAATATTTGAACAATGTGTGTCCTACTTAGTTCACTGAAGAATATTGTCTCAAGGCATTTACCTAGAAATGTCTTGAGTTTGTCCTTCTTTAGGATAGACTGGTGCTCCATTGTATAAAAATACCCATATATTCTTTATCCATTCAGTGGTTGATGGACATTTGGGCAATTTCCAAGATTTAGCTATTACAAACTGTGCCACTATAAATATGGGTGTGCATGTATCACTGTGGTTTGATGCTTTTAATTCTTTCAGGAAAATATCAAGGTGGGAATGCTATACGTGCCTGGCAAGCACAAAAGTCCTGGGTTTGAGTTCTAGTACTTAAAAAAAAAGAAGAGGAATGGCTGGGTCAAATGAAACCTCTAGTTTTAACTTTTTGAGGAATTTCCACATTGATTTCTACCATGGTTGCACAAATCTACACTCTACCAACATTGGAGAAAGGTACCTTTTTCTCCATAGCCACACCACCATTTGTTATTGATTGATTTCTTGATAATAACCATTCTTTCTGGAGTGAGATGGAATCTCAGTTGTTTTAATTTGCAGCTCTTGAATGACCGGTGATGTTGAATGTTTTTTCATATATGTATTTGCCATTTCTACTTCTTCATCTTAGAGCTGTCTATTCATTTCAGATGTCCATTTTTGGATAGGATCTTTAAATTTGGGGGATCTGATTTTTTTGAGTTCTTTATATATTTTAGATAGTAGTCCTTTGTCTGAGGAACATCTGGCAAAAATTTTTCCCTCTCTGATGGTTGGCTCTTCACTCTCTTGGTAGTATCTTTTATTGTGCAAAATCTTTTTAATAGATGAGATCCAAGTTATTGATTCTTTGTGATATTTCCTGTGTGATTGGGGTTTTGTTCATAAAGTCTTTGCTTATACCCATGTCTTCAGGAGCTCCACCCATTCTGTCTTCCAGCAGATTTAGTGTTTCTGCTTTAATATTTAGATCTTTGATCCATTTTGATTTTAGTTTAGTGCATGGTGAGGGATACAGGTCTAGTTTTAGTCTTTGTTATGTTGAAATCCAGTTTTTCCAGCTCCACATCTTAAAGAGGTTTATCTTTCTTGAAATAAAGGTATTTGGCTCCTCTGTCAAAGATAAGGTGGCTGAGTATGTTTGGAGTTGTTTCTGCATTTTCTAGTCTGTTCCATTAATTCTCAGGTCTTTTTTGCCAGTACCATGCTGTTTTTATCACTTAACTTTGTAGTATAATTTCAAGTCAGGGATTGTGATGACCCCTGTCTTGACTCTGTTGCCCAGAATTCCCTTTGCTATTCTAGGTCTCTTCTGGTTCCAAATGAATTTTAGGATTACTTTCTCAAGAGATATGCTATTGATATTTTGACTAGGAATGCTTTAAATTTGTATAATAATTTTGGAAATATGGCCATTTTCACTATATTGGTTCTTCCTACTCAAGCACAAGAGAAATCTTTCCATTTTCTCTTTGATTTTCTTTTTCAGAGTACTGTTGTTTTCATTGTAAAGGTCTTTTACTACCTTGGAAAAGTTAATTCCTAAGTATTTCATTTTTTTTGGATGCTTTTATGAGGCAAGTGCCGGAACCACTGAGCTAAATCCTGGCCCCTGGGTGCTATTGTGATGTTTCCCTAATTTTTCTCTTAGTGAATTTGTTATTTGTGTACAGGAATGCTGTTGACTTTTTAAATTTGGTTATTAAATCTAGAAGTCTTTTGATGGAGTTTTTGGGTCTTCTACATAGGTATCATGTCATTTACAAATAATGATACTTTATTTATTTCCTATCCTTATTCCTTTTATTTCTTTCTCTTGTCTAATTAATTGCTTTTACTAATGTTTCCAGAACTATTTGAATAAGAGTGGTGATAGTGGATGTCCTTGTCTTGCTCCTGATTTTAGAGTGAAAGCTTCTAGTTTTTGACCATTTAGTATGATGTTGGCTGTTGGTTTATCATAGGTTGAGATAAAGACTATTTCAATTATCTGTAGGATTTTTATCATGAATGGGTGTTGGACAATGTCAAATACTTTTCTGCATCTATTGAGATGATCACATGGTTTTCATCCTTGGCTCTGTTAATATAGTGTATTACTTCTATTGATTTGCATATGTTGAACCATCCCTGCATTCCTGGGATGAATCCAACTTGGTCATGGTGCATACTCTTCTTGATGATTTGCTGCATTCTATTTGCCAGTATCTTATTGAGGATTTTGGTGTCTCTGTTCATTACGGTAATTACCCTGTAGTTCTCATTTTTTGTTAGACCCTTCTCTGGTTTTAGTATCAGGGTAATGCTTGCTTCCAGGAATGAGTTTGGGAGCATTGCTTCCCCTTCAATTTTATTAAAGAGTTTGAGGAGTAGCGGCATTAGATCTTCTCTAAATTTCTTGTAGAATTCAGCAGTGAATCTACCAGGACCCAGGCTTTTCTTTCTTGGTAGGTTTGTAATTACATCTTCAATTTCATTGACTGATATTGGGTTATTTAGAATCTTTATATCTTCTGGATTCAGATTTGGTAATTCATATGTATCTAGGAATCTGTCAATTTCATCTGTGTTTTCTGTATTATTAGAATGCAGGTTCTCAAAGTAGGTATTCATAATCTTCTGGATTTCTGCAGGATTCATTGTGATTTCACCCTTTTCCATTCTAATTACATGGATTTGAGTCTTTTCCTTCTTTTTTTGGTAAGGTTCTCTAAACGTTTGTTAATTTTATTTAATCTTTCAAAGATCCAATTCTTTGATTCATTGATTCTTTATATTGTTTTTTTAGTCTGAATTGCACTATTTCTGCTCTAATCTTTATAATTTCCTCCTTCATATGAGCTTTGGGCTTGACTTTTTTGTTTTCTAGAAGCTTGAGGTTCAACATTAGGTTGTTTATTTGAGCTCATTCTGTTTTCCTGATGTGGGAACTTACTGCTATAAATTTCCCTCATAGGACTGCTTTCAATTGTATTTCATAAATTCCAGTATGTTGTATTGGCATTATCATTTAATTATAAAAACTATAATTTCTTCTTTAATTTCATCTGTGACCCATTGGTTGTTCAGAAGGGTGTTATTGTTTAATTTCATTTTTTATGGTTTCTTTTGCCATTGATTTCTAATTTTATTGCACTATGATCTGATAATATCCATGGGATTATTTAAATTCCTTTGCATTTACTAAAGCATATTCTATGAACAGGTATATGGTCTGTTTTAGAGAATGTCCTACATGCAGGTGAGAAGAATGTGTATTCTGCTGATGTGGGGAACACTCTGTAGACAGATACTAAGTCCATTTGTTCACAGGTTTGGTTCCATTGTGATATTTCTTTGTTGATTTTTTTGTCTAGTTCATTTGGTTTTGACATTAAGGTATCATTACAATTTTTTTGTGAAACATTTATTGGTACATTTTAGATATATATGATAGCATTTATCATAAGGAATTTGTACCAGTACATAATATATCTTGCTTCTTTTTTCATTCTCCTCTCCCTTATGTACAGAAGTTTTGTGTACATTTTTTTGTTTCAATTTTTGTCTTATTTTTTCTTGTCCCTTCTTTCCTTTCCCATCCCCCCCCTTGTTCTCCTCATTTGAACATTTTCTTCCCATTTCTCAATGTCTATTGTACATTTTAGCCTTTATTTCCACTTTCAGTTTCTCACACCAGGGAAAGAATGTGGTATTTAAACATGTGTCCAATTTATTTCACTTAAGACTATAGTCTCAAGTTGCATCCAGTTAGCTATAAATTTCTCAAGCTTATCTTTTTATGACAGAATAGTATTTCATTGTATAAAAACCCCACACCTTCTTTATCCATTTTTCAAGCAATGGGAATTTGAGTCCTTTCCAAGATTTAGCTATTACAAATTGTGCCACTATAAACATAGGTATGCATGTATTGCTGTGGTGTGATGTTTTTAATTATTTTGGAAAGATACCAAAAAGGGAAATAGTTTGGTCAAATGGAACCTCTAATTTTATTTCTTTGTATTAGTGCTTATTTGATTTTTCATGTTCATTAATATTTGTTGCTGGGAAGGAACCCTTCCCCATTGTTGGAGTGCAGACTGGTACAACCACTGTGGAAATCAATATGGAGATACCTCAAAAAACTAGGATTAGAGGTTCCATTTGACCCAGCTATCTCTCTGCTGGATATTTTTCCAAAGGGATTAAATAATCATACCACAGCGATACATGTGCACCCATGTTTATAGTGGCACAGTTTGTAATAGCTAAAACTTGGAAATAGTCCAATTGCCTATCAACTGGAGATTGGATAAAGAAGATGTGGTTTTTCTATAAAATGGAGTACTACTCAGCCATAAAGAATGATAAACTAGAGACACTTATAGCTAAATGAATGAGCATTGAGGCCATACTCTTTTTTGGGGGGCAGTTGAGACAGGGTCTTACTATGTAGTTGAGACTGACCTGGAACTCACTATGTAGCCCAAGCTGGTCTCGAACTCACAGCAATCCTCCTGCATTGGCCTCCCAAGTGCTGGGATTACAGGCATGTGCCACCATGCCCAGCGAGGGCATACTCTTAAGTGTAATAAAGAGGACACACATGTGTAAATACTGAATAGTTTCTCTGGTGTCAGAAACTAAAAGTGTAAATAAAGTTCAGATTATATAATTGATAATGTGAAATAGGAAGAAAGGGTCTAAAGGAGTAGGGGGAATGGGAACGGTAGGGGAAAGGAAAGAAGAGAAAAGAAAAAATATGAGAAAAGGAAAAAATGGAAGCAAAGTCTTTGTAAATAGGGAAAGGTGGAGGGGGCGAAGGGAGTGGAGGGGAATGGGGAAAAAATAAAGAACCGAGTACATCATGTAAAGGTACAAGAAACCAACGATGACTGTAACTGTACTGCATACCTAAAAAGTACAAATAAACTTAATGAAAAAAAATATTTATTGCTGGGGATGTAGCTCAGTGATGCCATGCCTGCCTCACAAGCACAAGGTCCTGAGCTTGATCCTTAGAACCCCCCAAAATTGTTTATATAGTTGGGTGTGCTGGTATTTAATGCATATATATTTATTATGATTATTCCCTTAACAAAGACATGCTGACCTTGTGTGTCTCTCTTAATTAGCCTTGACTTGAAAACTACTTTGTCTGCCAGTAGAATAGCTATCTCTGCTCTTTTCCAGGTTCTTGTTGCATGGGGTACTGTTTTCCATACTTTGACTTTCAATCCATGAATTTATTTTTGAATTAAATGTGTTTCTTGCATGCAGCATGTTGTTGGATCTTGGGGTTTTTTGTTTGTTTGTTTATTTTGACAGGGTATTACTGTGCATTTCAGACTGGCCTTTAACTCACTATGTAGCCCAAGCTGTCCTGAACTTTTCCTGATCTTCCTACCTCAACCTCCTGAATGCTGGAATTACAGTGTTTGCCACTATGCCTGGCTTGGATCTTGTTTCTTGTTCCATTCTGCCAGTCTGCTTCTTTTGATTGGTGAACTGAGACCATTTACATTGATGGTTATAAATGATATGAATTGACTTATCCTTGTCATGTTATGTTCCTGTTGTTGCTTCTGTTTCTTCCCTCTCTAGTTACTTGCCTTGCCTGGTGGATTCATTCTGTTGGGGTTCATGGAGCTGTAGTCTTCATTATCTCTTTCTAGAAAGTCCTTCAGAACATTTTGGAGTGCTGGTTTGGTGGTCATGAATTTCTTCAGGTGATCTTTGTCATGGAAATATCTCATTCTCCAGCAATTTTGAAAGATAGTTTTGCAGAGTACAAATCCGTGTTTGGGGGTTTTCTTTAGGGCTTGAAATATTTCACTTCAAGCTCTCCTTGACTTAAGGATTTGTGTTGAGAAGTCTGCTGTAATTCTGATGGGCTTTCCTTCTTAAGTGATTTCTTTTCTCTAATAGCTTTTAATATTCTTTTCTTGTGTTAAATTTCTGGAATCTTGACTATTATATGCCTTGGGGAAGATTTTTTTTTTATCATGGCTAATTGGAGCCTTATATGCCCCACTTATCCTTATGTCAAATTCTTTTTCCATGCTTGAGTTTTCTGCCATTACTTCTGTGAACAGTTTTTATTTTTTTAAATGTTATTTTCACTCTCTCCTGCTTTTTCATTTTCCATTAAGTTTATTGGTACATTTAAGGTAAACAATACGGTTACAGTCATCACTGGGATCTTGTACCTTTACATGATGTATCTTGGTTCTTATTTTTACCCCATTCCCCTGCCATCCTTTCACTGCCTCTAGTCTTCCCTATTTACAAAGACTTTGTTTCCATTTTTTCCTTTTCTCATATTTTTTCTTTTCCCTTCTTTCCTTTCCCCTACTCTTTCCACTTCCCCTTCTCCTTTAAACCTTTTCTTCCTATTTCACATTATCAATTATGCCATTTGAACCATATTTACACTTTTAGTTTTCCACACCAGAGAAACTATCTCTCCTGCTTTTTTATTGACTCTGATCAATCTTATGTTATTCTTTGGATCATCTAGTAGCTGTTGGATTGATTTTTTGGGGGGGTCCCTTGCTATTTTTCACAAATCTTTCTTTTCATGATTGCTGTCTTCTGGATCTGATATTCTGTCCTCCCACTGGCTCATTCTACTGTGTATACTTTCAATAGAATTTTTAATCTCCTGGATATATGATTGAATATGTTTCATGGGTTCCAGTTCTTTCCTATGTTGGGCATTCCTGGTTTCCATCATTTTCTTAGGCTCCACCATTTTTAAAAAATCTATATTGCTTTAGATTCACTAATCATGCCCTTCATTGTGGTCATCATCTCTGAAGTTATTTGCAAAATTATTTCTGATTTGATTTTTTTGTAGAGCCTCATTCATTTGCTTTGTTACTTCTGCTGTTACCAGTTCAGAGAGTCTAGGTGGGTGGCTTTCAAATTGTCCCCCCCCCATCGTCCTTTAGGTTTGCTTTTGGTGAGCTGGAAGTCTGGGGCTGCATCTTGCTTCTGAGTCTTCTCATTTTCTTTACTTGCGTAAGTTTAATTCCTGCACTGATGCTTATAAATTGTTTAGGATAGGTATCTTTATTGCTAGTACTGAGAATCCTTGGGAAATGACTACTTCTCATAGATGTCTTCTAGGCATAGCTGGATTTTGGATTTTGAATCAGTTGTAAGATCCGACCTCTTCAATTTACTGGGGATCAGAAATTGTTGCCTATTTGGCCTAGCCCTTGATTCTTTGGCACTAGCCTATAGTATTGCTTATGAACCTCTGGCAATCTCACTGTCGGCCTATAAGGAAGAACAATTAATTAGAATAATTATGTCACACTGGTGAAAGCAGTACACTCAGTAATAACAATAGCATCAAGCACACCCTAGAAAGTAAAAAACTGTGATAACTATTAATTTGCCACCTTTAACCACAGTATCAGGATTTGTTGTTATATAACCAAATCTAAAATAAACCAGAAAACTGTCTGCAGTAATTATTCCCTCAATATGGCAATTTTACCCTCAGGCATGAAAATTTAAAAAGACTGGGAGAAAAATAGAGAAATAAAAGAAGAAAAAGGGATTAGAAGCAAAGATGGAGGACAAAGGAAGATCACCCAAGCTTTGGAAACTGGTGAAGATAGGAGGGAAAGAAAGAAGGAAGAAACAGAAACAAGAACAGGACAAAGCAAAACAATAACAACAAAACTAGAAACAATGTTCTCACTCATATAAAAAATCAAGAAAAAGGAAAAAATAGAAAAATTAAAAAAAATTTAAATTAAAAAATAAAAGGGCAGGGCTGGGGATTTAGCTCAGTGGTTCGGTGGCCTGCCTTGCAAACACAAGGACCCGAGTTCAATCCCCAGTATCAAAATAAATAAATAAATAAATAAATAAAGCAAAGAAAAGAAGAAAAGCAAAAAAACAATGTATACTTCAGGGCTTGTCTCTGTTGTCACTGGTTGACAGAGGGAGCAGACAGAGTCTAGATTCAGGTTGATTGATCCTAGTAACGCAGCACTAGAATTGTGGCAGTGGTGGATAATCCCACCAAACCTAGGCCTTTAGTCCCATTGAAATTCAGGTTGCTTCTGGTTTCTGGCTGTGAGGCTAGGACCCAAGTTTTTTTCAGCTTGCAACAATGCAAGTGACTTCTGCTGGCTTCAACTCAGTTACATCTCAACCTCACACTTGGAGCTGCTAAATGGAGCCAACCCAAAGCTGCTCTAAGTTCTGACTTCCATTGGCTACTGGCCAATCCTCCTTTCCTGGGAGGGTGTCTAAACCCACATAACTCAGTAGCCACTGCAGTCTGTAGCATTCACTGCTCTGTTCCACTGGTGTGCTTCTCCATGGGGACCTCAGGGGTCACCAGTAGTCACTGTGCCTCTGCAGATTCCAGCTGCCTCTCCTGTACTGTAAGCCGGGGCTCATGAAGAAAGTGCTGCTTGCCACCTTCCTCCTCTGCACTGTGATCCCTCTCTTCACTCTCGCTGTGGGCTCTAATTCTCACTTCAGATCCTTTCTGGGCCCTGGGACCCACTTCCCTCCTCCTTCTCTTCCTCAAGTTACAATATTTTAGTGTCTGGATTCCAAATATTGGAGAGGCTGTTTCTCTGCTGCTCATCATTCTGTCATCTTTCCAGAAGTCTCTGTACTTTCATTGAGATTTGGGCTGGAAAGATTCTTATTTTTCTTATCAGCATATTGATACATTTAAGATTTTTGAAAAATCGTATCATTTTATGTGCCTTTTTATTTATCATTTTAAATAATTTATCATGTTTTTAGTGGGAAGATCAACCAAGCACCTAGTCTGCCATAGCATTGATTGACAACTTTGATGAGTCCATCTTTACACATGTGTGACTTCCTGAAATTCTCTCTCCCAACCTTTGAGACTCTACTCAAATAGCACCTAGGCAGAGCTGGCTATTGCCTCTAGACTCTTAACTCATTCTGCTTAAATGTGGAATTCCTAATATAGCAGCTACTATAATTTAGAATGCAGGTGCCTGTAATCCCAGCACTTGGGAAGCTGAGGCAGGAGGATTGCTGTGAGTTCAAGGCCAGCCTGGACTACATAGTGAGTTCTAGGTCAGCTTCAACTACATAGTGAGACCCTGTTTCAAAAAAAAAAAATTAAATGCAGGGCCTCTGTTCAACAATTTTAAGACAACCACAGCAGAGCATTAAAATAAGAGTGAGGTCCTTCTAAATGTGGCACTGTGTATAACTGCACAGGTCAAATACCCATAACATTGACATGAATAGTAATTATTGCTTTACTTCCTCATTGACTTTTTTTCCCATTAAGTTTACTGGTACATTTAAAGCAAACAATACAGTTACATTTATCATTAGGATCTTGTACCTTTACATGATATGTTTTGGTTCTTATATTTTTCCCCATACCCCTGCCCTCCCTTCACCCCCTTCACTCTTCCCCATTTACAAACACTTTGTTCTTATTGACTTTATTAATCACTGGATGGGTATGCTCTCTTAGGTAAGCCCATCTGATTAATTGCTATATCTCAAGGCTAGTTAAGGTGTCAGGTAAAATCAGTAAATGGTTGTTGAGTGAACAAATGAAAGTACAATTTTTAAAACACAATTCTCTGATGACAGCTTTAAGAGAAAAGTAGAAAAAACATACTGAATGTCCTCATCCACTGTAACATGCTTTCCAGTTTCAGGATGGTTTACAAAGTACACATCTTAGAACTGACAAAGCCTGATGATGCCTTTTAGCATCCTACATGATGCCTGGAAAGTAAAATGTTTCTTTCAATTCTGAAGAGTGTTCCTGGGAGCAACTTTGTATCTTATTTTCTCTGACATCTGTTCTTGGCTGAATGAACCGTGAACTGGGAATTGTCTGCAACCTCAGCACATGATTGAAAGGACAGTGCACTGGTCTTGTAGGCAGCAGGATGGTTGACCAATTTGCTAATCTTCCACTAGACTTCTCAGTTTCCCTTGGGAGAAGGGCTCTCCAAATCCTTTATGTTACTTACAAAATGTTGCACCGTTAGACACATCTCCCTGGGGAAAGGGAGAGGGTCTGGCTCCCAGCTCTTTTGGGCCTGGGGCTTCTTCTTTATGCGCCTCAGTTTGCCCATTTATAAAGAAAGGCGTAGGGGCCACTGAGTCAGAAGAAATACAAGCTCTGTCCTCAGGTGAACAGCGCTCCACGCCTCCCAAGCCCACACCTCACCACAAGTTCTCCATACCGGACGAGGTGGAGGAACGAAGAGGGAGGGCTTTGAGGACGTACACCACCCTGGATTCTAACTTTGAGCGCCTGAAGCAGCGTGCCCTCACAACCGCCCTGGAAAGTCGAGATTCTGAGCCGCCCCTCCCCCCACCTCCGGCCCCTCC
>NW_022900935.1:13112299-13112884 GCF_012274545.1 Fukomys damarensis
CCCAGAGTTGGGCGGGCACAGTGGGCACGGGTGGGGCCCCCAGCAAAGACGGCAGGTAGAGCGGGGTTCTCCAGTCACACCGGGGATGCCTCCGCCGTGCGGACAGTGGGTTGGGGTCTTCTGTCAGTGTCTCCGAGCCTGAGCCAGGCGCCCCACCCGCACAGGGGTGGGGCAGAAGAGGGGGGCTCCTCAGACTTGGGCAAGCGCTGAAGTCGAGGTGCAGACCCGGAACACCGAAGGGGCGTCTCCGTAGGGGACATGCCTGCCCGGGGCTGTGTGTGACATTCAGGGTGTGACTGTGCCTCGGTGGGGCAGCAGACCTTGTCCGTGAGGCTGTGTGACCGTCTCCCCACCGCCCGTCCCTGGGCTTAGGTGCCTGTGCCCAGGTAGACGCTTGGCGGTGACACTGTGTCCTGGGTCCTGGGTTCTCTGTGCACACTGACCCGCTGGTTCCGGCGAGGGGACCTTATTCGCAACCCCAAGCTGGGCCTCCCCGGCGCCGTCGCTCAGTGAGGTGGGCGCTCCTAGGGGACCCCGGAGGCCGCCCGCCCGCTACGACCTCTGGCCTCCAGGTCTGGCGCAGGG
>NW_022900935.1:13113453-13133821 GCF_012274545.1 Fukomys damarensis
GGCCAGCCCGCCTCCGCCCAGCCCTTGCCGGCCGGAGGCTTCGGTCTGGGAGGGAGTAGCCGGCTGGTTGTGGGGAGAAGTCGTGATGTTGGGGAGACCCGGAGAGAAGTTTCCTCTGCAGGTGTGTGAGTGTGTGTGTCACGGTGTGTCTGTGGTGAGTGTCTGAGTGTGTCACCGTGTGGGTTTGTGGGTGATTGTGTGTGCCGGTGAGTGTGCCACTGTGGTGGGTGAACGTGCGTGCAGTGAGTATGGAGGGTGTTACTGTACATGTATCTGTGCACATGTGTGTGTTCACTGTGGGCCTGTATATGTTTCTGTGGGTGTGTGTATGAATTGACGTGTGTGCCCGTGTAACTGTCTCTGTGCGAGTAGGTCCAGGTACCTATGCCTGGTGTGACCGAATGTGTGTGTTGGCTGTGAGAGAATGTATCTGAGCAGGGTTCACTCTGAATCACCCACACCTGGGCTCCATCCACCCAATTCCTGGTGGGACATGGGATAGGGAGATCAGACTTTCCAGAGATCTGGCCATCCCCTCTCCCCAGGGACTCCTTAGTGGACTCAAACAAGAGCTTCCTGGTGCTCCCTACCTTGGTCTGCACCCTCATCCTCTGTGAGGCTACTGGTGTGGTCCTTCCTGCATGCCGGACCCCTGCTGGTGGTGAACCGAGTGAGGTGGAGACTGTGTGCCTGTGTGTGCTGTTTCTTTTTCTTGTGTCTTCTCAGTACTGCCTCATTGAGGGCTGGTTAGAACCAGGAGCCAGGGAGGCCAGGTGGAAGTGTCTGCCTTTCTTAGTCATCGAAGCAGGTGGCTCTCCCCAAGTCCAAGCCCCAAATTTCCAAGTTGTGGATCACTGGTTTAGCCCAATGTTGCCAGATGGGTCTCTACTAAGCTTCTGGAAGCAATAATACGACAGTGCTCCTGTGTCAGTCTAGGACTTTTGAAAATGCTTTCCTCTCAACTCTTCTTATTTCTCCAGCAGCCTTAGGAAAGAGGCAGGACAGTTATCAGGTTAAACCTTATGAAACTGCCAGCATTCAATTTTTTTTTTTTAAACCTTCAAGAGCAGCCATTTCACATGGTTCAACCTAATATAATTACAGTTTACAGATGAGGATATGGAGGCTTGAGAGATGAATTGCATTTGCCATAGTCACACATTGCTAGTCAGTGTTATGGAAAGACTCCAACCCAGGGCTATTGGTGACCCAAGGAACTGGGCTGGGCCAAGGTTAGAGAGTGGTACTCCGTGGCATGCTCTCTCTGACACAGGGGCACTGCCCTCCATCGCTGCCTAGCATTCCCTGAATGCTGGGGCCACTTTCTGTACCCAGCTGCCAATGCCTAAAAGAGAGAGAGGGGGAGAAGAGAGGAGGGAGGGGAGAGAGAGGCTTCGTGAGTTGGCAGTGAATCAGGGTCTAAAAAGAGAGCTGGGAGGGCTAGGGTGGCAGGTGTTTCTAAAAGGAATACAGACATAGGATGAACAGCCTCAGATACAGCCCCCCTCTGACTGCCCCACTGATCTGGCAGGCAGTGCCCACTGCATTTTGTGCTAGGGGGCTCCTGTCCAACGAGTGAGCTTGTATGTAGCTATAAAATGATGGCCAGGGGCGGAACCTTAGAAATGACTTGGTCCAACCTCTTAATTACAAATTGGAGTCTGAAGCCCAGAGAAAAGGAGGGGACCTGCCCAAGGTCACACAAGAAACTTGTGGGTTCCTAAACTAGTCTTTGCCCAGGAACTTTCCAGCTCTCCATGTTGCTTTCTATTCCTGAGTTCCCCACCCCCATCAGAGCTGAGTATAAAGGATTTAGGGAGAAGAAATGAAGATTCGATGTGTCCAAAGCTGTAACTCCTTGAAATCTGAGACTTTTTTGAAGGAGAGGAAACTACAGATACTTCTGGGGATAGGGGTTCCAGTCATATCTACCATATAGGTGGGTCATGGGCTTGTCTTTGCTCCTGCTGGAGAGGGGCTGGAGCTACCACAGGCCCAACACCCAGACTTTCTTCTGTGTCAGTGCCTGCTTTCAGTGGCTGCCTGGCACCACGCATCTCTTCCTGCTGATGTTGGAGCTTGAGCTGGCTGAGCTTCTTTTCCTTCATCCCACCCAGTTTCTGGTCCATTTTGCCACTAGTGGGGCTGAAAAATCCTTACCTTTTTGGGCATCTGATGAGTAGAGAAACTTACCGGGCTTGTCTGATTGAGGTAGGGTTTATAGTTACCCTTAAACCCTTTCTGATTCAATCTTCCAGGAGTTTAGGGAAAATGATAAACACAGTTGTTCCTATTTTAGAGGTGAATAGACTTGAAAATCGGTGAGGGGTTTCCTGTTTGGTTAGTTTTGCAGCAAATGACAACAGAAGGTTTTGTCCAGAGGGGCTTCCAAAGACCCCTTCCAGTGTCTTAGCATCCCACGTTCAGGAAACCTTCCCAGATCTGATTTCATTCCCACTTGGTGGAGTCTAAGCTTTGTCTCCCTGTGGGGGGTTGGAAGAACAGCTGTGTACCCTCACTATGCAAGCATTATGTCTCAATTCCCTTTATCCACCCCCCTCCAGTCTGAAGGCTGCTGGCTCAGCGGGCCTCCTTCCGTCTGGGGAGTCTGGGTTTGAGCTGGGGTGAGGTGGTGGCACTATCGTTATGGTAACAAGCTGCCAGCTCATCATTGCTAATAACTTGTCAGGCCCCTGGGCTCAGTGCAGCATACCTTCCCACCAGGTCTTCTTCCCATGTCACAGACAGAAAAAGTGAGGCTGTGATGGTGGGGCCTTGGAGGAAAGGAGTCTGGGGAGGTGGGTGCCTTTTCCCTGGGGCTTCACCCGGAGAGCCAGGGAAGGGGACAGAGCTTGCCTGGGTGCTTGTTTACACATATGGTTACATAGTTTGTGTTGATTGCCTGGGCTGTTGCATGATTACACTCAGAACTTGTACGTGTTCATGTGCTTTTACACAGAAGCCCACAGGCATGCATGTTTCCAAGCATCAGAACATGCCTTTGCATGAATACTGCCTCTACCATCTGCACATAAGGCACCCAAGAAATCTGGGTTTGTGGGGGTGTCCAGGTATGTGGGTGGGGATCTGATCTTTTTCTGATGCAGCTTCAAAGTGTCTTGTTAACAAAGGGACAGAATGGTTCCAGGGTTTCTTTCAGCCAAGAGCTCGGAGTGGGAGTGGGCTGGGGAGGATGTGAATGTGAGGGTCTCATGGTTGAAGCTTCCAGATGCCTGTCTCTATGCCCCTTGAGCTCAGATAGGCCCTGTCTCCTTCCTTCTCTGTTCTTTCTCATCCTCTCTTCTCCTTGTGTGTAAATATTAAAGAGCTGAGCCTGCAGGGCTGATGTAGACATGGGAAGAGAATGAAATTAAAAAGGATTCCCTCGCCCCCATCCCGACACCCCCTCCCTGCAGTCCCCCTGCTCCTGCCTCCTCCTTGCTCCCCTCCCCTCACTCAGCGCTTCCACATGTCTTCCCCCCAGTCCAGATGGGAGCTGGCTCCTTCAGAAAGGGGGCTCTGAACAGGGTGTGGGGAGCCACCTCTCTGTGCCTCCCCCCAGCACATTTGCCTACGCGGCTGGGAGCCCCCACGTGAGTATTTCTTTTATTTTGGGGATGGTGGTTAAGAACGAGAGTGTTTTTTAAAACCAGCTGTGAGTGGCATTGGGAGGCTCAGGGCTGAAAGGAGGTAGGTGGGGTCCTATCTGTAGGATCCCTCAGAGAAGCTCCGGATCTGGGTTTCTTTTCTTTCTTGGGACATACAGGGAAAGGAGAGGTCCCAGGTGCCCCCGTGGATGGGAGTGAGTAGGGGAGAAAGGGAAAGAAGATCTGTTCTAAAGAGGATGTGCGGTAGGGTAAGCAAGCCTGCTTCTCCTTGGCTTCCCGGGTTTCTGGCAAGTGGGCCGGTGTCGCTGGGAGCTGTCCCGAGTGCTGATAGGTACTCGGTGGGAATTTGCTCCTTGGGAGCTGTCCTGAGTGCTGAACGGCGCTGTGTTCCGGATGATGATGGAAAGGCAACTGGGTAGCGCTGAGGGCTCACTAGGAAAATTCTCCCAGTTGACCCACTTTCTAAGAGCGTAGTCTCTGTGGGTTTAGGCCTCACAGTAACTGGTGGTATTTTGCAAAGGGACTCCCTTTACCTTGTTTTAGCTCACACTCCTCTTTCCAAAACTGTCTAGTGTTAGTATGGGGGTAGAGAGGGTCGATGAAATTGTGGCTGTGAGTTCTCTACTGGGATAACTTTTAGTGAAATAAACTTAGGGGACTGTCACCAGCCCTTGCCTTACTGGGTCCCAGAAGTTCAGCCACATGGTGGTCTTGGGTCTTGGTGGTTAGGGCTGGAATGGATAGAGATTGGAAGTTCAAGACAGTCAGATTGCTTGATATCTCTGCTCACCATACTTTGATATTCAGGTCAGGGATACTGAATTATTCTGCAAGCCTGTCTTGTGTTCTACCCCTTCCCAACCCTAGCTCAATGCAGCATCTAAGAGAGACTTTTGCTGGGGAGGAAGATTTCTAAGCAAAGGATTCAAGGAGTGGGTGAGGTTGGTTGTTCAGTCCATGGAGAAGAGGAGGAGGCTACTGGAGACAGGGCAGTGGGAAAAGAGGAAGTTCTGGGGGAGTAGAAATTATTCAAAGTGAGGGATGAGGTCTGGTTTCAATCCTTAGTTCCCCTGGATATCTTTTCCCCATTGACCTCTCTGTGGTTCGGTTTATCTCAGCTATATGGGTCCTTATGCTCTATCTTTGTAACCATGGGGAATAGAGCAAGGAGTTATTTCCAGGTCCCTTCCTTGTCATCCCAGGGGGATGAAAACCAAATGTCAGGACATGCAGATGAGACTGTGGGGGAACAACAGGCAGGAGAAGTTGATGGCAGCTCACCTCCCATCCCCAAGAGCACAATCAAATATTCAAATGGGATCCTTCTTAAAGGAGAGGAAGCAAAGGGTTTCCAGATGATTCTGGGCAGAAACGGGGTGTGGCAGGGAGTGATATCTAGGGACCTCAAACTGAACCAGTTCCTCTCTTCTCAGATAAGACTTCTAATTAGTAAGGAGCCCTTCACCCATCATGTTTTTGATGTAACTCATCAAGATGATCCCTCCTTTCTCTAGCTGCTTGAGAGGAGCTGAGTTTTCCTATGCTGTGGGTGCTGGGAGGTGGTGGGTGTGGGTGTGGGTGCCTGTTTGGGGAGGGGAGGTGTTTGTGCTCAACTCCGCTCCCTTGGTTACATAACAGCTTTGATAAGACTTTACTTTTGAGCTGCTGCTACTGCCTGAAGCAGTCACCCCTCCACCCCCACATGGAACGCTAGATGTCCACCCCCTTTTCTCTGGCCTCTTAGAGTCCTGCTATTCATGATCCAGTGTTTGAGCAACTGCTTCCCTGCCAGGAGGTATCTGCAGCTTGCTTCCCTGTTCCCTGACCAGCTACTGTATTTTTTTTTAAGTACTTGCTTCTTTTGTTATTTTGGGCAAGGTCAACCTCTTTACATTTATGGTTTACTCTCTCCCTGAGCAGGGTCCTTAGGCTGGGCTGGGAGGGTTTTCTAGAAATCATGAAGCTACTCTCTAGGGAAGTAGAGGGGCATTCTATGAGGTTTTAGGACCAGTGCTAAGTCTCTTACTGCTCTTCCTCTGCTTCAGTATCTGTTTTGGAGTTTGAGAAAGGTGGGACATATCTTGAAATATTGGGAGAAAAGGATCTGCCTTCATATCTCCTCTTCAGTTCCATTTTTAGAATTAAAGGTCTTTATGGGGAGGGACTGCCTCTTAGATGGGAAAAGACATACTAGTTTTGTTTATTCCCACCCAAGTTGTCTGAGCAAATACTGGTTTCTCTTGGTGTGGGACACAGGAATTTCAGCACTTTTCTTTCAAGTGACTTTTTTCTTTCTTTAGAGAGTGAGGATGGGATGTGTCCAGGAGTGGGGTATATCCTATTGATAATAGGAACAGCTTTTCAGATACAGACTTGAAGTTTGCAAATGGAAATCGCTTTCTGGAGAAGAGCCATAGGCGTCAGAGTGGATCAGGTTCAAGCTAGTGGGAAAACAACTTTTGGAGAGCCCTAGCGTTCAGTATTGTCTCGCTTCAATCCCGAGTACTGGCCCCAAAAAGTGAAAGAGAAAGAACAAAAAGACATCTTCCAATTTATGTGTGTGAATGACTTGCAAGTTTGCAAATGAAACTTGCAATGTTACTTAGAGAGATTGTGGACTTCTGGCTTTGTGGATGTGGTAGACTCTACTGGATATTTCTGTGTCTTTAACTATATACGTGGAAATTTGTGTGAGTTTGCTGTATGTATGTGTATAAGCACAATTACATGTAAAAGTGTGGGCACATATATACATGTATCTATGTATGATTCTGTGTACACCCATGTATATATATGACTGTGAAGGTGATTAATTAAATCATGTGTGTGTGGTTATGTGTGGTGTGGTGTCCTCTCCTACTGATGTGTATATATGAGTGTAAGCATGAATGTGACCATGGATATGAGGCCACATATAGCATACATACATGAATTGCCAACATATCAGTGTATGTGCATACATTGAGTCATGCATGAAAATAAATCATATGCATGTCTGTAGAGAGACAGGAATTAAGAGAGAAAATTTTTTTTCTTTTTTTCTTTTTCTTTTTGGTAGTACTGGGGATTAAAGAGAGACAACACTAACTGAACATTAGGACTCTCCAAAAGTTGTTTTCCCACTAACTTGAACTTGATCCACTCTGATGCCCATAGCTCTTGCCTAGAAAGCAGGC
Source organism: Fukomys damarensis (assembly GCF_012274545.1). Taxonomy (NCBI): domain Eukaryota; kingdom Metazoa; phylum Chordata; class Mammalia; order Rodentia; family Bathyergidae; genus Fukomys; species Fukomys damarensis. Next base: position 13,120,238 of record NW_022900935.1, read on the forward strand.
TCCTTGAGGTCTCAAATTCTCATGTCTTGGGGAGCCAACTTATTACCAGTTTTATGCAGGGGATTTGCAGAGGGAAAATCTGTTTAGGCCTAGGAAACAACTGAATAAGGAATCCAGGCTCAGTAATGTTGGGATGCTGTAGTATTCAGGGGTATATGGGAGGAAGAACATGGAAAGAGAAACATTAATATTACTACACAAGTTTTAAGAATCAAGAACAAGTTGGGATTTAGCTCATTTCCACCTGCCTCACAAGTGCAAGGACCTGAGTTTGATCCCCGGTACCAAAAAAAAAAAAGAACAGTTGGGCTTAGGGGAAGGAAGGGGCAGAGGATACTGTATTAGGCAGGCCCAAGTGTAACCATAAGTCACCATATATTAGGTATAAGGCAATACATGTATACATATATGTGTGTGTGTGTGTGTGCATTACTTGTCTAAGCCACAATTCTTATAAGCCAACATAGGTATTCTTTATAACATACACATATGTAAACAAATATACAGCATACAGGAGTGTATATAGCAACATGACAGTTTGTCAACATGTACATTAACACATACATACATGTGAACAGAATATACAGAAATAGGAGGGCATATGTTAATACTTGTCTGCTTGCAACTCATGGTCATATACATGTGTCCTTCACTCACCCTGGTTAACAGCAGCCTGCAAACAGCGCAGTCACTCATTCATTCAGCAATGTTTGTATTATCCTGGCACTGTAGTATAGGCTGTGGTAGACACCAGGGATGGTTCTTGACCTCAGGTAACTTACATCCTGGAGATGAGGGTAAAAGACCTGGGGCCAAATAAGGACGAGTGTGAAGGTACATAAATGTCCATGGGATGAGTGGAGACCTAAAGAGGATTAGGTTATTCGAGATTGGGAAGGGGCAGCTTTGGTGAAGGCGTGTAGAAGGGGCTCCTTGAGCCAAGGCTTAAAAGTGGTGCAGGTGTTTTTCAGGTGGGCACCAGGGGAAAAGGTGTTGTCATGGCAGGAAATACCCCAACAGTTCTCCGTACTTCTTCCCTTGCAACCCTCCTCCACGGACTCTTCCTCCAGAAGCAGCAAGAGTGAGATGAGGTTGTGCCTTTTCACTAGCCTTCTATCTCGCTCGGAGTGAACTTCAAAATGACTAGGAAAATGAGCCTGAGCGACCTGAGTGCTGTGTGTTAAACAGTCACCGGTTACCTCCCTGATCCTACGTGGGCTTCCTCTGTGTTCTCTAAAGATGTTGTTCATGCTCCCACCTTGAGACTGTTTAGCATTTGCTTTTTCCTTCGGCCCCAAATGTTCTTCCCCCAGGTTTCCACACAGCTCACTCCCTCACTTTATTCAAAAGTCTCTTTTTTGTGGAGGCCTCCCCAACAGTCCAACTTAAATAGCCTCTTGTCATTCTACCCCCTCACCCCAGTTTATATGTGTATTTAAGTCACAGTACTTGCCACTGCATTATCTCATACATTGGTTTATCATCCCACTTTCCCCACTAGACTATAAACCTCAAGACAACGGGAGCTTCATATGTTTTAGTCACTGCTGTATCTGCTGTGTCCAGAACAGTACCTGGCTTGGGCTAGACTCTCTATATGTGAGTGTTGAATGAACACATTGTAGCTGGGTCATACTGGCAGCCAATGAGGAAGATGGATCCAGGTAGAACATGATATGAGGCAGGGAGACCAGTGAAGAAACTGTTGTAATACTTTGATGAGAAATTGGGACAAGGGTGACTCGGTGTAGACCATTGGCAGAGGAGGTGGAGAACAGGAGATACAAAGTGCAGATGTGTGCACATACATGTGTACCCATGTATTTCAGCCAGTCATGTGTGCCATTTTAATAGGGGAAACTAAGGAGGAAAATGCAAGTGTCTATATACGTAAATGTCACGTGTGTCTGTGTCATGAACACCCCACGACAAGCTGGCCATCTTCCAGCTAACCCTGGCTGCCATTCTCCTCTTTGGATCTTGTCACCACCACCCCACATACACCTACCTCTGCTAACCAGGCTGCAGGCTGCAGTGGGCTGCCAAGCCTGGTCTCTCCGGTTCCATACCCTCAGGGCTGCAGAGCTCCTGCCTTAGGGAACAGGAGTAGGGAGCAAGTAGGATCTTGAACAATAGAAGCACCTTAGGAAGTCAGAGTCACAGGTAGAGTCAGACTCTCTCTCACACACACACACACACTCCTCCCCGTTCCACTCTGGGTTCTCTCTCGGTGGGGTAGGTCCCTTAGCCAGGGATGGTTTGGGCAGTTATACCACCCACCCCAGGCTCTTAGTGAGGTCAGGTCCAGTTTCTACCAGACTATCTGGGAGTTGGCAGTGAGGGAGAAGTTTCTCTCCAAGTCTCAACTTGGTTATTTTCCTTTCTGCCAAGAGATCATGAGGGAATTGAGCTTGTGTTGCAGAAAGAGGAACTAAGGTTAGACTTCAGGCAGGACCAATAGGCTGCCTGCATGAAGGGAATAAGACTCAATTTGTGAGCAAAGCTGGAAGGAAGGCTGTTGAGAAAATGAGGGAGCAGTGGAAGTGGTTGGTTTGTTCCTGTTGCCCCATTTCACCCCTTGACCTCTAAGTTCCTCCTCCAGACCTCCAAACCTGGGGCTGGGTTACCTCCATTCCGAGACCAGAGCTAGAGTCCTTTCCAGATTCTGGGGTGTAGGGGCCCTTCTTAGGCTCGCTTTATCGTCAGGGATAGGGGCTGGGTGCTACAGCTGCTCCCTCCCACCTGGGCTGTGAGCTTGGGGGTTGGGCCGAAACAGCCGCCAGAGCCGCCCACCTGCCCGCGGTGTCATGGCAACGACTCTGCCCACGTGGACGAAGAGGAAAGAGAGGAGAAGAGAGGGGAGGAGGCATCTCTGCTGTGAGGATGGGAGGGGGCTTCTCTGGGTCCCTTGTTCTGACCCCTGTCCTCCCGCTTGGCCCTAGCTGTTTTCACCTCAGACCCCCCCAGGCAGGGTGGGGCTGGTATATCAGCCCTGGCCTCAGAGAGTATGTGTCCTTGGATATCCTGAATAATGATGGCCTTGGCCTCCTGCACTGTGGAGCCCTGGCCAGGGCCCTGGGGGACATGGGGCCTTGGCATGTGCAGCCTTCTCCCTCACTCCCTACACTGTAAGTCGGGGATGGTGCCAGGGGATGAGGGGATGAGAGCCCGACCTACTTCTCCATTTTCTCACTATTTTTCAAAAGGAAAATGACCCACTTTTCAGCCAATCGGACTGGGGCCCGTTCCCAGCCTGATTCCCTGAACCCCCCTGCCCAGGCCTCTGCCCCATCCTCAGCCTCTTTGCCACGTGCTGGGCCCCCTTGCTGAGGGAAGCAGGTGCACCTGTGTGGAGGGGTCCTTCCTTGCCATCTGCACCAGCGCAGGGCGGAGCCTGTTCCTAGTGGGGCAGGGGTGTGCCACGGCCTGAGTGATCCTAGAGCAGATGTTTCGGGCAGACGCTAAAGTGCCTCAGCCCTGGGCACTTCGAGAGTCCTCTGTGCCAGCCCCTTACACTACCAGGATGCATCTACCATCTTGTGGAGTCACAGGAAGGGATCTGGAGTGGCAGGAGGATTGTGCCCCTTCTCTCACCTTGTTTTAGTGGATGCTGGTGGGCTGTCCTCCCAAGCTCCTCTGTTTCCATGTGGAAGGGGAGAATTATGTTCATCTGTCTGTCTGTCTGCATGCCTGCCAGAGTTCCTCTGAGAGACCCTCCTGGAGGATTGCCTTAGCCTCTCTTTCCAAGCCCCTACCCCTCTTGGTTATTGGTCTGGGCCTCAGAGCCCCCTCCCTCCCTCAGCTATATTGGCCTGGGCTGGCTTGGGGGGGTGATTAGGGATTTAATTATTTAGTTTCTCCAGCTCAGTAGATTAATTCCATCCATCACAGGCAGGCCGAGCCTTCATCTCCCTCTCTGGGCTGCCTGGCCAAGCCCAGAGGGAGTGAACATCATTGCTCACCTGGGCCCAGTATTGGATCTGGGAACAATGGATAAAGTTCTTGTTGGGGGAGGATTTGGTGCATGACATTGAGCATATGTGGGTGCTTCAGAGCTGTGAAATGAACATACACAGTCGTGTGTGGATAAGTACGTGGACGTATATGGAAGGTTTGCATCCATGCAGCTTCTGTGCACACAAGCATCCATGTCTTCTGAATGAAAATGCAAATGTGTGTGAATCTTTGAGGGAACAAGTATATGTTTATCTGTGTACATTATGGAATGACTGCATATGAGGACGAACGCTGTGTAAGACGTGCGGATGGCTGCATGGCTGCATAATTCACCTCCGGATGAACATGCGGTAAATTGTGAATGAGCAGTCTTGGGAATGTGTATGACCATGTGTGAGGGAGGAGTGGCAGGAAGGAGCTTTCTTGAGGCTGAGTGCTGAGTCAGACCCACTGGGGGGTCCACCTGCTGGCCTCATCAGACCCTGTGGTCAGAGACATGTGCTGCTTTGTGTTCTGTTCTACCTACGCTTGGTTTCCTGGTAGTTGAGAGTATCAGATACGTATTCAAATCCTTGTTCTACCACTTGTGTGACCTTGGACAATTTTCTTTACATTCTAAGCTTCAGTTGCCTCACCTGTAAAATGGGACTAACGGTGGTACCTACTCTATAGGACAGCTGTGAGGATGACGTGAGATGTATCAGAAACATAACACAGTGCCTGTGGAGCTGCAGGCAGAAAGCTAAACCTTAGCCTTCAGACTGAAGGCACAGAGGTTGTCCATTCTGTGCTTGAGTTCTAACCCTGCTTGCACGTCTTCCTCAGTTGGACACTTTGGCTCTTCTGCAAAACCGTGTCACCCTGGCCCTCTCTGCCTGCTGTGGCATTCTGGCCCAGCTGCAAGGAGTCATTTCTCCCCCGCCTTCTCCTGTTTCTTCCCCTCTCCTTATGTATCAGCAGTGGGGTGCTACTTCTTAATGGCTTATTTGTGGACCCTGAACTCATCGAACACCTACTGTGTGCTATTTCCATCCATACAGTGATAGATCACATAAATCCTGGCTTTCAAGGGACTCAGCACCTCCAAACAGTTATTTACTGTGCTAAATAGAGGTGTGAGACTCAAGGGGAGGTGGTTCCTGCTGTGTCTTGGGATTGAGGAGGAGGGCACTCTTAGGGAAAGCTTCTTGGAAGAGTGGACAACAGGGGTAAGGTTGAGAGGACTGACCGTCTGTGTGGAGGGATATTATAGTCTGTGCTGCCTCGTCTTTCTACACACTCTCTCCCAGGGTCCGCAGTTCTCTGCTCTCTTTCTCCTTCTAAGCCTAGAAATCCAGAGAAGAGAGGGTCAGGCAGAATAGAGGGGTGGGAGATACCACCACATGAGCCTGGTATCTGCCCACAAAAGGGCTCTAAAGGGGCTTGTGAGACACAGAACTGTGTTTTACTTCCCCGTGAGAGACGCCCAGAAGTAAGAGGAGTGCCTTAGTGCTGGAAGTCCCAGTGTGCTAACTCTGGAGGCAGCTCTAAGCTCTGAACTCCACAGAGGGATCAGATTCTTAGGCTGAAAGTAGGAAAGGCATATTTCTAGGCTAGAAGTCGGAAAGGCCACGGGCCTGACCTGGATGAATACTTTCTGTCCAGTGGATCTCTATCGTAGATTGGGCCTCTCACTTGTTATTCTCTGGCCCTGGCAGGCTCAGGTCTGGTGGTACCAGAAGTTAGGGTAGCACACACTCACTCATAACACATATAAATGAAAGAAGGTAAAAGGTTGCTAAAGTCAGGAGGAGCCCACATATGGAGTCAAATGTCCCAGCTTCCCTGGATAGATCATCTTAGTTACTCAGTGTCATAACCTGAGGAAGTAGCTATCATTATTCCTGTTTTACAGGTGAGAAAATTGAGGCTGAGATAGAAAAAAAAAAATAGCTGTTCTTGGTGGTGCAAACAGCATTGTCTCTCTACTACCCAGCTGTGAGGTTGCTGGGTTTTCCCTCCCATATGCCTGGAGTTGGAAGAGAGGCTGCCAGTCCTACCTACAAAGGCTCTTACGGGTCTGTGAATCAAGGGCCTTTAAGTTTCTCAGATGCCACCATCTTTGGCTGCCAGAGCCGCTCAGCTGTCTTTTGCATGCTTACCACGTGAGAGGTTTTCAAAAGGATCCCAGGCAAACAAGTTCCTAGATGCATGAAACCACTGAGTTTTCAGAGTATCCGTTCCTGACCCAAACCCATCAGGTATGGACATAGCCTCTGCCTAAAGCTGCCTGAGAAACACTCTGTAAGGCCCTGTGTCTAGTTTAAATGGTTTCTCTCTTGTTATCAGTAGCTAATCCTCAGCACTATGCCGGACATTTTGCCTGCATTACCTTAACCCACCTGACGTCACAATGAGAAAGGGACTATTCTTGACTGTATTTGAAAATGGGGAAGCCGAACTAGAGAGAGATAAAGGGACTTCCTTAAGGCCCATGATTAAAGTCTTTTTTTTTTTTTTTTTTGGTACTGGGGATCAAACTGAGGTCCTTGCACTTGCAAGGCAGGTGATAGAACCACTGAGCTAAATCCCCGGCCCAAGGCCCATGATCAGTAAGTTGGACCTGGGCTGTGCACCCAGTTTGCCTCAAGACCCAGAACCCACAGTCTCTCTTTCCAGCCCTCCCTGGCCAGGACCTCACAGGAGTTCTGTTCCTGGGATTCCTTCCTGTTATCAGGGGTCCTGGAGACCTTCAGGAAGGGAATAGTGGCTATAACTGGGCATCGCAGCCTGGGAATTGGCTCAGTTGACAGAGATGAGTGAGATAGCTAAAAATGGATTGGAAGCAGTTGGGTTGTGAGAGATGGGACTAATCAGGATGAATTGTGTCTCAAAGGCCTTTTGTAAGCTGTGTAGAATGACAAGGAGGTTCACACTTCTGGGGCCTCTTGGCAACATAGTCTCAGCTGAAGAAGGAGCTGGGGCCGAGCAGTTTTGAGTGAAGAGCCTACTTGGGCTGGCTGGTTGACCCCAAACCTTACTCCCGCAGCTCAGCCTTGAGTTCCTCCTCACATCCTCATTTTTTCTCTGCAGTCTTGGGAGAGCCACCTCTTTACTTCTTATTCTTCCCCTCTACCTTCCCTGTGCAAAATGACACATCTGGGGGAGAACCTGGAAAAGCAGGATAGCAGGGCTGGGTTTGGAGTCAGGATTTCCAGTATCAAATCCTCCAGAGCTCTCCAAAGCCTTTTGAGGGAAAGGCTATTGTGTGTGGGTGGGTGAGGTAGGAAAGGAAGATATTCATTTATGCAAGAGATATTTTCTCAGCACCTGTTAGTGTGTGCTTAGCACATTGCACAGCCATGAGGCAGGTATAGTCAGACCCTGCCCTTCTTGGAGCTGATATTCTACCATGGGAAGACGTACTAAATTGTGTAATGGATGAAGAAACTAATTTCAAGGAGTGATGAGTGCTACTAGGGTGATGAAACGGTAATGTAGAGCGAAGCTGGGATGTGAGGCTCCAGTTTAGTTAGAGTGAGTGGTCAGGGAAGGCCTTCTAAGCTGAGCCCCGAAAGATGAGACAGAGGAAGCCATGGGAATATCTGGGGCAGAGTGTTCCAGCAGAGAGAACATCAAGTGCAAAGCCCCCTGAGGTGGGATTTTCAAAGAGATTATAGGTAGTTGGGTTATTCACAGGCTGAGCACTGTCCTGTGGGTCAGGACATGCATTTAGAGTCAGATCTGCCTCAATGTCTTGAATGTTTTGGAACAGTAAACTCATTTGCTGTAAAATTCCTACCCTAAGCCACCAGAAAGAGTTGATTAAATAAATAAATGAAGGCGAATAAATAAGATCACATACCTCTCTCCTTCCATTCTGTTCTTCTTTTGTCCTCCATTTTCTAGGACAGAGTGGGTAGGAGAAAAATAATTTTTCTTAGCATCCTAAGGGCTGGGGTTGAGCACAAGGTATTCTGTGTCTTCAGCTACAGGACTGGATTGAGGGAAGCAAGGCACCAGGGGATCAGGCCAGCTACAGAGATGCTGCCAAAGGCATCTGAGCACATTTGTTAAGGGGGCTGAGGCAGAAAGACAAAAAAGGTTGGAGCCGGAATGTAGGTGATGATAAGGAATGTAACCTGTAGGCAGGAGGCTCTGTGTTAGGGTTCCCAGGGACTAGCCCATTCACAGCGGAAGTAAAGCTCCTGCAACCCACGCTGTGGTCAGGTCAGGGGGTATGGAAGGCTGGACAGAGAAACTGAGATAAAATCCCAGCCATGTTGGTTGAGTCACCACAAGGAAAGAGTAGACAGGCAAACCTAAAGCTTGGGGGTCCTTGAGCACTTATAGTTCTTCCGTAGGCATAGAGGAATCCAGCCATACAGCAGCATAGTGAATGCTAAACCTTACTTGCTGTAAGTTCTGATGCTGCAGCTGGCCTTGGGATGACTTCTTAGGCTCCATGTGAGGGGATTGGAGTGGGCTGGCCCCCAGCAAGGGAGCACCTGCACCTTTTTGCTGCTATCTAGACCATCCTGTCCAGCTTGTAGCTGTCCCAGGAGCTTCCTGGGGAAAGAGTAAATCATCTAATATTTGATTTTTGAAATGTTCATCTTTGCCCAAGGCATTGCTTTGTGTCAACGTCTGAGACACGGGCCTTTGTCAAGCACATCTTGCTCTGTGGGTTTCCAGATGTGGACAGTCTTAAGAATGACTTTTGTTTTCCCCAGCATAGTATCTTTGGCCTTAGATGGTTGTCTCAGAGAGATTAAGTGACCCACTCACATTGTAAACCAATGAAGGAGTGATAAAACAACAAATAATGATAGCTTTTTTATTGAGTATTTACCATGTGCTAGTACAGTACTAATGGATTTACATGCTTTGCTTTATTAACTATCACATCGCTGGTTCCTTTATTATGGGTTTCAAATTTTCCCTACTTTAACGATGAGAAAATAAGAGAGGTGAATCACCTGCCCAAGTACACACAGCTAATAAGTGAGTGAACTCAGATAGTCTGATGGCAGAGTCCACACCAATAAATGCTTTGATCCAGGGAGTTTGTGAGTCACCCAGGCCTCAAGAAAGGAAAATCAACTGATTTGGCTGCACAGGGCCCTGGGAGAGAGGAAGAGAAAGCACTCTGATTCTTTCCTCTGCAGCCCTTTTCCTTCCCCCATTTTTCATTCTTTTTCTGGAAGGTAATTGCTTGGGGCAGTGACAACCTCCTGGCGAATTACACAGCTGGTTTCCCAGTGAGATTTGTAACAACAACTCCACCAGCCTGGCAGCCCCCAGCAAGTTCCGGTTTAAGAAACTAATTGCTGGATTGTGTAGTTGGTGCTAAATTGGGTAATTTCTTGGTGACGGCATCTGTGCCACTTCTTCCATTCCCAGATTGATTTGAGATATATCAGAGAAGAATTTGTCACACACAGCACTCTCCCAGACTCCTTTGCTTCCCACTTCCCAGCCAGCCACAGGCAATCGCAGAAGTGGTTGCTTCCTTGGCCATACAGGGGTTCACCATCTGAGCGGCTCTCTGTGTCCTGGGATAGTGGAGAGATGGCTTGGTGCACCCATGAGGAAGAGAACAGCAGCACCCAGCATTGTCATAGGGCTTCAAGTAGTTTCCTTTATTCTGAACTTACCTAACCTTGGACTTGGTATAAACTCACATTTACTACCCAAGGGAAAAGGCTGAACCATGCTTTGGTTAGTTGTAGAACGTGTGGTACAAACAAGGTGTTTTTATTTATTTGCTTTAAAAACAACAGATTTACTTTCATTACTGTGTTTCCTTAGAATGGCACTTGAGAATTTGACTTCTGCAGCCTAACAGCACAGCCAAGAGAAAAGCAAAGGCTTGGAGTCATTGGGTTTGACTTCTGCCATTGCCACTAGCTTTAGGTGTGATCTTGTGGAGGTCAGTAAGCCTCTACAAGCCTCAGTTTCTTTTTCTTTTAATTGGGAGCAAGGATAATATCTGTCCCTTGGAATCATTTTTGGGAATCAAATAAAATACCATAAATGAAAGGAACTAGTTTTTTTGTAGACTCACATTCACTCAGCAAACACCTGCCATAGGCCAAGCATTGTGTTAGGAGCTGGGGAGAATGTAGTGAATAAAATGGGGGAAATTCCTGTGTGGAACTTACATTCTAGTGGGAAAGGCAAGCAATCTCAGAATCACACAGATTTAAAATGGTAACAATATAAGAGCCAGGTTCATTGTGCCTTGAGAGCAAACAGCAGGGGGATCTGACCTAGTCAGGAAAGCCAGAGAAAGCTTCCCCGAGGAAGCAACAACTGGGCTGAGATCTGAAGGGTGTGCAAGAGTTAGCAAAGCAGAGGTGGGAGGGAAAAGCTTTCTGGACAGGGGAAATAGGCTCCATGATGTGAAGGACCAGAGAACGGAACAAAGCCTGGCTTGGCTGAAGCAGAGAGAGCACGGGGGAGCGTGTGGTGAGAGGCTATGGGAAAGGAGGAAGGGCCAGATTCCACCGGCCTGGTTGGACACTTTATCCTAAGGATAATGATAAGCTAAGGAAGAGTTTTAAGCGGAGAAGTGACATGACCAGATTTACATTTCCGGATGATCATTTGGGTTGGAGCAGGATAAGAACCGAAGCAGGAAACTGGTTGGGAGACTTTTACAGATGCACAGGCAGAAGGTGGTGTTCAGAGGTGTATATTAGCAGTGCTTTCTGCAGCAAATACAGAAAACCTGGCCAACAGTGGTTTCAAATAGCGAGTGTATTCCTTATCACAGAGACGCTTGGAGAAAGGCAGCTGCTTGTGTTGCTTCTGTGGCTTGCGAGGGCTAACATCTCTGCGTTTCTCTAGGCCTTTCTGTCATGGTGGCAGGATAGCTACCCTAGCTCTGGCCATCAATGTTTTATTCCAGCCAAAAAGAAGGGGAGGAAGGATGGCGCTAGCAAGCCTCATCCATTTTGTCACAAAGACAGATTCTTTCCCAGAAACCCTGATCACATACTTTTATGTATATTTCATTCACCAAAACTGAATTGTATGGCTTTGAGTTATAAGGGAGTCTGGAAAGCTGGGTGTGGTGGTGCACACTTATAATCTGAGCACTCAGGAGGCTGAGGCAGGAGGATCACCACAAGTTTAAGGTCAGCCTCAGCTACATAATAAGTTCAAGGCCAGTCTGATCCAAATAGTGAGACCCTATCTCAAAAAAACTAAAAATAAACAAAACAAGGGAGGCTGAGAAAGGAAAGAAGGAGGCTGAAAATGATTTTTAGCTAGTCAGCTAACAATGATCAGTAGATTTGGGAATAAGTGGCACATCTATTTTTAGGAAGCAAAATCCATAGGAATTGGTGATGGATTGAATTATAAGTCCCTTCCTCACTAGTTTTTCGTTCTCATTGATTATGTTAAAAAATGGGAGCAGAGGGTAGAGGGATGTGATTACAGCTCATAATATATATGAGGAAGCCAATAATTAATTTTTAAATCTTTTTTGGGGAAATCCATAAACTGCTTAGCCCCTTATTCCAAGAACTTGGATTTAATTATATTGTTTATTATTTGAACATTGGAGAGTTAGAGGCTTCACATAAGAGATAACATTGAGCAATCTTTTAGAGTTTTTAAAATGGTTTCATATGCATAGTGTCTTTGATATTCAGTAAAGGCCTGGGTAATGGGTGAGCAGATGTCATTAGGCTTGGGGAAGTTAGGTCCCTTGTCTGGTCTTGGGGCTGTACTTTTTCCAGTAGACAGTGTTGTCCTATAGCACATGGGTAAGGGAATCAGAAGAGTTTGGTGAGGAGGAATTGCAGGGGCCTCTGTCCTCTGAGACTAGACCCCGGAGAGTATGGATTGATGTTGCAGAGACTGGGGTTTGACAAGATCTCGATGACAACTCAGCAGTGCATTTATATAGCTGGGACAGAGCATACCCGAGATCATCCACCACTGGCAAGTACAGTGTGAAGTTCCAGCTCGATATGACCACAAACATAGAAATAGAAAATATGGTATTCTGCTGAAGTGGCCTTTTGTGCTGTCTTGGCCACAGATCCTGCCTAGGTTAGGAAGAAGAGTGTGCCATAGATGAAGGACTGGACTATCAAAGCTTCTGTCAAAGCTGAGAGATGCTTCCAGGTTACTGGGGATTGAACTCAGTCCCTTGTGCTTGCAAGGCAGGCGGCAGAACTACTGAGCCAAATCCCCAGCCCGAAAAGCAGCCATTTTGATCTGAAGTCCCCTCTGCTGTCCCAGAAAAGGGCAGTGAAATAGAAGAACTGTCACAGAGTCAGGCAGTTGGTAGCTGTGAAGTCACCCAGTCTCCAGTCTAGGCCCCAGGGTGGGCTGGCAGTTGATCCTGTCTCATCCTCTCTTCTATGGAAGATTCCGAGGAGATTCCACAATTTTCTTCATTGTCTCACATCCCTCAGGATCCAGGAAGTTCTTCCTGATGTCTGTTTCTCTTCCACTACTATTAATCATGCTTGCAAAGCTAGCTCTTCTTCCTGACACCCTTGTGTCTAATAATGGCATCATTAGTCTTCTAGTCGCGGCTGCTGCAAACTTCAGAGTCATCTTCCTTTTTGACCCTCTCTCTTTCTCTTCTTCCCTGTTTTTGCCAGATCCTAACTGTCTTCTGGAACTTTCCCAGCCCACCCATCAAAATTTCCTATTTATGCACCTCTTGTGTTTTGTGCCTGCTAATTCCTCCAGTGAGACATGTCCTCTCTCCTACCTCTGTCTACACAATGCACAGCCATTTTGTACTGACAGATCCAATACCCTCTTCTCTAGGAAGTCTTCCTTGATTTCTCACCATTGAATCTGGTTTTGCCCTTATTGGAACTAGCCTAACATCTTGGCACTTTTCTCCAATGCAGTCATTTACTTATCTATCCAGTGAATATTTTTTAGAGACCAGCCTCTGCCCAAAGCCCCGGAATAGGTGCTAGAGAACTACAGATGAATAGGACTTGGCTTCTAGCGTGCAGAATGTTTTCCCCCACATTGTAGCAGGGGGAGATAGAGACAGAAACAATTTCAGTGCAGTGTGATAGCTGCTTTCATGGGGGTACCCAGGATGTTATAAAAGCCCAATAGAGAGACATAACCCAGAATAAGAGTACAGAAAGTCTTGAAGGGAAGGTGGGGCTTAATATGAGTGTTAGCAAGGGGGAGAGTTTGAGGGTGGAAAAGCAGAGTTTCTAGGAGGGCACGGTTTGTGCAAAAATACAGGGACCTCAAATGACTGTCAAGTGAGAGGTAGTTTAGGAGACTATAGAGCCCTTGAGGGTAGAGGCCACCCTTAAATTACACTATACAATTTTCATTCAGAATCTTACTAATGGTAGCTGCTCAACAAATGTTTGTGGAATGCAACCACGTTTAAGGGCAATGAAAACGCTGTGGCTAAGCACCATGAACAGATCACACAGATACCTGTAGTTGGAGGTAGTCCAACCTGTGATCTCATTTGCATGTATTTGCATAACGAAGGGGTCTGAAAGCTCTGAATCATGGGGGATCAAATCAATCTTGGTGTGGGGCGCTGAGAAAGGAAATTGTCCGGGCCAGAGATAAGTCCTAAGGATTCTAGGAGAATCTGTTTTCCCCTTTGCTGACCACTTTTTTTTTTTTTTTTTT
>NW_022900935.1:13134149-13172920 GCF_012274545.1 Fukomys damarensis
CCTTTTTTTTTTTTTTTTTTTTTTCGTGCCAGGAGCCAGTGGTCCTGAGCCTTCTGAAGTTAGGATTCTGCCTGGTGGTAGGGATCCTGACATCAAAGATGGGACATCCCAGATGGTGAGTGGTAGGAAAGTCTAAGAAATGGGGATTAGATTCAGGTTCTCGAATCTGAATAACTTGGGTTTGAATCTTGATTTGAAGGGACTCACTCACTTACTAGCTTTGTGACTCCACCATTTTGAGCTCCATTTTCTCATGGTAAGTGTGGATAATATTTACATTACAGGATTTTGGTGGGAATGGAGACTGTTAGGTATGCACAGTACCTGGGTACATAGTAAATCTGTGGGAAAGAGGAGGAGATGAGCTCTGGGCAGCATGTGGAAGAAGCCTCAAACAGGGTGGGTGTGGGGAGGCCATGCCTGGAGGAAGGGAGTTTGAGTCTCAGAGGTTCTGCTGTCTGGCGTCTTTGAGGCTGTCATCCCTTCCTAGTCAGCAGATGGCCCAGGAGCTGGTCTGGGATGAGGGAGGGCTCCGTCTGCCAGCTCCTCTGTCCCTGTCCTTCCTGCTGTCACCCCCTCCTGCTGTAGCTCCTGTCCTGGCAGCTCCTGGAGCAGTGATTGGAGGCAGCTCTTGCTGAGAGCTGACCTCTCCGTCCTATAGCCTTGGCAAGCCCAGGATGGGGGCAGGGGTATTAGTTCCAGAGCTTCTTCTCCATCATCTCACTACTTACCAGCTCACTGTTCCTGGGAAAAGGAACTCTGGGCTTACAGTCCCAGTTTGGGATTCAGATGTTGCCTTGTATAACCAGTGTTCCTCCTATATGGCTTTTCTTCCTCCATGACTCCACTCCAGTGGAAAGGGACTACAAAAGGGGGGTATAAAAGAAAAGGGAAATTTCATTGGGGGAATATTTGGAACCCAGTAAAGGAAAGAAGAGGAGATATCTCAGGTTTTCCTTCCTATCTCAGTCCTGAAGAGAGAGAGAGAAAGAGCTTGCAGCCCGATGGAAAAAACAGGGTATAAAAAGAGGGAGAGGGTTTTTTCTGCAGAATGGTGTTAGATATCTAGTTTTGGGCCCAGTGTTCTCTTTGGTTGCAGGGCTGGGAGCTGTGACCCTAAGCCTGGCACCTGCAGCAGAGGTGGTGTTGGGTAAGGTTGGGTGTCTCTGGATCAATTTGCCTAAACCTTGCTTGTTAAAAGCTAGTTCACCGAACGAATAGTTTCTTTGAATACTTTGTATGTCTGTTTGGATGTCCTTTTGTTTTTTATAATCTAAGGTTATTTAAAACCACATTTGGCTGAGAGCATTCCCTCTTGTGAATAAGTATTTATCAAATTTGCAGCATTTGATGAATGATGGGATTATTCTCTGCCTTTGCGTCTTTGTCTATTATGATTGTTTTAAGGACCTTTCAGTCCATTTGTGGAAAGATACTACAATTAATTACAATAAATTGATATGTATATGAAAATGCCCACTGAAAGATGATTTTAGGTAAAGTGGCCTGTTGTTCAGTCCAAATCCCTTTTTTCCCTATTTTCCCAGGAGGTTCCTGGGGCCTGGCCCCCAACACTATGAAGAGCCTTTGCTGAGGCCATGAGGGGTTACCATGGCGACCGAGGCAGCCATCCCCGCCCAGCCCGCTTTGCTGACCAGCAGCAGATGGACGTGGGCCCAGCTGCCAGGGCCCCGTACCTGCTGGGCTCCAGGGAGGCCTTCTCCACCGAGCCCCGCTTCTGTGCCCCAAGAGCTGGCCTGGGACACCTTTCTCCAGAAGGGCCCCTGAGCTTGAGTGAGGGGCCTTCTGTAGGCCCTGAGGGAGGACCAGGGGCAGCTGGGGCTGGGGGGGGTAGCAGCACCTTCCCCAGGATGTACCCTGGCCAGGGCCCCTTTGACACCTGTGAAGACTGTGTGGGCCACCCAGCGGGCAAGGGCGCCCCCCGCCTGCCTCCCACACTTTTGGATCAGTTTGAAAAGCAGTTGCCCGTTCAACAAGATGGCTTCCACACGTTACCATACCAGCGAGGTCCAGCAGGGGCTGGGCCCGGGCCAGGGCCTGGGTCTGGCGCTGCCTCTGAGGCCCGCAGCGAGAGCCCCAGCCGCATCCGGCACCTGGTTCACTCTGTGCAGAAGCTCTTTGCCAAGTCTCACTCTCTGGAAGCGCCTGGGAAGCGGGATTATAATGGGCCTAAAGCTGAGGGAAGAGGTGGCTCTGGGGGTGATAGCTACCCTGGCCCAGGCTCTGGAGGACCCCACACCTCCCACCACCACCATCACCACCACCATCACCACCACCACCAGTCCCGGCATGGCAAGAGGAGCAAGAGCAAGGACCGCAAGGGGGATGGGCGGCACCAGACCAAGGCCACAGGCTGGTGGAGCTCCGATGACAACTTGGACAGCGATAGCGGCTTCCTGGCGGGTGGGCGCCCCTCTGGGGAGCCTGGTGGTCCCTTCTGCCTGGAGGCTCCAGATGGTTCCTACCGGGACTTGAGCTTCAAGGGGCGTTCAGGCGGGTCAGAAGGTCGCTGCCTTGCCTGCACTGGCATGTCCATGTCGCTGGATGGACAGTCAGTCAAGCGAAGTGCCTGGCATACCATGATGGTCAGTCAGGGCCGGGATGGATACCCAGGGGCTGGGCCAGGCAAGGGGCTCCTGGGTCCGGAGGCCAAGGCAAAAGCCAGGACTTATCACTATCTGCAGGTGAGGCCTTCTTGGGGGATGTGGGGATGGGCAGGTTCCTTAGCCCTCATCAGTCTTATCGCCAGAGAATAGTGGAAGGGGTTGGGTGGGAGTCAGCTGTTCCCATAATGAGGGGCTTTCTCTTACTGTGTCGCCCTGAGCCCCTTTGGGGTCTTTCTTTCCCTATTTGTGCAACAAAGGGGGCCCCCCTATTCTGACAATGTACATCCATTCCGGGAAGATTTCTTTGTGACCTACTGTTTTGGACAAACTGTGCTGACCTCTATCTTAATGAGGTTGGAGGCAGACTGAGGTTGAGGGAAGGCAGTGGACAGTATAGGGTGTTGCTCCCCGGTCATAGCTGGCCTTGAGCTTAGCGGTCGGCAACGGAAAACAGGTGTTTTGCCCCAAAGCATTCTCCAGACCTCTTTTCTGCTCAAGTCTGGGTGGTTCTGTTATGTGAATATGAAGGTCAGATTCTAGAACATTCCTCTGCTGGGGCTTGTCATTTTCACTTGCCTGTGGTAGTATAGCCATGAGGCTGTGGAGGGGCCTTGGGAGCCTGTCTCATGGGTTTTTCTAGGCTGGGGGACACACCGACGTCTGAGCCCCGATACAGCTCCAGGAAGGGCTTCCTGGGAGTGGATGGCGCCAGTGATAGCTGGCCTGTGCTATTCCCATCCTGTCTTACCACTTCTGTGGCCTCTGATGGTAGACTAGGACCTCTTAATTCCTCTTTTGGAGCCTTTTGCCAAGCCTCATCCAGCCCATACTGATTTCTTGAGTTCTTTAAGGAGAAAAGGTCCAGAGATCAAACAGGTTTAGGGTTACCTTCCAAACTTCCGTTCCCCATTCATTCAGTGACACAGAGGTGAAGACACAGATGCTGCTTGTGAGAACTTACAGTGTAGAGGGGACAAATAAGGAAGGAGATGGAATGTGAGGTGATAGGATGTTGTAGAGGAATCCTGGGCACCGTTAGGACACGCGGCACAGAAGAGGCCCCTCACCCACCTGGTGGTGGTGTCCAGGGGTGGCTTGGAACAGCTTCTAGAAGGCACAGCTCCTGAGCTGAACTTCGGGAGAGGAGTTGGAGTTAGTTGAGTGCAGAATGAGTTAAGTCCCAGGAAGAGATTACAGCATGTTCAGAGGGATGAAGAAATGAGCCTGAATGTATCTTATGAATGTCACTGGCCTTCCTATAAGTCATTCAGATGTTAGGGCTCTTCTAGGGAACTCATGAGAGCCCAGGGTAGCACATAGGGCCATAATGAAAGCGGGAAGGACTTGGGAGATTCGAGGCTTGTGCACTGGCCTCGCGTTGTCCCCTCCCTGGGTAGGAAGGTGCTCTAAACTGAGAATTAATTGAGCCCTTGACATCCCTGGAGCCTTGCCACTGTTCTGCTCCTCCTCGCTTCTTCTCCAGAACTGGCTTGACCTCCCTGGGGGCTTCCTTTTTAACATGCGCCTCACAGTCTCCTGCAGAGGAGTGAAGAGCTCCGCAGTGGCTACGGAGTGGGAGCCCTGCAATGTGGCAGAGCATGCCCTGGCTGTCCCCCCTGCTGGCAGGCCTGCTGCTCCTCTCTGTTGGGTATGAGAAGAGGAATGATCCTCGGGGCCTGGGGTTTTAGGCATTTTACGACTGGAAAGTCTGAGCCCGTTTGAGGGAGAACCAAGGGGATTTAGGAACCTTCCAGAAAATGTGCTGTTCTCTTGGCACAAAAGAAGGAGAGGCTGGTCCCATGAGATCAAGTGTCTTTGTTGGACTCCCAATGTCTTTGTTAAGCTGTTCACTCTCATTCGACGTCAGCCCTCCCACAAACCTCTTTCGGATTCCGTCTCCACTCTGAGCCCATGTTCCTTTATGGAGCATCATCTCATTCCTATGTGCCCATCTTTTGATGGAGCCCTGGCCCCTTGCTTTGCCCTGGTCCCCTTGAGGGCTCCTTCCCTGACTCCCCATTCTCACACTGATCCCTGTCCCCTGACCTAGCTTCCCCTCTCCCTTTAGCCCCATTCTGTCTCAGTTTTATTCCCTGCCAGAGCCTTATCCTTGTCCTATGTTTACAAGTATTTTAGCTATTCACTGCCTTCCCCAGCCCTCTCTGCGTGCCTTCTCTTAGCCTAATTCTCTGCAGTATGGGTGGCCATCTTGGACTTCTCTGAGGAAAAACCAGGACCAGCCCAGGCTGATCCTTCCACCAGGGCTCAAGCCCATCTTCTCAGAGCCTCTCCATCCCTCACCTGTTCCCGTGTTTAAAGCATATCGCTACTGGCTCTTTCTGTCGTCCTGAAAACTGCTCAAATCATTTTCATCCTAATAAAAAAAAAAAAATCTCAGCCTAGGCTCCCCTTCTGCCTCCTCTCTTCCCTTCCTCTCCTAGTCCCTAGAGCATAGACTCCTCTTTGTCCCTTTGTCACTTGTCCCCCTCACCACAGCCCTTGTCCTCTGAAGTGCCTTGGCAGTGGTCGTCATCAGTGGTCTCTGGAGAGATATCCCTGAAAGGTACTTTTCATGTCTATACTAATAGTTAACATTTGTTGCGCACTTTCTATGGCTTATTTTTCTATGGCTTTCCTACCCATCTTCTACTGTAGGCATAATTACTATTACAATTCACATGCAAGAAAACTGATGCTTAGAGGTTAATCCACTTTGCTCATTTACTTGGTAGCAAGCGATGGCACCAGAATTTGCACATATTTCTTCCAACTCCCAAGCCTGAGTTACTAACCTCTGAACACACTGTGGCATTTGACAAAATCAACTACTTTTATTCTTGAAGTGTCTTCTGTTTCTGTGACATGGCATTCTCCTGACTTCCCTCCTACCCCTCTACCCACTTCTTCTCAGGTGACTTCACAGGCTCTTCTTCCTTTCTCTCCAGTCTCCTTTGAAATGTCAGTGGATATCTCCTCTCTTTCTCTTCCTCTTTCCTCTGTGCTGTCTCCTTCATGCCTGTGTATCCATGACTGCCACCCTTGACTTCCAGATGTCTGCCTCCAGTCCTGATCTCCCCTCTGAACTCCAGAACCAGACATCCAACCACCTGCTCAACAGTCGTATGCCAAATTTGAGGTGCTCAGTGCCAACACTGTCACCTGTCCTCCAACCTGTTTCTACAGATTCTGTGGCTCAGTGAGCGGCAGCACCACCCTCTAGGTCCTCAGCCATCAGTCTCCAGTCATCCTCTGCTCCTCTTTCCCAGCGGCTAACCAGGCTCACTGTTGCTCCTTAACACCTCCCGTCTCCATTTCCTTCTCTTTCCCCTCATTGTCGTTGTCTTCATTTAGGCCTCATCATCTCTTGCCTGGATCACGGCCTTAGGCTCCTAACTGGTTTGCCTCCCGCCACTTGAGCTCTTCTAGTGCTCCTGGCCCTCTACTCCTGAGCCTCTCTGTCAGGGCTGTTGAGAGCTCTCCCAGAACACAAATCTGAGCCCTCCCTGAATAACACCCTCTGTGCTTCCTTGCCTGGTGGGCAGGGTGGGCAAGAGCAGAGACTGGGGAATGTAAGCTGGTTAGGAGGGGTGGCAGGTGACTGATGGCAGGTGGTGCCTTACAGTGGGGATAGGATTAATATAGGTCACTTAAGCCTGTAATCTTCAACCTGAACTCCACACCTGACACCCGGCGTGTCACACCCCAACACCAGTGGAGCTCAGGTAAGCAGCAGAAAGTCCCTGGAGCATGATGCAGCATCTATCTTCCTTAAGGAAAGGGACAGCCTGTGACCTAGCTTCCCATTTCTCCTCTGGATGCCCCTCACATGGTCTGCCCCAGGAGGGCAGAGCGCCCCCTGTTGGAGCCTGGCCTCGAGATTGACCACAGATGTGTCTGAGAGACAGAGGCCCTTGTCTCTGCAGGTGCCGCAAGATGACTGGGGGGGTTACCCCACGGGTGGCAAGGATGGGGAGATCCCCTGTCGCAGGATGCGGAGCGGCAGCTATATCAAAGCCATGGGGGATGAGGAGAGTGGAGACTCAGATGGCAGCCCCAAGACATCTCCCAAAGCACTTGCCCGGCGCTTCGCCACCCGCCGCTCCTCCAGCGTGGACACAGCCCGGATCAAGTAAGGACAGGGAAGGCTGGGTGGGAGCCAGGAAGCTGATGCTGGGGTGCGTGCAGGAGGTGTGTGCAGAGTGGGTTCCGGTGGGGGTAGCCCTGCTTAGAATCTAACTGGGGTATTTCCCTCTGCCTCCTATAAATGAGACCTCCCTGGTCACAGTCCCTGTTTCAGACCTCTTTGGTTGAGTCTCTTTAGCGAGAGTCTCCTGGAAGATACCTTTGGAGGATTTTGGAGAACAGACCCTGGTCAGAGACTCTCCTGCTGTCATCCTCCCTCCACCACCTCCTAGCCCAGCCAGATTCTGACTCTGGTATTTTGACCTTTTCAGCTGCTGTGTCCCACCCCGGATCCATCCCCGGAGCTCCATCCCTGGCTACAGCCGTTCCCTCACCACCGGCCAGGTAGGGAGAGGCCCAATCCATGTGGAGGGAAGTGCAGGAGCGGGTATTTAGTTCTATGCTCAGCCTAAGCCTTCAGATTAGAGGGTATGGTCATGGAGAGAGCTCAGGTCTGGCTCTGGGGAAGTCTGCCGAGGGACTGCTGGAGTGACTCCTACTGGGGCATCTCGGACAACCACATCCTTGCAACCCACCAAGCATCCCAAGAAAGCGCAACACCACTTCCCTGAGGCTCCCCAAGCCTGACTGTTCCTAGCCCACTGGGAACAAAGGTAGGGTAGGCAAAGCTAGGGTAGATTTTCATAGACTGGGCAGAGGCCAAGCTGCATGCATCGGGGCCTGGGTTCTGCCCTACCACCTCTGTCTTTTTTCCAACACCTCCCTTTTCTCGTCTTTAAAATGACAATAGTGATAGTTATTCTCTCCGGAGATTTGTGAGAGTTCAATGAAAAACTGTATTCAAACACAAGGTATGTGGCCCAAAGTTCATATTTTAGAAATGGGAGCTCCATAACTAAGTCTATGCTTTCCTCTTAATTAATCATAGGCAGCAGCAGTTTCGTAATTAAATGCAGGAGATGGGTTTGAATTCCAGCTCAGGTGCTTATCAACTGAGTGACCTGGGGCGAGTTACTTGACTTTTTTGAGCCCCACTGTCCCTGTTTAAAAATAGGCATCGGAATTGCATTTTTGGCCCAGAGCCAGCACTCAGTAAAGGTTAGCTATTTTTACTGTTTGCTGGGGGTGGGGGGAAAGCAATGCAAAAAGCCATGCAAAAGATTGTCCACATTGGCTCTCATTGTTCCCCACAGCAGTCTCTCTTTATTCCTTCGTTACATTTCCTGATCAGGGAGTCCGATCGGCACAGCTGTCTTTTCACATCAGACCAGCCTGTGTTGCTTAACCCACTAGTTCATGCTCAGGCCTCTTGTTACTTGACCCATCAGCAACATCTAATGGTTCCTGACTCTCCTTCCTGCAATACTTTTCTCAGTTGGCTTTGAGGACACCACCACACCCTTCAGATTCTCCTAGACCCTCCCTCGAGCTGTTTGTTTTTGTGTGTCTTGGTGCCTCGCAACTCCCCAGGATCCCAACACCAGTTTTCCAGTGCTCAGTCCCTGAACTGCTCTCTGCACCCACTCCTTAGGTGATCTCCTCCAGGCTTACGGCTTTGAATATTGCCAAGATCCTGGTGATCTTAGCTGCATAACTCCTGCCTAAATTCTCCCTCGGAGGGCTGGCATGTACATTGTGTGGTGTATCAAAATCTCTCTTGGTTGTCCAGTGGACAACTCAGACTTACAATATCCAAAGTACACTACTGTTGGCCTTCCCACCTCCCCAAATTGCTGTTCCATCCATGTCTTCTCCTTTTCTGATAATGGCAATTTTATTCTTCCTGGAGCTCTGGCCTGAAATTGGGTTTCCTTTTTATTTTTTTATGTTAATTTTGGCGCTAGGTATTGAACTCAAGTCCTTGTATCTGCTGAGAGCACACTCTACCACCAAACTCCACTCCCAACCCATGAAGTCAGTCTCTTTTCTTTCTCACATCCCGTGTTTAATCCTTTAGCAAATCCAGTTAGTTCCACCTTCAAAATATATCCAAGATCCAGCTACCCTTTACCACCTACCTGTTGTGCACTTCACATGTCCTTTTGTCTGGGCTCCTGCACTGCCTACCGGTTGGTCTCCTGATGTGGCCTGGCTCTGCTTCATTCTCTGTCAGTGCAACCAGCAGGATCATTTAAAAATGTATTTATTTGTTCTTCTGGTCAAAATCTTCACTTTGCTTAAAGTAACCATCAAGGATTTTGCTATAATTTATAAGGCCCTGCATGATCCAGCTGGTGCTGCCTGTGGGTTCTCCTAGCACTGTGCCTCCCCACTCCAGTCACAGGAGATAGCTCACTGCCTCTCAGACCCTGCAGCTGTGCTCCAGCCTTGGGGTCTTTGCATTTGCCGCTGCCCCTGCATGGTTGTCTCCTCCCCAGACACCTCCATGGATCACTTTCTCATTTCTCTCAGGTCTTTTCCCAAATGTTCTAAAATTTTAATTTAACCCCCACCCCCCTGACACATTTCTTATTCCTTCTCCTCCTCCTCTTTTTCCTTTCTCCTCCTCCCACTTCATATTATCTAACATCACATACACTTGACATATTTCTCCTAGAGGAATGGCTTAGAATCTCTGCTTTGCAGAAGAGGAAAGAGATTTAAAGTACTAGAGATGTCACCCTGTTATCTCTAGTAATGGTTTTTCTAATAAGTCTATTTTTTTTTGTTAAGTATTTACCTAGAACATCTTTTTCTACCTTTGACTTTAAAGCTTTTTGTCTGCTATGTTTCAGGTATGTCTTTTATAAATAGCTTATAGCTAAATTTGATTTTATATTCATTTAATAATTCCTTGAGAGTTTAGTACATTTATATTTATTGTGATTGCTAATATGTTTGGATTCATTTTGATTACCTAATTTTGTGCTCTCTGTAGATCTTCTCCGTTGGGTGATGGTTTTCTATTTTGCTGCCGCCTTTTGGATTGACTTTTTCTTTATTCTTTTTCTTGGAAAATCCCACAGTCTATTTTATTCTTTTATAGTTCTTATAATTTTAATGTGCCTACTTGACTTAGCAGTCTGAAGCTGACTATTTTTTCTCCCTTCCCTCTGGGCTATACACAAACCTTTGGACACTTTAATTTAGAGACAACTCTGACTCTCTTCCTGTTATCTTTAAGCATCAAAAATTTATTTTGGGGCTGAGGGTCCTAGTTTAGTGATAGTGTGTTGCCTAGCTTGCAGGAGGCCCTGGGTTCCATCACTCTACTTACTCATAATTCTAGATGCTAGAAATATAATATTAAGGTGTCAGCTAAGGCAGTGTTTCCTATTTAGTGATTGTATTTTCAAATTGTTATTTGAAGGACAGACACATTACAAAGTTTGTGTGTGTGTGGATTAAGCCTAGCATGTCATATGTGCTAGACAAGCACTGTACTCCTGAGCTATGTCCCCATCCCCTAACTACATTAAATTTTATCAGAGATAATTCATAAAATTTGCTATTCTTGATTGTGGTTTTGATGAGAAATTTAAGAAAATTTTTATTTTTGTCAAATCCAAGATCACAAAATGTATGCCGATGTTTCCTATGATTTTATTTAGGTAAATGATGCTTTTTGAGCTTTTGTAATTTGAGTTAGGAGACCAACTCATCTTTTGCATTTAGGTATTCAATTTTGCCAATATTGTTTGTTAAAAAGACTTTTCTTCCTTTATTGAAATTTTTGGTCCCTTTGTCAATGTGAATTTACTGTAAATTTATGTGTTTATTTATGTAGCTTCAAATCTATTCCATTGGTGTAAATGAGTATCCTTACGCTATTACCACCTACTTTGGTTAGTGTAACTTTGTAAAAACAATTCAGTGATCGGGTGAGGTGGCACACGCCCATAATCCCAGCACTCGGGAGGTTGAGGCAGGAGGATCACAGTGAGTTCAAGACCAGCCTGGGCTACACCGTGAATTCCAGGTCAGTCTGAACTTTATAGTGAGACCCTGTCACAAACAAAACAAAACAAAAACAATTTCAGTAAGTTTAAATAATAGACTTTTGTTACATTTTTAAAGGATTATTTTATGTTTCCTTTGCATATAAATATAGATTTTGAAGATGCTTGTTAGGAAGCTTCAAATATAGTTGGGAATTTGAAAGGACTGCATTAAATTTGTAGATAAATTAATGGAGCATTGTGTTCCTGACAATCTTAAATATTATTGTCATGAACAGTATCCATCCCTCCCTCCCTTCCTTCCTTCTTTTTTGTAGTACTGGGGATTGAATCCAAGGCCTTTGCCCTGAGCTGCATCCTCAGTCCTTTTCATTTTTTATTTTTAGACAGGGTCTTGCTAAGTCACCGAGTTGCCTGGCTCAATTTAAACTTGCAAGCCTCCTGCCTCTGCCACTCCAGAGTGCTGGGATTGCAACTGTGTACCACCATAACTGGCTTTAGTTCTTTCTTTGATCTCTTTCAGCATTTAAAAAATTGTTAATCTTGGGCCAGGGATTTAGCTCAGTGGTTCCGCTGCCTGACTCATAAAGGCAAGGTCCCAAGTTTGATCCCCAGTATAAAAAAAATTGTTAATCTTTATTACAAATTGACAAATTATATATATATATATATGGTATATAAAGTGATGTTATGATGAATGAATATAATTACATTAAACTATTAACATATTCATCACTTCAAATACTTAAGTGATGTTAGAATGTTTTAATTTTGATGACCTCTTCCCTTCTTTTATGTGCTGAACCCAGTATTTTAGTTTTATCTTTTTATCTCCTGGGTTTGTCTTTATTATTGTTGCTACTATTTACTGTTATTACTTGATTGATGCTCACATCATTATCTTTCACTCCTTCACTATAGCTTCTTATAGTCATTCTTCCTCCTTAAGTATATTCTTAGGTTTTTCAGTAAATGTTAGTAGCCAGCTCTAACAAAGATATATTTTACCCTCATTGTTTGATATATCTTAGCTTACTGGGGAAATTCTAAGTCAACATTTATCTTCTTTCAATATTTTAAAGATATTTCATTGTCATCTTTCTTTTATTGTTGCTATTAAGAAGGTGCTATAGCTAGGTGTGGTGGTGCACGCTTGTAATCCCAGCACTGGGGAGGCTGAGGCAGGAGGATTGCTGTGAGTTTGAGACCAGCCTGGGCTACATAGTGAGTTTCAGGTCAGTCTCAACTACACAGTGAGACCCTATCTCAAAACAAAAACAAAACAAACAAACAAAAAACCAAGAAGGCTGCTATGAATAGAAATGTCCTTATAGCTAATTTTATTTCTTTCTGGTTGCCGTTGAGATCTTGTTCTGCCTTTTTTTGTTCTGAAGTTTCACAATATCTTTGTGTGTATGCTCCCTAAATCTAAGGATTTAAAACTTCCCTCTTGTTACTGGTTGCATGGTACATTTCCCCCCTATTTTTTTCAACACATTTTATATTTTGAGTATAAGGTATGCCTCTTGTAGACAGACTATAGCAATCTTGCTTTTTTATAAAATCCCAATCAGTCTCTGCCTTTTAAATGGGAGTTTTTTGTTCATTCACATTTAATGTGATTATTGGTATAGTTGGATTGTCTCATCATTTTTTTCCAGCTTTAATTGAGTTTATTGGTACATTTTAGGGATACAGTACAGTTACATTCATTGTTGGGATCTTGTATCTCTACATGACAAGTCTTGGTTCTCATTTTTTCCCCTTGTCCCTGCCCTCCCTTCACCCACTCCTCCTCTCCCCATCTACAACCACTTTATTTCCATATTTTCATTATCTCACATTTTTTTCTTTTCCCTTTTTACCCTTCCCCTACCTGTTGTCTCATCATTTTTTATCTGTTCCTCCTTTACTGTTTTCTTTTGTATTAAATGAACATTTTTAGTATATTATTTAAATTCCTTCATTAATTGTTTTACTACATTGAGTTATTTTATTAGTGGTTGCATCTAGGATTACAATAAGTATGTAGATAAAATAATAAATTAATATAATTAATTATGGTAAAATACAGAGGCATTGTTCTACTACATTGTCTTTCTCTTTTCTTTGTGATATTATTGTCATATAAATCAACTCTTGTAATTCCAGCATTCTTGAAGCCTGAAACAAGATGATCACAAGTTCAAGCCCAGCCTGGGCAACTTAGACTCTGTCTCAAAAAAGTTTAAGAGGGACTGGGGATTTAGCTGAGCATGAAATCCCTAGATTCAGTCCTTAGTAACACACACACACACACACACACCACCACCACCACCACCACCACCACCATCATTATCATCATCTATAATATGTTATAAATCTAACAATTGTAAGCCAACCAATGATGTTATAATGTGTTTCATATAACTTTGTCTTTCAAAAAAAGTTAAGAGTGAGAAAACTATTAGTAGAATTTTTTATATTTGTTCACATATTTACCATTTTTGGTGCTCTTCATTTCTTGTGTATTTGAGTTAGTACTATCAAGTGTTACTTCCTTTTAGCTAGAAGGACTTCCACTAGTACTTCTTGTAGGATAGATCTGGTAACAAATTCTTCAGTCTCTATTTACCTGGAAATGTCTTTATTTTTAATTCATTTTTGAATGATAATTTTGCTGGATATAGAATTCCTGGTTAATGTTTTTCCCCCCAACATTTGTTAGTTTGTTTTTGTGGTGTGGTGCTGGGGATCAAGGCCAGGGCCTGATATATGGTAGGCAAATGCTCTACTACTGTGCTATACCCCCATCCCTCTTTTAGTGCTTTGATTATACCATTTGACTTCTTTTTTGTGTTTATCAGTTCTGATGAAAAGCCAGTAGTTTCCCTATATGTGATGAATTTTCTCTTGCTGCTACTAAATTTCTCTGTCTTCAACTTTCAACATTTTGACTATAACATGTCTTGATATGGATCTTTTAATGTTTAGCTTTAGGTTCCTTGAGTTTCTATGAACTATAATATGTCTTTTTTTTTTTTTTCCCTGGTACTGGGGATTGAACTCAGGACCTCAGGACCTTGCACTTGTGAAGCAGGCACAGCACCACTGAACTAAATCCCCAGCCCTTGTGAACTATAGATTAATTTTTTAAAACAAATTTGGAAAAAAAATTTTTTTGGAATGTTTTTAGTTATTTCATCATTTTGGAATGTTTTTATTATTATTTCATCACATATTTTTCTGTTCTCATTATTTCTTCCAATATTTTAATGTCTCTTTTCTCTCCTTTTTCTCTTTCCCTTTTCTTCTTCTGGGCTCCTATTACATGTATGTTGGTATGCTTGATATTTACCAATTAATTTCTGAGGCTCTGTTCATTCTATTCAGTCTTTGCTCTCTCTGTTCTTCAGGTTGGGTAATTTGTAATGATCTGTCTTCAGGTTTATTGATCATTTCTCATGTTCAGCTTCTCTACTGAATTTTCCATTTCAGTTATGGTACTTTTCAGTTCCAAAATTTTTATGTTTCTTTTTTTTAAAAAAAGAATTTCCCTTTGTTAAGATTTGTATTCATGCTGGGCCTGGTGGCACATGCCTGTAATCCCAGCACTTGGGAGGCTGAGGCAGGAGGATCACTGTGAGTTGAAGACCAGCCTGGGCTACATAATGAGTTCCAGGTCAGTCCCAACTACATAGTGAGACCCTGTCTCAAAAAAAAAAAAAAAAAGATTTATATTCATGACATCGTTGTTGCCATGCTTGCTTTTAAATCTTTGAACATGGTTTACTTTAGTTTTTAAAATATATTTGTAATAGCTATTTTCTG
Organism: Fukomys damarensis; assembly: GCF_012274545.1. Lineage (NCBI taxonomy): Eukaryota > Metazoa > Chordata > Mammalia > Rodentia > Bathyergidae > Fukomys > Fukomys damarensis. The sequence continues at coordinate 13,148,629 of NW_022900935.1, forward strand.
GTCTTGGTGATAAATCCAACATTTTTGGACATTTATACCTTTTTACTTTTTTTGCATGACTCTTAAATTTTTTGTTTAATACTGAGCTTGTTAAGTAGTATATTATAGCAACTCTGGATTCATATTTATCACTCTCAGGGATTTTTATTACTTTGTATCTTGGTTTATTTGTTTGTTTTTTGCTTTTTGTTTTTTGTGACAGGGTCTCACTATGTAGTTGAGACTGAACTGGAACTCATTATGTGGCCCAGGTTGGTCTCGAACTCAAAGGATCCTCCTGCCTCATCCTCCTGAGTGCTGGGATTACAGGCATGTGCCACCACGCCCGGCTTATTACTTTGTATCTTAATCCCTGGAGAATACCATGAAATCTTTCATTCCTAAAACATGTAGCCTTTGATGTCTCTACTCAGTTTTTTCTTTTCATTTTAAACTTTGAGGTTCCCAGAGGTTGTTGTTATAGTTTAGAACTCAGCCAAAGATTGGTTAGAAGTTGTTCTCATAACTAGAAGTGGTGGTATATACCTGTAACCCCACTATTCTGGGAGGCTGAGTTAAGAGGATTAAAGTTTGAGCACAACCTAATTTCTAGGCAATTTAGTAACTTAGCAAGACCTCACATCAAAATTTTAAAAAGGGTTTGTGATGTGTGCTTAATAATCTCAAGCCAGTAAGACTTCCTGTGTGGTTCTGGAGGAAATCTTTGGGTCCTTTACAAGTCTGTCCTGGCTTTTACTTATCACTAGGCTTTTTGTGTTTTCTCTGAACATATATACAGCCAACACTAGCCAGAGATAAATAGGTAGTTCAGGGCCTTTCTGGTCTCTGCTGTGTATTCACCCAGCCTCCACTTAACCCAGGATAAGTGGAGAAGTTCAAACCCCTCAGCTGCTCTTATCCCCTTGAATTCTTAAATACCTTGCTAGTCTGCTAGTTTATTACATACTGCACACAGAGCTGAAACTTCAGCCTAGCATGTTGCTGGCCCTCCCTGTTCTTGACACTATAATTGATAATGCTCCAAAGAGAAGGGACAGTAAGGCAGCTGGCCTTCATAGCCTACACCACTCTGGTGAACCATTGCACCAGGTTGAGAACTGGGGGCCTGAGAGAGGGGAGCAGCCTCAGGTCCAGGTGCCATAGAGTCATGCACCTGAGTTCAGTCATCTTCATGATAAATGTTTCTTTTTGTGTGCCCTGGTCAGTTTTCAGATTGATAAAATGGTTGTTTTTGATAGTTTGGTCCAGCTTTATGGTTGGCTTATGTGATCGGATTTGATGTCTAAAGTCATGACAAGATTGGCAAATTCTCAACCACCATCATTATCTCTTTAAATTTTGCTTCTCCCACAGTCTGTCTAGTCTCTCCATCTGTTAGCAGCTTCTGTTCGTCGTGAGTGGGACATTCTTATTCTTTCCACTGTGTATCTTAACCACTTCTTCCTGATTTCCGTCTCTGTCTCCCTAGGCTGCCTGCCTGCTTAGCACGTTCCTCTAGTTCACTGATTTTTTCTTTAGTTGTGTCTCTCATCTATCATTAACTAATTAATTGTTTTTAATTTCATTGACTTTTCTAAAAGTCTGATTTGGTTTGTTTCCAAATCGTTAGTCCCTTTTTTTTCTTCTCCTCACATTTTCAGTTTCATCTGTTAAGTTTTAGGGCTTTTAAACATAGTTTAAAGCTGGGTACAATGGTATGTGCTGATAGCCCAGTTACTCAGGAGGCCGAGAGCAGAAAAATCACTTGAGCTCAGGAGTTTGAGGTCCACCTACACAACATAATGAAGCTCTGTTTTTATTTTTTTAAAGTATTATACATACTTTAAAAATGACTTTGTTATAGCTTAGGTAACATTCATTGCTGTAAGAATAAAACCTGAATTCTCAATGACTTATGACTCAATAACAATTTAGTTCTTACTTACATCAGCTTGTATGTTATCTATTGCTTACTAATAAATTATCTCAAGATGTAGTGTCCTAAAACAACAAATATTTATTATCTCCTAGTTTCTGTGGGGCAGGAAACTTAGTACCACTTAGCTAGGTGATGCCTAATCAGGGTGATGGTCATTGTTGTTTCATCTCAAGGCCTACCTTGCAGAAGCTGCCTTGTGCACTCACTTGGTGGTTGGCAGGTCTTGGATGAGGTCAGGCTCTTGCCGTGTGGTCTCAGAAGTGATGTTCCACTATATCTGTTATATTCTACTCTCTAGAAATGGGCCAGTAAGTCCAGCCCATGATTCAGAGGAAGATGCGCATTCCAAGAGGTAGACACATGAGGGGTGAAGTAAAAGATGTCTGCCACATAGACACTGTTAACTCATCTTCAGTGGAGCTTCACATCCAAGGGGCCTGAGCAGCTCGAGTTAGCATGGTCCTTAGGGACACATTTTGCAGCTGCTCTCTGCTCGCATATTCCCGGACTAGGAACACTTTATGTTAATTTTTAATCTGGGTCGTGCAAGCCCGTGCAGATACATAGTCCTGGTCTGTGGGAGGACTGGTTTGTGGGTCCAGATTCTTAGGACATTTGCCTCCTCCCCATCCTGATCTACAAACTGGCTCCTGTGTCATCAGCCTCTGGTGATAATTGTTTTTTTCTCTCTTTGTTTTCATCAAAGATTTTTCTTTTCCTAGCTTTATGAAGGTTCTCATTTCCTGCTTCTCATTTGGAATTTGTGTGGGCCCAAAGCCTTACTCCTGTGCCCCAGTGGGTGTTAAAACCTAAGCCTTTGGTTACTGAGTCCAGCAACCCCTAACCCCACCTCCGCCTCCACTGGGCTGTTTGAAGCAATGGCTCACACAGTTCATATTCTGATTTTCCAGGCTCCTCTTTGCTTTTGTCCCCTGGGGACTTAGCTTGCTTTCTTGTGAGCTCAGCTATGCATATAAAATGATGTTGGTTATGTTTTATCCAGTGTTTTGGAATGGTTTGAAATAGGAGGATTTTCCAAAGGTTATCTAAACTAAATAACATATGTAAAGTGTACAGGATGTTGGATGGTCCCCCAGGTGGACCCATCAACTCTAGCAGACAATTTCTAATTGGATACAAGCAAAATATTTTCTTCTCAATGTCCCACATGCTTGGAAATGGCTACTGATTCTGAATCTGGCTTGGAGAAAGGATAAGAAGCTCATTTCCCAAGGGGATTCTTTGACTTTTGAAGAAATATTAGTACATGTTTGCAGTACATAATGTTTGCTTTCCTTGTGGGGAGTAGGTACGTGTACATAATACAGCTTAATTCCTTTTTTCATCCCCTTTCCCTCCCCTCCCTCCATCTCTTGATCCCACTCCTATTTGAGAAACATCCCTCTCTCCATGTCTTATTATCTATATTTTGCTCTTTATTTATTTTTAAGCTTGTGTATCTCATTTATTTCACTTAACATTATGGTCTCAAGGTGATTCCATTATCTTATGAATGTCTCAAGTTTGTCTTTCTGGCAGAGTGGTACTCCATTCATCTATTGCTGGGCATGTTAGTTGTTTCCAAGATTTAACTACTATGAATTATGGTGCTATAAACATGGGTATGCATGTATCACTGTGAAATGATATCTTTACCTCTTTTGGGAAGATACAGGGGAATAGCTGGGTCAAATGGAATTTCTAATCTTAGTTTTTTTGAGGAATTTCTATAGGGGTTGTACTAGTTTACACTCCCATCAACAATGTAGAAGGGTTCCTTTTCTCCTGCAGCCTCTCCAGCATCTGTTATTTGATTTTTTTTTTTATTATGGCCATTCTTTCTGGGGTAAGGTGGAATCTTAGTATTGTTTTAATTTGCATTTCTCTAATGGCCAGTGATGTTGAGCATTTTTTCATGTATTTGTTGGCCCTTTGTACTTCTGTAAAGTGTCTATTCATTTTTCTTGCCCACTTTTTGATTGGGTCTTTTAGGTGGTCTAATTTTTTTTTTTTTTTAGTTCTTTATATATTCTAGATGGTAGTCCTCTGATTCTTTCACTTTGTCTCTCCTGTGAGTGGGGTTGGGGAAGCAAGGTGGAAGTCTATACAGGCATAATAGGTGTATTCACAGCATAGTGTAACTGACTGATAACCATAATGTAGCACACATCACAAGACACGAGTGTCTGCTTCCTTTGGGTCCAGTCCCTTGTTGAACCCCAGAATCTCCTCTTGGCCAGTTGAGCTACAATGTGTATGGCTTCAGGGAAATCCTCCCCCCCACTCTTTCTTGGATAGAGTTAGCTGTGGACAGCCTATGCATGGGATTTTTAAGAAAATCCTTGGGATAGAGAGACCTCTCATTCTACATGGGATTGGCACTATGATTAAAGAAGCTCTTGCTACTAATAGTGAAGTTTATTGAGCACATGCTTTGTACCAGATATTGCACCTAGCACTTTGCACATAGAAAAGGGGTGGAGATAACTGCAGAGTGAGATTTCTTCCATCCCTTATGTCTAGACTTGAGATTAAAATGCTCTTGGTTAGGGTTACATGAGGTCCCCTGGGCTCCAAGAGGGACCCTCTGGGCTGGATTGATTCTAGTTGGGGAGGGCCTTGAGCCTAACCAAGAGGTAACAGGAGTCAGTTCAGCTCCTGAGTATCAGAAAATACTCTGGTAACTGTTGTCTTTAGTGCCCCAGAAGTCCAGTGATAGGAGGAATAAGGGTTGACTAGAGAAGTCATGGGAAGGTCAGTTTCCACAATATGGCTTGTGCTAGTCAGACAAGAAAGAACATAACTTCTGGTTTTTTTGGATTGATTTTTCCAGGTCTTGTGGTTTCTGTACACTTAAAGTTCCTTCAGAAAGAGTTTCAGAAGCCAAATGAGATGGTACATGTCTGTAATCCCAGCTATTTGGAAGGCTGAAGTAGGAGGATCCCAAATTCAAGGCCAGCCTGGGCAATTTAGCAAGACTGGATCAAATAAAAATGTTAAAAGGGGTGGGCATTTAGCTCAGTACTCCTTGAGTTTACTCCTTAATTAGTACCACCACCACCACCACCACCACAACAACAACAAAAAGCACTCTGGGAGGCTGAGGCAGAAGGATCACAAATTCAAGTTCAGCCTGGGCAATTTTGCAATTTAGGAAGACCCTGTCTTGAATTTAAAAATGAAAAAATAGGCTGGGGCTATAGCCTAGTGCAAAGGCCCCAGGACTATGGGGGAGGGCACTGCAGAAAATGTACAGAAACTTCTTTTAAGTTACTGGGCCTACATTAGAACCACCAAGTTTCCTCTGCCGTCAGCAGATTTGCTCTGGGCTTCTAACCAGCCAAAGCAAAAGCAGATGGATAGTTAGGGGGGCACAAGTTAATGTAGGCTTAAGAAGCTGCTCAGGAGATTCTGATGCTCAGTCAGCCTTACAAGGGAGCCAGAAATGTGATACTTTATTTCATTTTTACCACTTACCAGATGAGCATCCTTGGACTAGTCATCTGCTCCTTCTTGGTCTTGGTTTGCCCATTGGTAGAATGGGATGATTCTGATTCTGTTTGAGGTACAATTCAGTTAAATCGTGTGCTTTGGAGGCTGAGTTATGGAAACACTGAGTTGCACTTTACACATGGATCAAACCACTCTTTTGAGTTTCTGTTGGCTATTCATAAATATGTGGCCACACATATTTCTGGGAGCAGCCATGAGATGTAGCTAGGGGATACCTGCTGTTGCACTCACCCCTGGATGTTGCTGAGAACCTCATCTGTGATGCCATCTGGAGGCCTCTGTGTCATCGTCTACAGGGGGGTTTCTCTAGGGCCTAGTGATGGGAATTGTAGGTCTCACGAGCATCTGGCCTGTGTCTACCAGGTAGACCGTGAGACGTTCACATGCCACTGAGGGCTTACTGTGTGCCAGTAACTGCATCACGTGCCTCACGTGTTTTTTTGAGCCCCTCAGTACTCTTGTGAAAATGGTAGCATTATCGTTCCCATTTACCAGGTGATCACACTGAGGTCCCCAAACTTTAACTTTCCCCGGGCACACTGGTAGGAAGTGGCAGAGCCAGCCTGGGATGCGGCAGAGTCTCACTCCACGGCCCATGCAGGTAAGCTTAGGCTACGTTCCTCCACGTTTTGCCTGGCTGGAAGCTCAGGGTTACACATGTAGCCAGCGAGAGTGGCATTGTGGGCCTGGCCACCTGTGCTCTGGGCTAGAGCTTACCTTTGCTCCCACCTTTGCCTGCTTTTATTTATTTTTTCTTTGTGTCACTTTTCTCACATACCACAAATGAAGCTGCAGCCTGGGACATATTTAGTCTCAGCGCAGTGATGTGTGGCTTGTTCTGTGAACAAAAGTTTTGGGTTTTTATTTTTTCTTCTCTTTTTTGTTTTTTTTTAACACCATGGATTCTGTACCACAAAATATCAAAAAACAAAACAAAACAAAAGAACTCTCTCCAGGACAGCTGAACTTTCTCCAGAGCCACTGAGGACAGGACAGGGACTATTGGGCCCTGCGAGGCCCACTAGCTAATGGCCACAGGAAGGGAAAGGCTTGGAAAACTTGCAGGATAGTTTTGCTCTGTCACGTACCCATTCATTACCCATCCTGCCACTTGATGCATGTATCTCTATAGGCTGCTTTCAGACAATCACGTGACACGTCGGGTTCTAAGGAACAAAAGTTGTCCTCCCCTGAAACCCCCAGCCCTATACCTTGCCGTAGGGTATATGTCAGGTCCCTGGTCCTCTCTGTCAGGGTCAAATGAGAGAAGGCTGAGGAACTGGGACCAGGAGGAGAGGAAAATATAGGCGTGGGGTAGTGTGGGGTGAGTATTTAGAGGAAAGACTGAGTGGTGGCAAGGTGGCCCCAAGGCAGACCTTGGAGGCAGCTCAGGGCAGAGGCTCTCTCATCTTTCTTTGCGGAGAGTAAGGATCTCCTTTAGCCGACTACAGAGGAGCCAGGCAGGTATAGGTGCTGCAGACCTAGGTATGTTGCCAAGCAGAGCGCCTCAGCGTCCCCACCCCACCCCAGATCCTCTGTAACCATCCTCCGGGCCCCCTCCCCCAGCTCAGCGAAGAGTTGAACCAGCAGTTGGAGGCCGTGTGTGGGTCTGTGTTTGGGGAACTTGAGTCTCAGGCCGTGGACGCCCTGGACCTGCCTGGCTGTTTCCGCATGCGGAGCCACAGCTACCTCCGGGCCATCCAGGCCGGCTGCTCTCAAGATGACGACTGCCTGCCCCTCCTTGCTGCCCCTGCCTCTGTCTCAGGGAGGCCCGGCTCCTGTGAGTACTCTTTCTGTCCCCGCCTGGCCCTTGGGTGGACAGTGCCTTGGGTTCCAGTTGTGGCTCGCGCCATCTTTGTGCTGTGTGACCTTGCTCAGATAACTTCCCTCCCTGGACAGGATGACTCGGACAATCCTTGGTCCTGTAAATAGCAGTGCATGGAATACACGTGGCTGCTGTGTTTCGTGGGACCGCGTGGGTGTGCTGGGGGGGTGGGTGTGTCGGAATGATGCGTGCAGGCGTGCGTCGTCTTCATAGGCTGCACCCCTGCCTTTGCTGCTCCAGCCTTCAACTTCAGAAAGGCCTCTGGATTCCGCCGGGAAGCCAGGCCCCACCCCGCATCTCCATCACCGCCCAGAGCAGCACCGACTCTGCGCACGAGAGCTTCACCACGGCTGAGGGCCCAGCCAGGCGCTGCAGCTCTGCCGATGGACTGGACGGGCCTGCCATGGGCGCACGCACCCTTGAGTTGGCGCCGGTGCCACCCCGGGCCAGCCCCAAACCCCCCACTCTCATCATTAAGACCATCCCCGGCAGGGAAGAGCTGAGAAGTCTGGCGCGGCAGCGGAAGTGGCGGCCATCTATTGGGGTGCAGGTATGGACTGGTGTGCAGGTACGGAAGGAGGAGCGCTGAGGGTCCGGGCTCAGGTGGAATGGGGTGAGGAGATCAAAGGGGACTTCCGGATACACAGACCTTTTCCTTGGCTTGCCCAGCACTGCGCATCGTGGGTGCTGGTCATCGACAAGGCAGCCGTCCTCAGCCTACTCCTTTGTCCCTCATGTCATCCGTGCTACTGGAGAGTGCAGAACAGTGCCCAGCAGTGGTCACGTTGCTCTCTCATCTTGTTCAGGAGGATTTTCTTTGCCAGGTTTGCCAGTGGCTTGGGGCTCAGCCATTGCTGGCCATTCTCCCTGGGCAAGACTTGTGTCCCCTGGCTGGGCCCTGCCACTGACCCCTCCACCCCGCCTCCAGGTGGAGACTATCTCAGACTCCGACACCGAGAACAGGAGCCGGAGAGAGTTCCACTCCATCGGTGTACAGGTGGAAGAGGACAAGAGGTAGGTCACATGGGGACCGCTCAGGCTTCCCAGGGGGAGTAGGGTAGTGAGGGCCCACTGATGTCCTTGCTGGCCATCTCCTGTGTGTGCCCTCTTCCTGGAAGTGAGACCACACCTTTTTTATTGGGGAGGAGTCACAGAGGTTGGCCAGAGATGTCATCATCTACACTGAGTTTTCATCGTTCCCTGCCTATCTGTGGTGCTCACTGACAGAAGATAGATGGTGGTTGGGGGAAGGAGAGGTGTGGAAAGGTAATAGGGAGGTGCTGCAAAAGCCTCCAACAGTTGTCCTTTACAGGGGATAATAGCATTCTGCCAGACCCTCATTATATCCTGCAGTATACAAGAATGTGAGCACAAAAAGAAACAAATAAACAGGAAGATTGCCTCTCACAGGCCCCTGGCAGATATAACACTCCTCCTCACTTGGCGCGCACAGGCATTTAAGCAGTTGGGGGTACCTATTATATGCCCGAGTCTCTGGTACACCTGAGATAGAATTACCAGCAGCCACTCGTCTGACATTAGGTGGCCTCATAAACATTGCTTTCTTAACTTCCAGGAGAAGAATTAGCACTGCGGGCTCTGGAGGGAGTGCTGCAAAGATTCCTCTCTGCTCTTGTGTGCCTTTTGGGAAGACACTTTCTCTAATGCCAAGGTGGCAGTGCCACAGTGGCCCATCTGCCCTCTGGACTGTGGTGCTACCAGGCCAGTGGCCTAACTCTGTCATCTGGGGACCTTCTGGGGCTGACCATGAGGATTCATGGTTATCTGGGTTGTCCAGGCCATACTACTATTGGAATCAAACTCTAGCTGTCGCTCTAAAGCTCTGTCCCCAGCTGCCTTTGTTGGGCCTTCTGACCTCTCCTAAACTCCCCCAGCTATTCTGGGGAACTTCTGAGGGGTTGTCTTGTGCATGTGTCTCATCGGGTCTTCTTGGCATTCTTGTGGGAGTCAACATTTTTCTCCATTCCTGCTCTAGCTCCTTCAAGTTCCATATGCTGCGGATGCAGTAAATGTCTCTGCTGAGGGTGGCGAAAAGTTGCCCTTGTTTTCTCATCATGCCTAAAGCTTTGGTCTTTACAGATTATAGAAAAGAGGCACTTTGTGACGAACTCAACTTGCAAATAAATCTGTGACTTGAGTTCTTGAGAGAGTTCTGCAGGAATGGATGCAGCTATGTGCTCTGAATCATGTACCCTTCCCTGAACCCATGGCGCTTGTGGACCATGAACCGAGCTCGTGTGTCCTCATGGACTCCTCCGGGAGGCTTTTGGGCCCCTCATCCAGAGCAACCCTTGGGGGCTCCCTCTCTTCCTCCTGATAGGCTGAATCCTGGGAAGAGTGCAGCAGGCACTGCCATCCCTCCATCAGTTCATTCGGTAGATACTTAGTGAGTACTTGCTGTGTGGCAGCTCCTGTGCACTGTGTTAAATGCTTGGGGAAACATTAAAGAGATGTCTGTGCCCTCACAGAAGTTGCGGTCTAGAGGGAAATTGAGGTAATGAGTAAATAACTTGTGAATGAAAAGAAGATTACACATTCTGGTAAAATATGCAGTGGGATATTATTGCGCATCATGGTGCAAATACAAAAGAAAAAGGGAGCTAAGAGAAAAGAGACGTTATTTAAATTGAGCAGTGACATTTAAGCTGCTGCTGGAGAACATTCAGGTGATGATTGGGAGTGTTTTCTAGGGAGAGAGAATAGCACACATAGAGGCCCTGGGGCAGGAAAGAGTTTGACATGCATCAGGAACTAAAGCAGGTTCGTGTTGGCTGTGTGGAGGGGTTTGGGGAGTGGTGAGAGAGTGAACTGGAGAATTCCAGGGGCCAGGTCAAGCCGAACATGAGCACGATAAAGAACTGGAATCTAATTAGAAGTAATGAGTAGCTATTAAAAGGTTAAAGAAAGAGTTTGACGCGCTCTAATTTATGTTTACAAAAGATCACTCGCTGTTGAATGGAGAATGAATGTGGGGAAAGTAACGGTGGAAATGAGGAGGCCAGTAAGGACCATTTTTCATGATCTAGGAGAGAGGCGATGGTGTTTTCCATGGTGGTGGCTATTATGATTGGGGTCTTTCTTTCCTGTTTACTGTATAATTGGACACAGCTGGGATATGGCGACCCTGTTAAATTTTGTGTACTGATTTTTTATTGAGCAACCTTGCTGGTCTCACTTTTTTGGGTCTCGGGTTATCTGAAAATCATGGTGGTTTTCTATATAGTCAGTTACTTTTCTGCAAATGAGAGTATTTCCTTTTCTTTTTTTTTTTTTACCTGGTACTAGAGATTGAACTTGGAGAGTGCTGAGCTACATTCCCCAGCCCTTTTTATCTTTTTTTTTGAGACAGGGTCTCACTAAATTCCCGGGTTGGCCTTGAGCTTGTGATTCTCCTGCCTTAGCCTCCCAAATAGCTGGGCTTAAAGGCATATCCCACTTATCCAAGCCTGGCTAGGATATTTCTTTTAAACCTCTATTCTTAAATGTATTTATTTATTTATTTATTTATTTATTTATTTATTTTTGGTACTGGGGATTGAACTTGGGTCCTTGCTATTGCAAGGCAGGCACTGGAACCACTGGGCTAAATCCCCGGCCCCTGTATTTATCTTATAATAAGACTTTGAATAGTACTTCCAGTTTGTTGTTGAGTTGTAGCATGCGTATTTCTTTCCTGATTCTAGAAGATATGCTTCTCAAGATGATATTTGCTTCAAATTGTATCACATTAAGGAGTTCCCTTCTATTCCTAGTTGACTTTTTGTTTATTTATTTTATTTTTTGTGTTGCTAAGTATTGAACCCAGAACCTTGCACGTGCTAGGCAAGTACTCTACCAAAGAGCTACATCCCCAGCCCATTTTCATATTTTTAAATAGAAAATGTAGGTAAAATTTTATTGAATGCTTTCTCAGAGTTTACCAAGATGCTCCTAGATTTTCTCCTTCCATGTAGAATGCAGTGCATTGTATGAATAAAATTTCTATGTTGGAACATTCTTTCATTCCTGGGATCAACTGCTTGATTCTACTATCAGATTGGCTTACATTTGACTGTAACAGGCCACAATAGTGTCTTACACAGTGTATTTCTCTTTCACTAAATATGTAAATATATGGCCAACCTGGATGTAGGATAGCACCCCAGGCTCCTTTTCTTTTGCTGCTCTCCCAGTTTTTGTGTATCACTTTATATCCTATCTGTGGAACTGAGCTCAAGTTCTGCCTGTAATGTCTGCTTTCTGAGCAGTGAGAAGGAAGAAGGGAGGAGAAGGGATGTAATTCTTCCTTTCTGAAAGACTTACTGAAGGTTACACAAATATTTTCACATACATCACAGTGGCTATAACCACATCATGTGATGGCACCTAGCTGCAAAGAAGGCTGTGAAGTCTGTAGTCTTGTGGATACAGAATACACAGATAAAAATCAGGGTTCTTATAGCTAGAGACAAATGCATGTATGGACTTTAGCAGTTTTTAATCACAGTTTTGCTGTATTATTTTTATATACATTGCTAGATTTTGAGTAGTTAACAGCCTCTTGAATTAAACGTTAACTTTCAACATTTCCTTCCTCCCTCCCTTCCTTCCTTCCTATAGAATCCAGGGCCTTCACACAGATCTACATCCCACCACCACACCCCTTTAAAAAAATTTTTTTGAGAAAGGGTCTAGCCTTGAACTTGCAATCCTCCTACCTCTGGCTCCCAAGTAGCTGTGACTACAGGCATGTGCCATACACCCAGCTAATATTCCTTATTTTTCTAACGTGCTATAAATTCCCTTCTGACTATAGCATGATAGCTGCATCACATAAGTTTTGAGATTTTGTATTTTTAATTGTTCAGTTCTAAATAGTCTGATTTCCTTTATAACTTGTTTATAGGAAATGTGGTATGTTTTTTAAAAATTGCCAAATACAGTTTTTTGTGGGGGGGGCTGCCTTTTAATTATTGATATCTGAATTTGTTACATGTAGGCACTGTATGCATTCTGATTTATTCCTTAGATTATTTGAGGCTTTTTTCCATCATATATATCACATATACGTATACAGACATACATACTATACATACATACATACTATACATATATATATACATACATACATACTGTATATATATAGTATATCCTACATATGGTCAGACTTAGAATTTATATTTTTCAGATATTTATCTTTTATTTTCTTTGTATGTTTAATCTACCAGTTCTGAGGGAAGTGTGTTAAAAATGTCTCACTGTAATTTTGGATCTGTCATTTCCCCCAATAACTTTATTTTTACTTCAGTTTGAGAGTGTACTGTGTATAAGCATTTAAGCTTATGACTGTTGTGTCTTCTTAGTGGATTGGCTCTTTTATCAGGAAATAGGCTTCATTTCATACCTTACCCTCCTACACTCTTGTGTTTTAGATGGATTGCTTATGGCAGGGAATGTAGCTCAGTGGCGGAGTGCCTGCCATCTAGCATGTGAGAGCTCCTGGATTCAATCCCCAGTACCAGCCCCTTCCCCCTCAGAAAAGAAAAAGGGGAGATAGATATGTTGCTTTTAAGCAATATGTGGCTAGGGTTTAGTAGACATATTTAATCCAGTTATATATTTCGATGACTAATTTATTTGGACCTATTTCTATGATCTTGCTTTATATATTTTACTTAACGTACTTTTTTCTTTGCTTTGCTCTCCTATGACTTTTTCTGTCTTCTGTTGAACTGATCAAATATAGTTATTTTTCTTTTTCTCTTCATTGATTTGGAAGCTTACATGTCTTAAGCAGTGATTTCCCTTACAAATTGACAAATATACTTAATTTTGCATTTTTCTGAAAGCACCTAAAATTAGTATTTCTATCCCTTTTAAGTACAAGAGTCTCGTAACACTTTAATTTTCTTCTTAGCTTCCTCCTCCCATCTTCCGCATTGTATTTATGGAGTACTTTGATTATACCTCTGTAAAGGCTCAGCTAAATCAGTTGTTGTTATAGCTATTATGGTTTACTAGTATAGATTTACAAGCATATTTGAACAATTTACATGTTCTCTGTTGTTTGTTGCTGCCCACTCCTTCCACGCGGACTCAATTTCCATCATACCGCGTGCGGTACTGCTTCAGCTCGGGACCAGCTTTAAGGTTAATTTCTCAGCTTGAGCTTTCTGGGTTTCCCCAGTAGTACACATCTGAACCCCACACTTACACACAACACTGACTTAATGTCCTGATTTCCCAGCATCCTACTGGCAGGCCACACTCCTGAATCACTGGCGTGCATTTTTCTAGTTCAAATCTAGAAACAAAACAGACCTTCTTGGCTGCCGGCTTTCTGCACCATCTCCTTCCGCTCCCGTCATGCTTAGGCTTGGGGTGTCTCCTCTCCCTCAGTATTCCCATCCAGCCCTTAGCATATGTCTGGCTGAAATTCCTGGGGCTCCTTTGGTTTAGACACCCTCTTGCTACTCAGATTTTGAATTTCCTTTTTGCATCCGTGTAAGCTGATGATGTCTCTTTCCTATTTTCGAGGTTGGAGTTGCGGAAAAAACACCATTTTTGTTTTATTTTATGCATCATTTCTATGTGTCCAGGGTCTAAGTTGGTTCAGTCTACTACATTGATCAGTTGTCTCTACTAGGCTGATAGCAGCAAGTTCAGGGAAAAGGAGACCAAGGCGACAAGCATTTTGGAATGAAAGGCAGGGCCGGGGAGGGCAGGGACAGGCAGAGAACGTGGTCTTCCTTGCACTTGTGTAAATGCTTGGGGAGGTCTTGATGAGGCGGGCTGAGGAGCAGAGGAGGTGGTGTTTAGAAAGTGCCTGAAGCCCTGAAACACCTAGCACAGGTGATCACACTGGGAATTGAGAGGGAGTGACAGGTGGGGAGAGGAGAAGTCTGGCCCATCTCTCTGGCCAGGCTCACTTGCTTGTCTGCTGAAGGCATTCTTAGTTATACACCTGCTCAGTCCTTGCTGTCCCTTCTGTCCCTGGCTTTAAGACTGACTCTCCACACACCATGCCCCCACTGGTACATAAAAGCGAGCCATGAATTCTAGCAGCCTTGCTAGGCAAACACCCAGGACTTGCCCCCTACCCACTGCCACTTATTTTCTTGGCCTCTAATACTTACCCCTGTCTTACTTGTTTATATTTTGGTTAAAAAAAATTACTGGGCAGAAGCTGAGGCAGAAGGATTACAAGTTTGAGCTTAGCCCTGACAACTTAGGCGAGACCTATTTCAAAATTAAAAAAAAAAGAAAAGAAAAAAAGAAAAAAGAAAAAAGGACTCAGGGCCTGGGATTTAGCTCAGTGGTTCTGTTGCCTGCCTTGCAAGTGCCAGGACCTGAGTTTGATCCCCAGTGCCAAAAAAAAAAACAAAAAACAAAACAAAACTGAGAGTGTAGCTTAGTGTGAAGGCTGTGGGTTCTATACCCAGTATCAATCAATCATCATCATCATCATCATAATGATAATAGTAATATTTGCTGGGCAGTAGGCAGTACTCAGGGGGCTGAGGAAGGAAGGTTGCCCGCTCAAGGCTAGCCTGGGTGATTTAGCGAGACTGTCTCAAAATAAAAGAAAAAAAGGACTGGGGGGATAGTTCGGTGCTTAGCATGTGTGAGACCTTGGAGTTGATCTCCAGCACTGAAAAAACAAAAATTGCTAGACAGGAAAGGCCTCTCATTTTTGCCTTTCAGGTTGTTCCCCGCCGAACTTATGGGTAGAGCTCAGACTTACGACTGCTTATATCTGGGAGTCATCTGTGGGTCCTTGTAGCTGCCCATCATCAGTGATGCCTTGGCTTAGGAAGGCACAGTGGCGTGAGCTGTATCCGTTCTGTTTGCACTGCACGTCTTCTCTCACCTCCAGCTTCATTTGCCCACAGACTATTGGATGCCTATTCTTTGTCAAGTACGGTGCTGGGTATTGAGGATACAGAGATGAGCAGACCCAGACACAGCCCCCTGGCCTTGTGAAGCTTCAAACCACATTAATCTAAGAGTCACATAGATAATGTAGAATTAGGGTTGGGTGTATAGCTCATCGTTAGAATATTTCCTAGCATATCTGAGGCCCTAGGTTGGATCCCCAGCACCTCCCCCTCCCCTGAGAAGACTTACAGCTCTGACAGGTACCACGAGGGAGAGCTGGGTGTTCCATGAGAGTGTACCCTAGGTGCTCTAACCCAGTCAGAGAGGTCACTTCCCTGGGGAAGTGGTGTCTGGGTAGAGACCTGAAGAATAAACAAAAGTTAACTAAATAAAAATAGAAGATAAAAATGTCCTGGCAGCAAGAACAGCATGTGTTAAGGCCCTGTGGTGAGAAAGAACACACTTAGGAAACAATGACAGCCCTACCTCAAGGTACCCTTACTGTTCCTGTCTCCTCAGACTCTGGGCCAGAATAACAAGACATCTAGTGTCTTTGCTGAATGTTAGAAAGACTTCGGTTCCTAGAAAATGTGATTCTTTTACTCCAGCTCTGTCTAAACGCAGTGATCCCCCTGTATCTTCCAACTCTAGATCCTTCCCCCTAAGCCCTTACTTCAAATTCCAGATCTAGCAAAAACAAAAACTGCTACCAACAAACCCACTAAAACAAAGAAGAAACACTAGGATGTCTGATTAATTTTGATTATCAAGTCAGGTGTGGTGGCGCACAACTGTGATCCCAGCACTTGGGAGGCTGAGGCAGAAGATCACCACGAGTTCAAGGCCAGCCTGAGCACATAGTGAGTTCAAGACCAGCCTGAACTATATAACAAGGCCCTGTCTTTAAAGGTCAAAAAAAAGGGTTTGTAGATAAACAACATGCAATATTTGGGATACACTTATGCATAAAAAATCTGAAATTTAACTGAGAGTTCTGAACTTTATCTGACAACCCTACTTATGCCCACTTGTGTCCACCCACCCAAGGCCACCTGGGAAACTAGGAAGGCCTCTCCCCTCCTTCCTTAGCATTGTGGCCATTTTGGCTTTAGGACCTTGGAAAGGCCATTTGCCCAAAAGAAGGAGCCCCTTGAGGCCTGGGCAGGAATCTTCCATCTTCTGAAGCTGTGTCCGAAGAACAGCCCTGTGAAAAGTTGGAGTAGCTGACTGAGCACAAACCCTAGGCACGGCCATGGCTGCTGCTCCTCATCTTCTTGCTCTAGGGTGGCTCCTAAGTGATGCTCAGGACTCCTCCGAATCTGTACGCGTTACCCCCCTTCCCTCGCTGACACAGTCCCTGGCTGGGATGATGGGCTCAGGTTACTGACCGATTATCTTCGGTACTTTCTTAGAGAGACACTTCTACAGCAGTGAGTATAATGCTGTGCCTGGCTCAAATGTCACTGCCCACTCCTCCTCCCACTCCTGCCCGCCCGCTGCCAACACTCCTGGCCAAACCTCTTGACAGTTTGTGGATATTGAGCATTTCTTGGATACTGTGTCCCTCGGGATGATCCAGTTTCTTCTCAGAGGCTTTTATGTTATCCCCTAGAGATTCGCTGAAGGAACAGCTCCCCAAAAGCTACCAGGATAATGACTTCCACAATCACCAGGAATGTAGTCATTGTCACTTGGCAGGATTGGAGGGGAGGAGGCCTGGGCCGCCTAGTTAAAAGGCTTGGGAGAAAATATTGTGAATGCATTGTTATGTGTTGGTGATAATTCACAGTGGAAGCCAGTTGCTATCCTGTGTTTACAGCTGTTGGTGAAGTGCACAGCAACTGCTGCCAAATCCAGAATGAAATGGGGACATGGGGCCTATACTTTACTACTCTGAAAATTCATCTGTTATTGCTAGGGTTAGAGTTGGCTGTGAGTTACAGAAAACCTTCAAACAAATAGTGAGTTAAACATGACTGAAGTTTACTTCCTTCTTGCTTAGAAGTCCAGAGGGCTGGTAGGTGTTCTACAGTGTCAGGACCCAGTCTTTCTCTTATTGCTTCTCTACCTTTGACCCTGTCTGCAATCTCATGTTCTTAGATGGCTTCTTGAGGTGTAGCCCTCATGTCTCTGTTCTGGTTTATTAGGAAGGAGGAAGGGACAAAATAGGGCACATTCTTTCTTTCATTAATACTTTTTTTAAGGTGCTAGATGTCAAACCCATGTCACGTGAGCACTGTACCATTGAGCCAAACCCCCAGCCTGACACATTCTTTTCATGAACACTTTCTAGACGACATACATACCACTTCTGCTTATATCCGATAGGCTGGAACTTAGCCACATGGCTATACCTAGTTGTAAGAGAGACGGAGGAAAGAATCTGTCCAAAGTGGCCATGTGTCCAGCTTAAAATTATGGGATTCTGTTACTGAGGACGAAAGGGAGAATGGATATTGAGGGATAATTAGCGGTCTCTACCACCCTTCCTTCCAGCCAAACAACCAATCCACCACCCAGCCAACATTTATGTTTGAGGAACTGCCCTATTTAGTGAGAGAGACAGATATGCAAATAACTCACCACAATACAATGTGATATAGAGAATAAAAGAGGTTTTGTTCAGAGTGCTGTGGGAGAACAGATGGAAATGATCAACAGCAATCACAATAATTAATAACTACAATGCCCTAGTGAGGTTCTCAGAGCTGCATTTGGACTATTGTGTTTGTCCAGCTCCCTTTCCTCACAGTGAGAGCCACCAACTTTCCTCCTTCTCCATAATAGCTAACACAATGGGCAGGCAGGTGCTGTCCCAAGTTCTGTACATATATTATCTCCCAAGCTGGTACTATTATTCTCACTTACAGAGGAAGAAACGAAGCACCAGCCGCAGAGCTAGGTTTTGAGTGCAGGCAGTCTGGCTCCCCTAAAGCGGCTCATTCCCCTTCCTTCCTCCGACCCCCACAAGTCTTTAGCAGATCACCTGCACAGCCCCTCACCGTGACCGTGGAGGTCATCTGGTGGGACCTTGGTCCACTTTCAGATCAGCTCCCCATGTGTAGCTTTCCTCTGCCTCCTCCACTAGCCCTTGAGTGGCTGCAGAGGTAACCTCTGAGATAATTTGATCATTTTCTCATCTTAGGAACCCACACAATCTCTCTAGACATCACTGCTCTGTAAGTAGGAATGATACTGACACCTTTATCATGGGACTGGTCCTGAGGACAGAGCATGTTTGCGCATGTAAAGTGCTGCATTTGGCACATACTAAGTACCCAGAAGGTAGTGTTTTGTACCTCCCTTGTCCCTGGTTTCTTTGACTATTGCTTCTCTCTTCTCTGTCTTCAGTTGACTTCTCTTTATAGGTTGTACTAGTTTCCTGTTCCTGCACACACCTGAGAAATCCAGGCTGTTCACCTTATCTCAGGATCCTCAGCTTAATCACATCTTATAGTCTCTTTTGGCAGTGAAAGGTAAAAGCTTCACACAGACAAGGGACTGGGACATGGATGTTGGTTCTTTTCCCTCGGGATATGGCAAGCAAGAACCATCCTAAACCACTTCTTCTGAGACACATCTCCTTGCCCTTCCTTGTTTCTTTGCGAGCTCTTTGAAAGAGTTGTGTCGCCCACTTTTTCCCACTTCCTGCCAGCCAGCTGCAGTCTGTATCTGTGCCCCCCACCCCATCCCACCAAGCCTGCTCCTGCCCTGATTACCAGTGGCTCCTGTACTGTCCAATCAGTGGATACCTTTCATTCTTCATTTTGTGTGTTGGCTGCTTGCTCCTTCTTGAGACCTTCCTCTCCCCTTCAGCCTGTAGGGTCTTCTGGTTTTCTTCCTTATCCTCTCTGGCTTCTGCCTCTCCTCTGTGGGCTGCACTGTCTTCCCTTACCTGTGAAGTGTCCGTGTTCCCCAGGACTTTGGATCTTTAAGCCATTGCTCTTTTCTTGGGTGATCTTGTCCCTCACTGCTAGTTTTAAATGCCACTTGTACAAGGATGACTGGCTCCCAGTTGTGCTGTATGAGTCTCTGGCCGTTGGCTGGGAGTGTTGGTGAGGACGGTGCTTCCACTAATCCCTTAAGCTCCTCAGCTCATTCAGGTTTCCCTGAAGCACACGCAGTGAGAGAGCTTTTGAGGAAGGGATTTGAGAGCCATGAAGCCTGGGACACTTTGTGCTTCTGTTCCATACTATGACTTCCATCAAGATGGAGTGATTCTCTCGGGCCTTCTCGGAGGACGTGGTGAGAGGCAGCAAACCCAGTGGTGGCCAAGGACAAGTCCATGTGCAGGGAAGCAGCAAGGATGGTGGCTCTTTAGGAATGTATTTACTGGGGCAAATCCTACTTTATCTCCATGATTTGCAACTGATGAAGCTCTGAAAGAGTCAAAGGCTAACTAGAGCTCCAAAAGACAAAAATATTTGTGGGGAGCCAGGGTGCATCGTGATGGGATACAGGTAGACATACAAGTCTCTCACCAGAAAGAGACAACAGTGAAACCAAATAGTGGGATACCTCTGGGTACAAGAGGACTGCTGAGGGGGTGTGCAGCTGAGGAGGGGTCCTATGGACAGTCAGAGGAGCCACAGAGGAAGAGGGGTTTGGGCAGGAGATGGGCAGGGAGGAGAAGGAAGGCCATTTCAAGCAAGGAAATAGGATGTGCAAAGGCTTAGAGTCAGGGTCACATATTATCTGTTTGGGGGACCAGGAGAATGTGGGGGAGATGAGCTTGAAGATGAGGACCACATCCAGAGTGTAATAGCCACCAATAAATGCTGGAACTTTATCTTACGGCAGTGGAGTTTGATCTTATGACAATGGAGAGCTATGGAAAAGTTTTGAGCAGGGGAATGACTTGGCACAGTTCAGCTTTAGGAAGACTGCTCCAGACTTGGGTAGATCAGGGAGAGATTGACGGGCCCCCAAAATTAAAATATGCTAGGTGCAATTTTAGAGAGGCATGACCTTGGCAATTACTGGTTCATTCCTATAATTTTAAATGTGTATAATATATGTGTATGTACTTGCATGTAATTATGTATTTTAAATATACACATATTAGCTGGCCTAGGGGAAGACTTCCCAAAGGCACACAGTGGCAAAGCCAGCACCAGGACTCAGGTTTGCCTCCTGGCCCAGTGCTCTTCCTCTGCACATACTGAGTGGATGCAGAGGTATCTGAAAGGAGGCCAGTCCTGTAGTTGAGGCAAATGACGGTGC
The DNA here is from genome assembly GCF_012274545.1 of Fukomys damarensis. Classification (NCBI taxonomy): domain Eukaryota; kingdom Metazoa; phylum Chordata; class Mammalia; order Rodentia; family Bathyergidae; genus Fukomys; species Fukomys damarensis. The sequence goes on from NW_022900935.1 coordinate 13,168,986, forward strand.
CAGTCTGATCAGGGCAGACACCAAGGTGAAGACCAGGCAGAGGGGAAAAAAGACATAGTTTCTCTCCTTACAGAGGTGGGGGTGGGGACATAGGGCTCTGTGGAGACTACACATGAGTGCATCTCTTTCCTGGGTCCTGCAGCATCCTTCTGGGCCTGGTTTCTATGGCAACAGGCTCCCAGCAGGCAGCCCGCCAGTTGGAGGGAAGCAGGCAGGCAGCAAGGAGAGAAGGCCTGGGCAGCATGAGGAAGGCTAAAGTTGCAGGGGCTAGGAGTCTCCTGGAAAGCTGGACAGGCTCCTGAAGCTGGCTGCACAAGCCTCTCTTCTTCTAACTAGGTAGAAGTGGACAGAACTCAGGACCCACGGGCCTTTCTTTAGAGGTCATTGAATTCCTAGGCCTTGAACCTCCAAATGCACCCTGACTTTCACTTTTTAAAGTATTCTCTGGCCCTAACCTCATGCAGTTTAGGGAGCCACTGACTTCTTTGTAGAAAAGAGCCTCTACTCTGAACTCTGGGGGAAAAAATAAACAAGGCCAGTTGACGTTTGCATAGGATTTGCATGTTATTAACTCAAAGACAAGAAGTCTCCAGGCCCTGTGTCATTCCTGCCAACAACTTAATTCAGCTCCACTGGCACTGGCACACTGTGTCTGGCCAGGCTCTGGGCTGCGCTGTCAGGGTCTCTGGGGGAGAAGTCCTCCCAGCTGCAGGCATACTTCATCCCCAGCCACTCCCACCATCTCTTGCTGTGATGTTCTAATAGCTGATGTGGTGCAGAGTGTTTGACAGTGGAGCTCAGCAGCTTGAGTCCAAATCCTGGCTCTGTACTCCTTAGCTGGATAAGCATGGGCCTTTCTGGGCTTTAAGTTGCCTCGTCTCTCTGTAGGGCTGATGATACACTGTACATCTGGTATAAACTAGCATAGACATACCATTTGATAGAATACTGAAATACCTTTGCATTCATCGATAAGGAGCTGCTATCACCCTGGACCCTCCCTGGGCCCTTCTGGTCTGCCCCACAGTCCAGCTTTGACAGGGTGTGACTTTGATACTTTGATCACGGTAGGCTTTGATTGGTGTCTACCAGGATCTGTCCTGGCCATGGAGCAGTGATTGTTAGATATTGTAACCTTCACCCTTATCTATTGGCGCCATGAAAAGGTTGCTAGGTGACTCCCAGTTGCAAGGATTGATCTGTTTCAGGTGTGTAAATGAATGCCCATTTCTGTATAGGTTCTTTTCCTCATTCATGCCCTTCCCCTTTTGCTTGGGGTGGGGTTAAGGGCTGGGATGAGACTGGGCAGAAAGGACAAGTGCCTGTTTCCACAGACGGGCGAGGTTCAAGCGCTCCAACAGTGTGACGGCCGGTGTGCAGGCAGACCTGGAGCTTGAAGGCCTGGCCGGCCTGGCCACAGTGGCCACAGAAGACAAGGCCCTACAGTTCGGACGCTCCTTCCAGAGGCACGCCTCTGAGCCCCAGCCCGGACCCCGGGCCCCCACCTACTCAGTCTTCCGCACGGTCCACACGCAGGGCCAGTGGGCCTACCGTGAGGGCTACCCACTGCCGTATGAGCCACCGGCCACCGATGGGTCACCAGGCCCGGCCCCCGCCCCAGCCCCTGGCCCTGGGTCTGGCCGCCGCGACTCCTGGATGGAGCGTGGTTCGCGTAGCCTCCCTGACTCAGGCCGCACATCCCCCTGCCCACGGGATGGCGAGTGGTTCATCAAGATGCTGCGGGCAGAGGTGGAGAAGCTGGAGCACTGGTGCCAGCAGATGGAGCGCGAGGCGGAGGACTATGAGCTGCCAGAGGAGAGTGAGTTGGCGGGCACGGGGTACTGGCTCCCTGTGTGCTCAAGGGATGGTGGCCAGTGCCGGGGCTGCAGGGAAACAGGAAGCCCCACTAGTTGGGCATGGCTTTGCCTTCCTCATCCGTCCTTCCACATGGGAGCTTGAGGACTCCACCATGGTAGTAGAACATGCAGGAGGCAGGGCTAGGACTGGAGACACCAAGGGCTGGATCTCTAGGAGATGGCTACCAGGACCAAGGGGACATAGGGCACTCTTCAGATATATACTGGTACAGGGATCTAGTCTGAAACAGATGGTGACCCAGACCCTAAGGCAGTGGGGAGACAGTTCAAGTCAGATCCTTTATGAGGCACAGATGAAGAGGCTCAGTGAAGTGGACATGGCCCTGGCCTGAAGGAGGGCAAAGCCCTTTCCCCACAAGTCCAGTCTGGGGGAAACACACCCTTACGGCAGAATCCCCAGGTTGGCAGGATAATGACTGCTGTCATCTTCTTGCAGTTACTTAGTTATTCTTGGTGAGCCAAGGAGGCATCCTCTGATGAGTGACACAGTTCAGCTAATTGGTTCAGTCATTGAGCTGATGCCCTGGCCAGGGCTGTAGGGCTAGGCTGGGGCTGGTTACCATCTGGGAGGGATGATACAAGAAGATAAGTGCTCAATAAACGTAGTTTAGGAAGGAAGGAACATCAGGGCCTGAGCATCCAGTGCTGGTGAGATGGGACAGAGCTGCTTGTCAAGAACTTGAGGATGGGGTAGAGAAGGGACTGAAGGAGACAGATGGATAAACAGTGTAAATAACCAAGAGGTGAAAGTTATCAGGGTGGACTTCCTATAGGCTGGAGAAGAAGATGCCTCATTCTTCTCCTTGAATTTCCTTCTGTTCTCCAGTCCTGGAGAAGATCCGCAGTGCTGTGGGCAGCACACAACTTCTCCTGTCCCAGAAGGTCCAGCAGTTCTTCCGGCTGTGTCAGCAAAGCATGGTGAGTGCCCATAAGAGTGTATGCACCGGACAGGTAGCCCAGTGTGGCTGGGGGGGTGAGACTAGGTCTGTGATCCTCCAGGGGTCATTTTGGGTATTGTGCTTGATGGTGGGTCTGGATGTTTGTGCCTGAGAATAAGAGGCCCAGTCTCGTTTTGTCCCCTGTCTTCCACCCCCACCCCATTCTCCCAGGTCAAGCTTCGTATAGGGCTTTTGTGGTTCTGGCTGGGCTCAGACCTCCTTGATGGAGTCACCCCCCTATGTCTCCCATTGCCTCAGGACCCCACTGCGTTCCCCGTGCCAACCTTCCAGGACCTGGCGGGTTTCTGGGACCTCCTTCAGCTGTCTATTGAGGATGTGACCCTCAAGTTCCTGGAGCTACAGCAACTCAAGGCCAACAGCTGGAAACTCCTGGAGCCTAAGGTGTATATGTGGGAAGTGGTCCCTTCAGTCCTGGAGGCCACACTCTGGAAAATGCCCTTCCTCAGAGAGATATGTTGGGGGCAGAGGTGTGGAGGGGAAGAGACCCATGTGCAGCACAAGTTCTGGACAGATAATAGGTGACCGTCCACTTCCAAGAGTGGCCACACTCCTGGTCACCGTCACCTGCTTGGACTCAGTACTCATCGCTGCCTAAGCTTCCAGAGCTCCCTCAACTACCTTTGGCCAGCTGCAGTTTGAGGGAGTAGAGCTAGATTTTCTAGAAGGTCACCTTCAGCTCGGGCCTGGGCAGAGGGCAGAGCCTTGAACATGCCTTGTCTTTAGGCTTGCTGACAGGTCTCTGGCCGTGATGGGTGAATTCCCTCCCCCTTGCCTCGCCTCGGTTTGCAGGGCTAGAGGGAAAACAGCCCCCAAACAGCACTCTGACACAGGCCGTTAAGAACAGTTCCACCAGGGGGCGCTCGAATCGACCGCGTTTCAATGAAAGATGGTGCGGGGTTGACCTTGGGACTTCAGGCCGTGCGTTCCGTGCGTTCGCACAGTACCCATTGCTCTGGGAGCTGGTATGGGGTGCGAACCGGAGTGCTGGGGGTGGTCCCGGCGCCGGGCTCACGGCCGCGCTCTCCTGACAGGAGGAGAAGAAGGTCCCTCCGCCGATACCAAAGAAGCCCTCGCGGGGCCGGGGCGTGCCGGTGAAGGA
>NW_022900935.1:13173126-13178421 GCF_012274545.1 Fukomys damarensis
TCGAGGTCACTGTGAACGCGGGCAGCCCCGTGCGCCCGCCCCGCCGGCACCGCACGCCCTGGTCCCTCCTGCCGGTCACGTTCTCGTGGGTTTTTTACCTTCCCGACCCCACGCGAAGGCGCCCGGGCTGGGCTGGGGGCCGTGCCTCTCCACCCCGTGCCCCTCACCTGGAAGCCCACCTTCCTGGTCCGACGCTTCGTTCCCACCTTCTCCCCATGGGCACCATCTCTGCCATTATTCTCCCCCACGGGCCAGGCCGGGCCGGGTCCTCCATCTGGGCTCTGCGTCCCCCCAACCCCGCGGGGCTGGGCTTCGTGGGGGATCAAGCTTCGTGGCTTTTTATGAAGAATCCCCAACCCCGCCTAGGAGCCCGCCCCACCCTCCCAGGGCTCCACCCTCAGCCCTCTGCCCACAGGGCCCAGGGACCACAGTGGCTGGACCAACCCAGGACCAGGGCGCCTGGGCCTCTCCCCTTTCCCAGCGGCTGGGGAGGGGAGATGGGGGGCTTACCCTCACCACACCTGTGGCTGTTCCCACATCCCCTTGAGTATCCCAGGAAAAATAAAATCGCAGAACTGCACTCAAGCCACCTGCTCTCTCCAGAAGAAGCTACTTCCGCCCCACGTGGGGTGGGGAGAAGGGACCACCTGCGGGTGTGTGTGTGTGTGTGTGTGTGTGTGGTGCGCGTGCAGAGAAAGGACCACCTCTGCCTGGGGTGGGGGTGCAGAGAAAGGGCCTGGAGCATGCCTTCTTGCTTTGGAACACAGGGGTGGTCTGAGCCCTTCCTGCTGACAAGCCAGCTTAGAGAAAGGGGATTCTGTCTGTCTAGTGGCCACAATAAGGACCTAGGTCTTCCCAGAGTGGCCTGGGTGGCATGCAGAGAGGAAGGGCATTGACCTCTCCACTTGGCATGGTTCAGCCTGATTCCCTCTCTGCTCCCCAAGTCCACCTAGGCTTTCCCCAGAGAGGGAAGCACCGGGGCTTAGTGCCTGGTGCAGAACATGTACTCGATAAACAAGGAATGTGGTTATTATTAGGTTTTGAGAAATATGGTTTATTTCTCCTGAGGGCACATTGTTCTTTCTGCTCCAGTCATCCCCAAACAATCGCAGAAAACTGTGTTCAGATGAGTGCTGTCACTTCTGATGCCTCCTGTGCATGGACACCTCTGGGGAAAGGAGGTAGAACAGAACTCTTATCAGGAAGCCAACCCACATTTAGTGGTGATGACTCGTGGCTCGGGAAACAGAGAGCTTCCACGAAGCTCATCCTTACACCAAGTGAGAAAGCTGAAACTTAGGGAAGACTAAGTGACCTGTCTGAGGTCACAAAGCTTGTAGTGGAGCCAAGTCTAATGCCAAATCATGGGCTTTTAGTTCTAAAGCTTCCCTAGCTACCAAAGGATTGGATGATTACCTCCATCCAGAAAGCCCCCTTTCTAATCTCTTGCAGTTGGTGCCTCACACCGGGCAAGAGGAAGAAGACTTGCAGGGGGTCAGCTGCTCTTTGAGGCCTCACTGGACCAGCTGATTCTTCTCATTCATTTACCTAGCAAATAGTTATCACAGAGGCTACCACTGAGCCCTAAACAATGTAGTTTCTATCCCTGTGCAGCTTACAGTTTTATGGGAAAAACTGGCAAATAAACAATGCAGTTAAACGTAGAAGTGGTGAGTGCCAGAAGTCACTGAGTTTTCCTGGGACTGGAAAAATGTTCCAAGATCAGGGAGCACTAGCACAAAGGCCTGCAGAAGAAAGGGCACTGGAAGCATGCGGACTTGACCATGTCAACCTCTAGGTCCTAGTGAGCAGGGTGGGCCTGTGGCCTGGAGCCGCAGCAGGGGTTTGAACTAGAGAGTGCCGTAAACATTTCTTACAGGCTGGCTTGGGACACTGCTCCTGGAAAGCGAAAGATTGTGCACATATATGCTCATGAGACCACAGGGAGGGCTCCCATGGGATTTGAATTCCCATTCCTGGGCCTGGTCCAAAACTTAGTGAATAAACTGTACTTGAATGAGTGTCTAACAAGAGCTCCAGGTGATTTTGATGTGTAGCCAGACTAGCATAGAGGCATCTTCTAGAAATGCTCATTTGTTTGTTTCCCATGGACTTGCCAAAGGAGGCCTGGGTTACATTAGTTCTCTAAGATGTTCTCATCTCTAAAATCGGACATGAATGAGTTTTGAACTAGACAATACTTAGAAGCAACCCTATAAAGCAGGTATTGTTACCACCCCCATATGCAGATGAAGAAACAAGCTCTGAGAAGTGAAGCAACTTACCCTGAATTTTGAACTGAGAAAGTGGCCGAGACTGAGTTTAACCTTCTATATCACACAGCTTTTAAAAACAGTTCTGTGTCTTTTTCTCAGGAACAGGGCTGAGTTTCTTGGAGTCACGAGGTAGGTGTGAGTATGGAGGATGCTTGGCACCTGTGACTATGGCCATCATACTAAGAGCATGATGTTTAAAACATCCCCTGATGGTGTTGATGTAGAGGTGTCTAGTCCTTGTGAGCTGAGTCTGGCCATAGCCAGGAACAAGAACAGGATGTTATGGTACAAAGGAAGGCCCACTTTCTCAGAGTGGCTGAGGATATAGAGGAAACATCCTTGGCAATCAATGTCTTATGCCAGGGATTTAGCTCAGTGGTGCTACGCCTGCCTTGCAAGCACAAGGTCCTGAGTTTGATCCCTGGTACAAAAAAACAAAAAGCAAAACCAAAAACAAACTCCAAACAAACAAAAACAATAATAAAATACACACAAAAGACAATAGCAGATGTCTTAAGTCTATTCTGTGATGCTATAATAGAATCCACAGACTGGATAGTTGGCACAGTTGTGCAGGCTGGGAAGTCCAATGTCAGGATGCCAAAAAGCAGGGCATGGTGGCCTACAGTCCCAGCTACCTGGGAGGCTGGGCAGGAGGATTATTTTGTAAGAAGCAAAGTCTCACTTTCACTCCACGGAGCATGAACAGCCAAAAAGGCCTCCACAATGTTGGGTCCTATAGCACAACGAGGCTCCGGGAGCTTGACGGAGGAATGAGAAACCCAGGAAGGAACACACCAGGCTAGATGGCAAATAGACTTTTATTAGTCTGGCCAGACGGCGCTCTCGGAACCAAGGAGCTGGCTCAGAGAGGCGCCAGCTCAGGGGCTGAGGTCCTTTTCATAGGGGGAGTAAAAAAGGGGGGTTAACATTTTAGGCTTGCAGGCAGGGGACACAGGTCTGCTGATTTGAGCTGGTGGTCAGCAGCCACGTACTGGGCAGTCACATATTGATGAGTAACAGATACCACCTATAGGATATTTCAAAGGTTACCAAGACATTCCGGATGAGCAAACAGTTTGACAGTTAACTTGGGGTCTCTATGTCTAGAACCACTACCTTACACGTTAATTCAGATCCGGACTTCAAACAGTACAAGATTGCCCTACATTCCTAAGCCAGGGTTAGAACAAAGGTCGGGGCTATGGCTACAATGGGAGGTGGTTGGAGCACTGACTTCTAGGCCCTTTGTCATTTAGCATGGGCTTGTAATTTAGGTCTTACAATTTGAGATAACACTGTAGGACAGAGATGTAAAGGACATAGAGATGTAGCTAGAAGGACCCATGAGAGAAGGCCAAACTCAAGATTTCGTGGCTTTATTTAAATTTTTGAAAATCCTTTGGTGGGAAGAATAAAAACAGAGCTGGGCATCATGGTGCATGCCTGTAATCCCAGCACTTGGAAGGCTGAGGCAGGAGGATCCCTGTGAGTTCGAGACCAGCCTGGGCTACATAGTGAGTTCCAGGTCAGTCTCAACTATATAGCAAGACCCTGTCTCAGAAACAAACAAACAAAACAAAAACAGTGAAAATGGACTTGAGGGGGCAATGGGAAAGGCAGGGAGACCATCATGAAAAGTGCTAAAGTGGTCCAGGTAAGAGATAATGACTTTGAGATATGTTTAAGCATAGGTTCCACAAGCAATATATAGGGAATAATGCAGAAAGAAGACCTTGAAGATGTCACTCAGGGTTTTAGTTTAATGAATGAACAAAAATGGACATAGGACTTTGCAGAAAGAGGAACGAATCTGGGGAATACTTAACATGTCAGTAACCATTTACTGAGCATTTATCGAGGAAGTGCCAAGGACTTTGCCTCACACTATATACACATTAAGGTGATTTAATGCAGCAGCCCTAGGAAGTGAAATCCTGTTGTCTTTAAACAGTGTAAACAGCTAGGATTAGCAGACAGCAGAGCCAGAAGTTGAAGCCATGGTCACCTGGTTTCCAGGCCTGAACTCATGAGTCCTACTCAGTTCTGAGGGAACTGCTTAGTCAGTACTCAGGATGCAGCTCAAGGGCTGGTTCCTCCAGGGAGCCCTCTCTTATTTTTCCTGGCTGAGCATCACTTTACTTACATTCTGATAACACGTTGTAGACATTATCTGTTTCCTCTTCAGTGACAGAACTCCTGAGGACAGGGATGGTCCCAGTCATTTTACAATCCCAATGCCCAGCACATCATGTTGATTGTCTTCCTCAAAAGGCTGGGTTAAGACCTTGGCCCCCAACCCAGGTGATTGAAATCTATTTAAAATATCAATCACTGCTATTTATCCCCAGGGGGAAGCACAAAGATATAGTAGTTTCTCTCCTTTTACAATTCTGGACTTCAGTGAATGTGTCTTGATTGTCCTAAATATTTCTTTATGCTGTTTTTTTTTTTTTCCCACATCTTTACTGCCCAATTTAGCTTTGAGTTCTTTGTAATAAGAGAGGAAAGGGGGCCCGGGATTTAGCTCAGTGGTTCCACCCCCTACCTCACAAGCTCAAGGACCCTAGTTCGATCCCCAGTACACCCCCCAAATAGAGGTAGGGTCTTTAACCTGATAAGGTGGTCTAGAACACTAAATGGATGTTATTGCCTCTACACAGAAGAAGGGAGACTCAGACCGATTAATAATGTTCTCAAGGTCACGCAAGTAGAAAGTTAGCTCAGATCGAAACAAGTTTTAAAATACTAGATTACACCCTGCTAAGGAAAGCTTCTTCCAGGGATAGTCTCTTATGTCGCGGTGCATCGGACCTAGGTCTTCGAAGACGCCTAATAAATGTCAGTCGAACAAGTGACTGGATGATTTTTCTCATTCTCGGAGAAAGGCACGTGGCGACGTCGCTGGGGAACCGCCGGGTCGCCAGAGGGCGCTGTACGAGCTCAGCCCCGCGGGCCTAGTCGCGGACGTCTAGCTTCCTGTGACTTGACTGGAGCTCGGCGGGATCCCTGCGCCCAG
>NW_022900935.1:13178651-13185461 GCF_012274545.1 Fukomys damarensis
CTGGCTGGGCCTGGCAGTGCCCTCGCTTCCCGGCGCTCCGTTGCCCGGCTGGCCTTCTGCGCGGCCAGTTCTAGGCTTCGGGCCCCTTGAGGGAATGCGGATGTTGACGAGGCTGAGTGTGGCGGGTCCAGGGAAGGCCGCTGATTGAACCCTGACCGCTCCTGCTCCCGTCTCAGAATTGGGCTTCACTTTCAGTCAGAGCGAATTCTTCCAACTTCCCCGACCTCCATTTCCTTGTTAGCAAGTCTCGAATTTGATAGCGAGGTTTCGAGTCTCACTGGGTCTCTGGGACCCACGCACAAGGACAGGCTTCATAGCAGCCCAGTCCGATACTAGTACTGGACGCTTTAGCAGGCTCCCTCCGTGTCGGGCTGGAAATAGGCGTCACAGTATTTGCAGTACACTTTTGCCTGTTTCATTTTTTTAACGCCGGGGATGACTTCGTAGAGTTCAGAGCTTCTCATCATCAGCAAAGGCATCTCCTGGGTTCCTGGCACGTGGGTGGATGATTGCTAAGGTTCCACACGAGTGAGTTGCTTGAGCCTTCAGCTGTCATTCATTCGTCCAACAAACATTTTTAGCACTTTGGGCCAAAAAGGGTGGAAGGGGTGGGGGAACGGCTAAGGCAGAGTGGGCGCAGTAGACTTAGATCTTGTTCTCTTGTCACTTTATGGTGTATGGAGAAATGCAGGCAGGTAAGGTAATCCAGTGCAGTGCCTGACTCGGAGAAAATGATGATATGTGTGGAATAACCATGTTGAATACATAAATGAATTAACTGGGAAGTGACTAGCATATAAGCGGGATGACAGAGACTTTGGCCTGCGTGTGAGAGACAATACTAGTTGTGGACTGATGCTTGATAAGTTTTAAGAGAGACATGGAGAGGTGCTGATTAGGAAAGAGACAAATACCTTAAAAGGGAATAAAATAGAACAGTGTTAGGTTTGGGTTTCTTTAGGAGTGCCACTCTTAATGTCTATATCTTAGAATTTCACAGATTTCTCAGGATAATCTCAGAATTAACAAAAGTGGAAGCTCTTCTAGGTAATAAAATGCTAGGGCTGGGGATATAGTTCAGTGGAACCAGGCTTGCCTCCCAAGTACAGGGTTCTGAGTTCGATTCCCAGTACTGGAAAAAAATTAGCTAGGTAATAGGATGCTAAGCTAATGGGGAAAAACTGCAGGAGGCTCTCCTCTAAGTCCAGGATTTAGACAGAAGCCATGAGCCTATCTTGCAGTGTTTTGTGTTTTTTCCAGGAGAATGAACACAGTCTTTGAAGTTGGAGAGATCTTGGCTTAAAATCAGTAAGTCTGTAGCTTCTAGTAATCTTAGGCAAGTTAACAATGTCTTGAGTATTTGTGGCCTTCTACAAAAATTTGCTCGAATAATTTGTACATCATGGAGGTGTTACCCAGATCAGATGATAACTAATGTGAAAATTGCCCAGTGTAGGCCTGATGCTAAGACAGAGGATTAGGAGCAGGATAGAACCTTGAAGCTGCTACAGGGTTTTCTCTCACCTTTAGGATGATCCATTATAGTCTTGTTTTGTTTTGTTTTTTCGGTTTTTTGAGACAGGGTCTCACTATGTAGTTGAGACTGACCTGGAACTCACTGTGTAGCCCAGGCTGGTCTCAAACTCACAGTGATCCAAGTGCTGGGATTACAGGCATGTGCCACCATGCCCGGCTGATCCATTGTAGTCTTAGGTCCACAAAACACTTGAATTCTTTCAAGGAGAATTGGAATTACTTAGGACAGGATGAAAAGAATACATAAGTGTGTATACAGATAGAGTGCTTAACCTAAGGCTTATCATGTAATAAGTAAATGCTCAGTAAATGGTATATATCATTATGATTGTGAATGATCTTTTATAATTAATAATGATAATCATTTATGACTAGACATTAGAGTGACCCAATTTGTGTGTTTTTACATTACTTTGTTTGTTCTGTTTTATTTTAGAAGGCTCTGGGACAATCTACTCCCCTGCCCTATTCTCACCATGGCTTGTACAATGGTTTTTATGGAGAATTTTGAATTTTCAAGTCCTAGGGCCCTAGAATGTCCAAAGTATGTCTAACGGTCTGTCATATTTTTAGGAGTTTACTATGCAAATGTAAGGGTACAGGTTTGGTTTAAGATAATATATTTTACAAGTGGTTTGACCAGCAGATTTGTAAAGTACAGGTTAGTCCCATTGTTAGAAAAGCCAAGTTAAGAATAGAATAAAACCTTTATCTTAAGTCCAGAATAGTTAGGCCAGATTATGGTTTTAGCTGTTTAAATACACTCCTTATACTTTATACGAGGAAAAGGAACTACTTATTATTGAAGAATCAGGAAATTCACAGTGGTGAATTATGTGTGGTGACTGGCTGTGTTCATGGAGAAATTTTGTAGAGCAGAGAAGGGCTTCTTTGCCCTTTCTGAGATGTTGGCAGACTGGAAAGGGAGAGCCAGAGGTCAGCAGCCTCTATTGGGAAAGGTTCAGAGGTCCTTTTGTGGGGAACACTGCCATACATAGTTGCACAGTTGTCAAAAGAGAACAGCTCGTGAAATAGAGATTCTTCCTACCTTCCTTAACAATTAAGTCTTCCAGTATTTTCTTGGTTATTTCACGGGGTCAGTTGTTGGATAAAACCGGCTATCCTCTTGTACTACTCTGCATAGGGTGGCTGCTCAGTAAATTGTGGCAGGCTTCCTGTTCAGTGGAGTGCCTGGTGGGCTGTCCCATTTTTGGTGGAGAAGGGGGCGGTTGTTTCTCCCTAATGGTACTTTGTGCTCTTCTGCAGATGTCATGTGGCCTGTGCTTTGGACCGTGGTGCGCACCTATGCTCCTTATGTTACATTTCCTGTGGCCTTTGTGGTTGGGGCTGTGGGTTACCACCTGGAATGGTTCATCAGGGGAAAGGATCCACTTCCTGTGGAGGAAGAAAAGAGTATCTCAGAGCGCCGGGAGGATCGTAAGCTGGATGAACTTCTAGGCAAGGACCTTACCCAGGTGGTGAGCCTTAAGGACAAGCTGGAATTTGCCCCTAAATCTGTCCTGAACAGAAACCGCCCTGAGAAGAGTTAATGGAAGACACAGGACCCTATGGTCAACAGGGCTGTGACCGGTCCTGCCATGATGTCAACTCAGCCCCAGAACATACATCTGATTTCTTTGCTGCTTATTCTGGCCCCTTCTGCACCTCACAGCCTCACATGTTCCGGCCGCTCCTTTATAGCCAGGGAGACACAGGAGCAGCTGCGGGGCCAGCCGAGAGGAGAGCTGAGTCTGTAGAATGGGGTTCAGCTGCTCAGGCTTCCGAGCTTCGGTTGGTGACTGCCCAGAGGAGTGCTGTAAATGAACATGGGCTCCAGTCTCCCCGGGGAGGTGGTCTGGCCTCAAGTGGGAATGGCTGGGACTTGGGTGTTCCCTTTAGGAGGGATACCCACGTGTCTAGTTCCAGTTTGCTCTGGGAAGAATTCAGAAATCTACCTGGTTCCCTTGAGTAGTTTGCCCTACCCTTTGTGATCATTCGTCCTGAACTCCTCTTGTCAGCTCAGGAATGGGATTCCCTGGGGAAGGAGAGTGTTTTCTGTTGTCAGATGCGCAGGCTGTTCCTGCTGGGGCAGGGAGGAACATGTGTCTGGTGAATTTGCTTGAAGACAATCACTGCCCTCTGTCCCTCATCACTGTGTAGTGAAAACCTTGATTAAAGTGGCATCTGAGAACCATTTTGATTGCATCCTGTCTTCTAGATGGCATTTGGAGTAGGACAATGATAGTGGTTAAGGACTCTGGGGCCCTGGAAATTTTTATTTTCTTGAGTGGCTGCTGTGAATCCTGGAGGCAGTGGTTCCCAAGAGCCTTTTTACCATCATGATTAGAGGCAATAGCTCTTTCAAAGTCTAAAGCTCACACGTCTGCCATCCTCCTTTTCTCTATGAGAAAAGCAATATATACACATTAAGGGAAATATGGTAGGAATTAGAACAAGGTCACCAACACTTCCAGCACTGTAATACAACCACTGTTAGAATTTTGTTATCTTTTCACTAGTTTCTGTGTAGTTTATTTGCTTTTGTTTTTGAAGCAGGGTTTTGCTATGTAGTTCAGGGTAGCCTTGAACTCATGGTGATCCTCCTGCCTCAGCCTCCCAAGTGCTAGAATTACAAGCATTTGCCACCATGCCCGACTTCTGTGTAGTTTTTAAAGACAGTTACACCATTATGCCTTAAATTTTACATTGCTTTTTCATGTTTCTTAAAATCATTTTTCAACTTATCACGTGGTCATAATTTTTAATATGTACTTCCTGAAGAATATAATATAACAAAAATTGATTTTTAAGTTTCCTTATTGCTGGACATTATAATTGTTTCTGGATATTCACATGTTTAAATACTACAAGAACTATTTTATGTTCGGCTCTTCCTGCATTTTGGAAGCAGTGGTGGAAACAGTAAATGGCATTTGGATGACGTGGAACGAACAGTTTTCAGAGGAGTCCATGAACCCTAACAAGCGTCTCACTGAAAGGGTTGTGGGAGTTAATGCTAAGTGTCACCACTTGCGATGTTGCTGTGGGGTAAGGGCAGTGAGCAGAGGGCTGGGAGAGGCAGAAGAACGTGCTGCTCCTGAAGCTGACTTGTGTCTAAACTAAGTGTACAGGGAAGCATCCTAGTGATCACTGAAGAGGGAATCTGCCTGGAAAAAGGGAGGGTGTTTGCCTTGTCTCCTCTCAGGATTACTGTGTTTCTTCTGGGGATGGCTGGTGTTCGTGGGGAAGGCAGAATTCCCGAACAAGTCAGATGCCTGCTGGGGAGTGGGCAAGGAGGAGGGCGCTCTAAGTGTTGGCCTGAATAGGAAGGATCAAGTCCAGTCAGTGGCTTCCCCTCAGTGTTGCTGCAGCCTGGTGGAGATGTTGAGCGGAGCTGCTGTTGCCCCTGGGGAAATAAGTCGGATGGTAGTGGGGAAAGACTGCTTACTACCCGAGGAAGGTGAGATTTCTGGTTCCAACAGATCTACTAAGCTCAGTATCTGGTTAAGGTTCTGGCTGGTGGCCTTCCGCATTGATAGACCTGTGCCGCCACCCTGTGGTGGTTTTAAGCATTACTAGACCTGGTACCTGCCCTAGGCTAAAACAGAAATACCAAGTTTCTGCCTACAGGATCAGATGACAAATGGGCAAAGTGCAACCCTGCCAAGAGGGGGCAGTAGTGATTCAGCTTCCAATTTGCTGCTTCCTTAGTGGCACCAGTTTTCCACTTTTTTCCCTTACAAATCCAGAAGTTCAGTGGAATTTTTTTTTAATCTATAGAAACTTATGTTTTAAAAAACTGTTGGCAGTTCATTTTTTAAAAATCTAAGCATGGTGACATACTCAGGTTAATTGGATCCAGTGGGGGCCAATTTCTGATCTCTCAAAAATGCCCCTCTTGTGCTGGTGGGGTGGTGTAGCTTAGTGGTAAGGGCTTGTCTAACGTGTGAGTGAAGCCCTGGGTTTGATCCCCAGCACTTCAACAAAATCAACAACAAAAAAATGTCCCTTTCCTAATGACATCTGAGAGTTATGTTTTTTTCCTAACAACTTGTAGCAAATATTAGGTCACAGAATTGATTTCCATTGAAAACTCTTTTGTGTATCCTACACATGTACAGTTTAATATCAACCTAAGCAAAATATTTGAGGATAGAAAGCCACAGGGACAATACCCACAGATTTTTCCCACAGATATTTTAGGTATCTCCTACCAATGTCTGGTTGAAGAAGCCCTATCTTTGGAAATCCAAGTTGCTGTCTTCTTCCATTCTCACTTGGTGCCCCCCTTTTATATAATTTCACTTCCTAGGGAGTGTCCTGGCTGAATTTCTGACTCTAGCAAGTCTATTAATACTCTCAGCTCAGTCTTCCTTTCCCATGGGCTGGCTAAGATCCGAGGCTTCTCTAGCAACTCTTAAGATGTTACAGTATCTTCTAGGTGCTCTCCTACTGTGCATAGGTGACATTAAGTAGCAGGGTTTCTGTGACTGTAGTCAAAGACAGGTCAGGGTTGGAATGTACCAGGGCATGGACTGGTTTTCTTCCATACTTGCTAATTCACCTTGGAGTTATGTGACCCTCTTTTAAATTGGCCCAACATTCAGTTCACTGAAACACGTCAGTAAGTACCTGTGCTTGGCTCTTGTTCCCTCCTCCCCCAGGCTTGTTCCCAGCCTCCTGATGGTGGTGGCTGTGGAGCAAGGTTATCCTGTCTGAGCAGGGTGGGAATCACCTCTCCCCTCAGCGGCTCAGTGTCTGGTGCTTTTCCATTCTTGCTAGACCCTTTCCTGTTCTGTGTTAGCACAAGTCAGCTGGGTCACTGCCAGGACAAGCCTGCCAGGGAGTCCTTTGACTCTTGTCAGCTTCCCAGTGGCCTGGCTGATGGGACTACTGGCTGCATGAAACAGCATGGAATTAGCCTGACTGGAGTCTGGGTTTTGAGCCAAACCACTAGAATTAAAAAACTCAGTCTTGCCTGGTTTGTCTTAAGCCACTTTGGGATGCATCTTCATGTACTAATAGGGTGCTAAGCCATTGAGTGAAAATCAGGTGGCTATGGTGGTTGTCAGACTTGAGTTATGAATATGGTCTCAAACTAAATGACCTTGGTCAAAGTCACTGAGTCTTTCCTAGCGTCAATGCTTCATCTATAAAACAGAGGTAAGGATTTTTGCTGGGTGGGCCAGGGATTTAGCTCAGTGGTTCCACCACCTGCCTCACAAGCACAAGGTCCCAAGTTAGATCCCTGGTACAAAAAAAAAAAAAAAAAAA
>NW_022900935.1:13185812-13232131 GCF_012274545.1 Fukomys damarensis
AGATCCCTGGAAAAAAAAAAAAAAAAAAAAAAAGAATTTTTGCTGGGTTGTCCCAAGGATAAGGTAACATATGTGAAGTGTTAGCATAGTCCATGGAGGCAATTAAGTACTCAATAAATACATGCTGCTTTAATCTTGTTGCAGGAAGAGCTTACATTTCCTACAGTAGTCGCATGTATCACTGTGATCCTGGGGAATGGAAGGAGCGAGCAATCTTGGCTGAGTGACAACAGGCTCCCCCACAGGTCTGGCTGAGGGCATTTTATGGGTTGTTTTTTTTTTGAGACAGGGTCTCATTATGTAGTTCAGACTGCTCTGGAACTCACTGTATAGTCCAGTCTGGTCTTGAATTCAGGGATCCTCTTGCCTCAGCCTCCTGAGTGCTGGGATTACAGGCGTGCACCACCATGCCCAGCTCAAGGGCATTTTATGAATATCTTGGGAAAGGATTGTCTTGTCTAAGGACCAAACTGGGAAGGGATTGTAGGCTTCAGATTTGGTTTACTGTGTAGTGTTCTGTCATTGCAGGCTGCAAACTTCAAGGTGAGAGGTGGGGAGAGGGGTGTTCAGAATACCCAACAGGTCAAAAATCAGGAGGGCCGGGGATTTGGCTCAGTGGTTCTGCCACCTGCCTTCAAGTACAAGGGCCTGAGTTCGATCCCCAGTAAAAAGAATCAGGAGCAGAAGTGGATGACAGAGGCAAGAAAATTTGGTGTTTGGGCTATGCCTTCATCTTTCCTGGCCTTTGGTTTCTCCGCCTGCAAAATGGTGATGTGAACGTTTCCTACCAGTGGTGTGGAAAGAGTGAGAAGCAGTTACAAGTGCTTTGAAGACATGCAAGCACTAGCCGTGACGACCTAGGAAAACCTCCCTTCTATCTAAGTGGGATGGCAGCCAGTCTGAACAATGAAATAAAAATAAGTTGCTCTTTGATTCCTTTGCTATACACAGTCTCTTAAAAGTATTTGCTAAATAGAAGTCTTTGGGGGAATCAGCTTGAAGAGTAAAGAATAGTAATTGGCAGATCCGTTTTCATCCTGTTCCAGGAGTGCCTCTCATGTACCTAACGAGAGTTTATTCTTTTTGAATTAAATTTGTTGACATTATATATCTGTTTGTCAGATCCTTTTTACATAACACAAAGGTAAGGCCTGGATTTTAAAAAATATCAAACGGGCCCTCCAGATAATTGAATTTTAAAAAACCTTTAGCATTCCAGCGAGGGCAGCTTTTCTGTCTGGAAGAGTCCAAAGACGTTTGAGCGTTGTATCCTCTCTCACTGCCCCTGCTCCCTCTCATCCTAGTCCAGCTCTACTGTCCATTTCTATTTGCGTCTGAGCCTGAGCTGCCAAGTGAAGCTGGAGTAGGTTGCACTGCCGTGGTGCCTAGCACTTTCCACTTGTGGATTCTGGGTGCAACACAGTCTTGCAGCACTTCACAGTGATCCTTTTTTAAACAAAGATCCTTGAGCCCCTAGCCCTTGCCTCCCTTAGCCATTTTGCTGCTAGTTTGTTGCCCCATGACAGTGCTAAAGCCATGGCATTTTGGCTAAAAGGCTTTGTGTTGGCAAATCCGGTGTCCTTGTTTTGGTCCTGGTCTCTTTCTAGATCTTTGCAACACTTGGCGTTCTCGGGCTTCTCCCTTGACATCACCTCCCCCTCAGTGCCCTTTTCCAGCTTTCCTCTGCCATGGTTCCCTCCTGTTCTAGATGTGAGTATTCTCCCGGCTGCATTCTTGTCTCTGCTTGAATGCCTTCTTGGGCAGTCTTGACCTCACCCTGTGTTTCAACTACCACCAGTGTCTACCTTGATGACATCAGATGTGTATTTTCTGAATTTCCTCCTCAATACTGAAGCATAGATGATCTGGAATGGTGCATTATAAATCTCTGCCTAAATTTACCATATGGCACGATGGTTAAAGCAGTGACCTGGGTGTGAAACCAACTCTGTAATCTAGTTGTATGCCTGAGAAGTTCATGTAAACTCTCGGAGCATCATCTGTAAAATGGGAGCAGGATGATCAGTTGTGCTTCCAGGTACCTAGCATCCAGTGCTAATAGCAGCAGTGTTTTGCTTTGCCTTCCCCCAGGCTACTAATGAACTGGATCAAGAGAAATTACTTGCTTCATTCTCCCAGGAGAAGTGGGGCTTGGGCAGAGGGCTGCGTTTCTCCACTGGGCAGGACCTGGACCAGCACAGCTGGTGATGAATTTGACCCTGGTGACTCTGTAGAGGGGAACAATGTCCTCAGGAAAGCATTCAGGAAGCCCTTGGTGTAGCAGTGATCAAAGCTCCGAAGTGGCTCAGCAGGGTGGATAGGAAGGCTCCAAGGAATCCAGCAAGTCTGGGGCAGAGCCCAGGGAGCCACTTAATGCGCTTACCAGGTGGTGCGCTCCTCAGTCTCGGCAGACACCTGGGCAACCCTCTGGGACGAGGAAGTCCTGGGCAGGGTGGGAATGCCTGTCCAGAGCCTGCAGGGCCATCCTGGAATGTCTTTTTTGACTCATTTTCCCCTTAGCACCTTCCCTCCAGCCTAGGGCCTGAAAGAGGCCCAGTAGGCTGGCAGGTGAAGCCTGAAATCCTTGCAGACAGAAAGGGCAGGCTCTGGTCTCTCCATTTCATCATGAAGCCAATGTAAGAGGTTAGAGAGGCAGCGCAGTGGTACGGTGTGTGCTTTGCATGTGTGAGAGCCTGGTTTTAATACCTAGTACTAGAAAAACCAAGCTGATGCAAAGCTTTTTCTTTTATATGAAATTTATTTCAAGAACTTACCCCTCATCTCTGAGAAGTTCAAATAGAAGAGGCAAGAGCACTGATTCTCTTTATGCTAGCAGTGTATCTGAGGCCTGGAGAGGAAAATGGCTCGCCCAAGATAATGTGGGATTCCTGGCAGAGCTGGTCCACTGCTCCATTCCCCCGCCCTCTCCCAGCTTGCCTCCTGTCATCACACTAAGCCAAGGTCAGCTCTGGCCTGCAGAGTGGCTGGCATGCTGATGAGGGAAACACCCTTGAGTGCCTGCTTGCCACCGGACACTGTCACAGCCCCTGGGGCTGGTAGCTCCCCTGACTTACCCCTATTGAAGGCTGGAGGCTGCTTTTCCTGCCCCTTCCACTTTCATTTCCCAATACGCTGACCAAAGATTAGCTCTTGGGGTAGCTCTGGCCCTTTGATGCTCTCTAAGCTGTTTTCCTCACGTGCAGGAGGGTAGGAGGTCACAGTCTTTCCCACAGATGGGAGCCCTGTGTGTTTATCATTTTGGTCTGTTGGTTGCAAGGGGGACTGTACAGCTGTTGTTGTCCCTAAAGCCCTGTCCTTGTTTGCCTTTAGCTTCGCTCACATATGCCAAGGCCTGGATGGGTTCAAATGTGTCTTCTCACAAACCCCTCCAAGAAACTGCGCTGGAGTTGGTCTGTTCAAAGCTCAGTGCTGCCACTTACAGGCGGGTGTGCTTTGGCAAGCCATTTCACCCTCAGTGGCTCAGCCATGTGTCAAATATGGCTAATATATGACTTATTTTACAGGGTTGATGTGAGGACTAAAACACACCAAGGCCCGTGGAACTTGGACTCACACATCATTATCACTTAGGCAACGTTATTTATTATGTTTTGTGGGATTTTCCCCATCCCACCCATTTAGCCATACTTTAAGACCCTTATCTCTCTCTCTACACTCTTTTTTTTGTTTTGTTTTTTGTTTGGTACTGAGGATCAAACTTGGGACCTTGTGCTTTTGAGGCAGGCAGTGGCACCACTGAGCTAAATCCTCAGCCCTCTCTCTAGGCTCTTTAGAGGGGGTGTCTGAGCATAGAGAGAAAACTGAGGCCCGCAGTCATGCTATGGCCGAGGGCTGGGGGATGGGAAGGTACCCTGATCCTCTGACCTGTGGCCTGTCATTTGCCACTTCCCTGTGCCTGCTTCACCGCCTCCCCACTTCCCAATCCCTTTCTGCTCCTGGTATCTCGCAGCAACCCCCAGCTCCAGCTGGATTCCCAGCACCTGCATGGTCCTGCCTTGGGTTCACTGATTGGCCTGTGGACAGATGGAGCTTTGTAGAGCAAGCTGTAGCCACTGGGGAGCTGAGCTGAGTGGAAGGCTGAGCTGGAGGGGCCCTGCCTAGATTATGGGGGCTCCTGGAACACTAGTAGTGCGTGAGAAGGGGACCCCCAACCCTTCGTCATGATCCCCCAGAGAAGTCAGGGCTGCCATAATAGAACATCTCTGACTGAGTGGCGTAAATGTACAGAAAGTACAGAAATGTATTTTCTCATAGTTCTGGAGGCTAGAAGTTTAAGGTCAAGGTGCCAGTAGGGCTGACTTCTTCTACGTCCTCCCTCTTTGACTTTTGCAGGTGACAGCTACTTCGCTGCCTCTTCATATGGGTCACCTCCATCTCTCTGCCAGAGCAGCCTTGATGCCTCTTTGTGTCCAAATTTCTTTGAAGATACCAGTCAGATTACCTCAATCCTTTTTTTTTGGTACCAGTGATTGTACTCGGGTCCTTGTGCTTGAGAGGCAGGCAGAGGAACCACTGAGCTAGATCCCTAGCCCTCAATCCCTATTTTAAAGGCCTGTCTCCAACTACAGTCACACTGTGAGGTACCGTGGAGACTAGAACTTCAAGACAGAAGTTTTAGAGGGACACATTCAGCCCATGGCAGGAGGAAAGATGGTGATGGCATAGAAGGGGCTGCCTCCAGTGAAACCTGCGTGAAGGGCAGCAGCCGGAGCCATGGACATCAGGGTGTTGCGTGCTTGGCCCTGGGTGAGGCTGGTGCTGGCTGCTTGTCCTCTCCCTAAGGGTCTTAGGGTGGAAGTTAAATGTCTGAGGCCAGAAGATTCTGTGGCCTCTGGGTGAAGGAACAATCAGCAGACCCCAGACACAGTCCTACCGTCCCCTGCCTTATCAGAGCTGGATGCCCTTCTGCCTCCAGCCTTTGACCCCAGGCTCTCCTACTAGGGGCATGCTGACTTTGAAGTGGGCAACCCTGTTATCTTGGTTTTAGCTGAGCTCTGCAGTTCTTTTTGTATCCTACCAGGTAGGGAGGGGTAGAAATAGCACTCAGAATCCAAACATCCCTATTGTTATTTTTTCCAGAAGTTTTACCTGCCTGGTTGGGTTGGTTTAGGCCAGCATTCTCATGAAGACTTTCTCCCTAAACTGATATGTTTTGTAATAACAGCTGAGGGTAGGGCATGAAAGAGGCTCAGAAGTGTGCTGGAAGTCAGAATGGCCATAGAGGACAAGTGCCTTCCTCTAAGAGCCCACCTCCCCATTGCTCTTTCACCCAGACTGTTAGGTGGGGTAGAGGTCACCTTGGGCATTGTCCTGCTCCAGCTCCTGTCTCCCTGTGGGGTTAGCAGTCCTGGGTCTCATGTGGCTTCATGTCCTCCAGTCTCTGATGGCAGGCAGGATGGACACTTTAGGTCTGGCCACCCACTGTGGCCTTCTGCCCAGACAGTTGTGAGTGTCCCAGGAATACAGAGGTTTCCTGTTTCTTGGAAAAGGGCTAGAGAGCAACCATCTTCTTCCTGTGGGCTTTCTTAGACTTGGGAAGCTGAGGCAGACAAATCCTAAAAAAGAAGAGAATGAAAACTGTGCTCATGAGCCTGTTAAGGCTGACTGTGGGGCTGGATGCTTCTTATCTCATTGAGTCATCTTAAGATCCCTGAGTACCAGGGTTTGTTTTCTCCGGTTTTACAGATGAGTAAACTGAGGCTCAGAGACTCAGCAACTGTGAATCACACAGTCAGTGGTGGTACTGGGAAGAAGGCTTAGGGCTGCTGGACTTGGACCTCTTCTCTGCCCCCAGTGAAGCTGGCTGTCCTTCCTTTTGCCCTTGCCTTTCTTTCTCTTGAACAGCAGAGGGTGGAGGGTGGGAAAGTCGGCCTTCTTCCCTCCTGTTTCCTTCCACCTCTGAAGACCTCTTTGTTCCCTGGATTCCTACATTCTAAGGCTGGGGGCTCCTGTCTGATGGAGCACAGCTCTCAGGTCTCCAGTGGCTGGGAGGAATTGAATGGGTTGTCATCTCTTGACCTATCTCTCTCCTACCCCCAACCCTGCCAACATAGGCAGCTACAAGGGCCTGACGCTGATTTAGTGCCTGATTAGTTGGGAGTGGAGAACAATATTGCCAGAGACAGTTGCAGGCAGGACTGGGAGCTACCACCTGCCTCACTCCAGGGATGTTTTTCCAGTGCCAGGAACTTTCATTGCCTGGGATATGGCATGGGATTCTACCTGCAAGTGTGGGAGGATGGAACACATGGTACCCTTCCCATGCCCCTCTGCCTAAAGCTGTCTCCCAGTGCCAAGCAGGGCTGTGGGTAGTGTGGGCTACCTCCTATTAGACTGTGGGTGGTGTGGTTCTGCCTCTCGTTAACTCTGTGACCTTGGGTCAGGTGACTTAACAGCTCTGTACCCTCATCTTGAATATGGAGATTTACCACCTCATCAAGTAATTGAGAGGAGAGCTCTTAGCATAGTGCCTGGCTCCATAGAAGACGTTAGCTCTCTACTTTGTGCCTGCTTTCCTGCTAGCTAGGGGGTGGTCTTGATCTTTGACCAGCTTCTGCTCAGAGGCTAGGTGCAGCGCGGAGTCACAACCTGGGGAAGTCTTTTCCCAAGCCCAGCTGGAGCCGTAGAGAAAGGAGCCCTCCCTGCTTCCCCATTACTCTTGCTTCATTTTGCTTTGTGCAACGCGGAGGAAGCTGAAGGAACTGATTGTCCATGCTGGGAAGATAAAGTTGAAGGGTGACTTAACAAGCATTTGTAAGCCCAGCGAAGGTTATCCTTTAGAGCAGAGTGACCAGCGGACACCAGGATATGTGTTTATTGTGTAGCAGCGGTATGTGAGTAGCTATGGGAAAAACTTTCCCAGCAGTAAAGGGCTCGATCCTGGAAAGACAGTAGGTGGGTGTCACTGAGGAAGACTATGAAGTCTTTAAAAATAGGTCACTTTGTTCCTACTGGGCTTAGGTGGGGTTTAGCTAAGAAGGGGAGGGACTGGTCTGAGTCCAGCAAGTCATTCACTCTCGCATCAGAAGTCAGGTGAGAGTAGTGGCATCCTCAAGGGACAGAGCTGAATACTGTGGGCAAGTCTGAGCTGGGGGTAGACAGGGAAACCCTGCTTCTGCCCCTGTTTGCTTGGCTTATTTTCGGAGACAGCACAGGAAGTAGGCCTTCACAATGTCAGGATACAGGAAGCTATCTGAGTATTGAAGGCCACTTCCTGTGAGCTGGTCATTCACATACATTTGTCACCAGCTATCAGGACTTTTGGGCCTTGCCATTGTCTGGAGGGGCTGCAAAAGCCTGGGTGCCGCCAGCAGACACTCTTGGACACAGAATGCACTATTGTACTGAACTGGCAGCACCCCGTGGGGTGGAGAGGAAAATGGGGGGCAAGAAAGGGGACGCCTGCCTCTCATTGTCATGGACTGCACAATGGGGCTGGGGGCCGAGGGCTGGGGTCCTTTGCTGCTCATGGGAACCTGAACTTCTGAAAGAAGGGATGGCTGCACAGGAGCCTGGCTTTGGGCCTGGCACCAGCTACAGCTGAAAAGCATCCCAGTACTTTATTAGAGTTGGTGGGTGTCATCGGCATGCATGGGCTTTCTAGATCTCTGCCAGAAGCCAGTGGGATGTAGAACGGGCTCAGAGTTGGGCAGACCTAGATTTCAGGCACCTTTCAGCACTATTAACTGTGTGGCTTTGGGCAAGTTGCCTCACCCCTCTGAGCTTCAGTTCCACTCTTATAAAATGAGGGTAGTCATAGGGATGACTCGCTCACAGGAATGGCCATCACTTGAGGCAACACATGGGAGACTTTAGCCTGGCATCTGGCACATACTAGATGTCTAAGAAATGTCCATTCCCCCTCCATCCTGCTTTCCCATTCCAGCGCACTTATGACCCCGCCGTCTGGTCCTCCAGTGAGTGAATAAAGCAGTGTGCAGGGTATGAAGAGGTATTTTAATGTCAGCCCAAACAAAGCATCACTCTGCCTTCCTTTATGCCAAGAATATCAAATCAACTACTAATTATCTTCACTAATGGACGGCACAGTAGCAGATAATTTTTCTTTGGCCATGTGCCTTTGGCCTTTTGTGTGAATCTGGGTGTGTTTGATATCTAGAGGTTCACCTCGTGCTAAAAACAGTGTGGTTGCAACAGGGCAGCCCTAGCTCTGGAGGAGTGAGCCAAAGAACTGCCTGGCGGCCCAAGGCTCTGCCCTGCTCCACTCTGTAGCCAGGCAATGCTGGAAGAGGCCACAGGTGGAGGCCATGCACTTTGAAGCAGATGCTTGGGTTCAAATCTTGACTGCAGTCTTAACCATAATGGTATGACCAGGGCAGTTATCTGACTGATTCGAGCTCAGTCACTTCACCTGCAAGGTGGCACTTTCAAAGTATTAATTTTATTAACTTTGCAGGGTTTCTGTGAAGATGAAATAAGGCAGTGCATATGCCCTTCCTTTTTTCCACTTCCTTTATTTCCTCTGTCATTTCACCCCTATTCTGAACACACACCCCCTAAACTAAACTGAAATGGAAATGAAAAATGCAGCCCCAACTAAAATTTAAAAAATGCAACTCCTTGCTATCCACTTTTCAAGTGCTCAGCAGGCACACTTAGCTTGTGGTTGTGGTATCAGACAGCAGAGACAGAAGATTCTTGTTGCTGCAGAATGTCCTGTTACACAGTACTGAACTAGAGGCTGCAACCACGGAACCTGATACAGAGGAGGTTTGGGCAGCTGAGAACTGGGTCAGTAGTACCAGGGACACTTGGGAGTGTCTGTGAGACTGCATGCAGTTTACAAGTCCCGCTTTGCTTCCTGACACCCTGATTAGCCTTGTTAGGGTCCCCCTCCCTTCCCCGCAGGAGCACAGGCCTCTGTGCTCCAGTTGTGGTCTGGGTTCCTGCTCTGAACACACCATCTCCTGAAGCTTCAATTCTGAGTTTGCAGTCTGCTCTGACCATCACACTGGCCTGAAACTGGTGCACTGATTTTTGCCCTGGAGGTTGCTCGTCCTCCTTGCCCAAGCTCAGCTCCTAGTCTTTTCCCATCAGCTACGCCAACAGTGAAGTGTGCTTGGAACTGAGGCCAGTAGTTTTGGACACGTCCTAGGAGGCCCCAGGGGTTTGCTCACCTTGGGCAGGGTCACAGAGGGTCGCAGCAGTCAGAGTTCAGATCCGCTGGGCAGGTTAGGAATAGTTAGGAATAACCTGGGATTACAGTGACACCAGCTATCCCCAGACTTGGGAGCGATTAGATAACAGGCTCTTGCCAAGAGTGGATTCAGATCCCATTGCATCTTTCACAGTTGGGGACCCTGAGGCAAAGAAAGAGAAGAGGCTGATGCAGGGCCAAACTGAGGGGCCCAAGTAAAAACCATACACCCATCTTTATTCTGTTGCTCTGAGGTCTCTCAGTCCTTTGTTCCAGCCTGGGGCCACCTTCTTTCCCCTCAGCACAGAACAAACTATTGTCCCCCTCTGACCTCTTCTGCTTCTCCTCCTGTCCACTTGAAGGCGTGGTCAAAGAGGAGGTCCTTGGGCTTTAGAGGGTTTCCAAAGAAGTTTAACAACTGCCCTTGCCATCCACTCCTGTCCCTGGCTCACTTGACTGCCAGCTGAGGGTGGGGGTATCCGGGGAGGGTCTCGATTCCAGAAACAAACAGTGTTGCTGCCCATGGCATTGTTGGGAGAAACCCAAGGGACAGCCCAGCTGGGGACACCCCTGGGGGTGGGGCTTTTCTTTCCCTGTGCTACTTCTTATTGTCTTTCCTATCCTGGGAGGGTGCAGAAGGGCATGTGGGGGCTGGATAAGGTCCTAGGCAATTGACCAAATCAACTTAAACTTGTCAGGCAGAAAGAAGATCTAATAGTCCTCAGAGCACCTTCAGTGATAGACCCGAAAGTTCTAGTTCTTACTCTTTGCCTCTCGCCTCCAAATTGTTGTCTGAAGTGGCTTCAACCTCTTATTACGGATGTATTTCTTGTACATCGAGGGAGGCAGGGCCATAGATATCTCTCAAGTCATAGATGTTGCAAGAGCGGACTGGCATTTTTAACTCCAAATTCCCAGATAAGGTACACCCTGGCCCAGGCACCTGTCCCCCAGTTAATAAATATAGTCTGGGATGAAGTATTAGATAAGAGTATGGCAACTTCGGCAACACCCTATGGATGGAGCTACAGCTCCTTTAGAAAACACATGGTTTCTTAGATGACATCACCAAAGAGAACAGGTGTGACCATGTGAGACCTGGCTGTGCAGTGGTGGTTCCAGCCCTCTCTGTGATGGTGAAGTTTTAGAAACGCACTGCCCTTCCAGATGGAGCTGAGGGAAGGATGGCTATGAGGACACCTAGGATCTGGGCCTAGAGATAAGTACTAAAGGGGGCCCAGGCAGGCGGTTGTACTGGAGAGAATGTGGCTGTAGAGCCACAGGGACTGAAGCATTGAACTGGCTCCGCCACCGCCACAGGACTTAGCCTCTCTGATCCTCATGTCTAAAGTGAGGTACACAAGATGTGAGCTTCCCTGGCCTCACCGACCTGTGGATATAGGTGTAATCCTCCTGGCCTCATGCCGCATCTTTTCTACCATCACTCACCTCTGGAAGACCTCAGACTGCTACCCACTCAGCTGTGATATCTGTCAGGTGTTTTTTGTCTACTATTTTATAACTGGACCAAACTTATAGAGCAGTGGGGCCCCTGAAAGTGTCCTCATTGTACATCCAGTGCTGTCCCATTGACCTCAAACCTGTGACAGCCTGGGTACTTTACACTATGTTCCTTGTCAGTCCTTACTACACAGAAGCACTTGAACTTCCATGAAAAGGTGGGGGAGAAAATTCTTCTCCTTAAAGCCAGTTCATACTCTGAACTGGGCTCAAAGCAATGTGGCCTGTGAACCTTGACTCACAAAATGCTCCAGGAAAGAAAACTGCATTGGTCCCTGACAGGCTCTTCCTCTCTTTTCCTAAGTTTTTTTTTTTTTCTTCATTAAAAAAAAATATATATATTGGGCTGGGGATTTGGCTCAGTGGTTCTGGAGCCTGCTTCACAAGCACAAGGACTTCAGTTCAATCCCCGGTAACAAAAAAAAAAAAATTTATATTAGTACATGCCTGTAGTACATAATGGTTACATTCGTCACGAGGAGTTGTT
The DNA here is from genome assembly GCF_012274545.1 of Fukomys damarensis. Classification (NCBI taxonomy): domain Eukaryota; kingdom Metazoa; phylum Chordata; class Mammalia; order Rodentia; family Bathyergidae; genus Fukomys; species Fukomys damarensis. The sequence continues at coordinate 13,196,999 of NW_022900935.1, forward strand.
ACATGTACAAGAACATCTTAACTCTTTTTTCATTCTGTTTCCCTCTCTTCCTCCCCGGCTGCATTTCCCGTCACCATCCCTCCCATCCCCTTCCATCCTTTTTTTTTCCTTATTATCTCTTTTATTTTGTTCTTTATATTTTGGGTTTTTCATATAAGAGAAATCATATGATATTTAAGCTTGTGTGTTTGATTTATTTCATTTCATATTAGTCTCAAGGTGCATCAAGTGTTCATTTCAGTTGTCCATTTTTTGATTGGTTTTTTATTTGGGGGGATTCAACCTCTTGAGTTCTTTATATATCTAGATATTAGTCCTTTTGTTTTGTTTTTGTTTTTGTTTTGGCTTTTTGAGGCAGGGTCTCGCTGTGTAGTTCAGGCTGGTTTTGAGCTCACTATGAAGTCTAGCTTGACCTCAAATTCATGGTGGTCATCCTGCTTCAGCCTCCCAAGTGCTGGGATTACAGGCACGCACCACCATGCCTGGCTAGATATTAGTCTTCTGTCTGCAGAATAGCTGTTAAAGTTTTTTTTTTTTTCCTATCCTGAAGATTGTCTCTTCACTCTTGGTTGTTTCCTTTGCTGTGCAGAAGCTTTTAAATTTGATATGTATGATCCCATTTGTTGATTCTTGGTATTATTTCTTGTACAATCGAGGTTTGCTTCTGAAAGTCCTGGTCTAAGCCTATGTCTTCAAAGGATTTACTTTTTTTCTTTTCCATCAGATTAAGTGTTTCTGTTTTAATATTTAGATCTCTGATCCATTTTTATTTTAGTTTAGTACACAGTGAGAGATATGGGTCTAGATTCAATCTTCTGCATGTGGACAGCCAATTTTCTCAGAATCATTTGTTAAAGAGGCTATCTTTCCTCCAGAATAAGTTTTTGGCCTTTTTATCAAAGATCAGGTAGCTGAATGGGCTTAGAGTTGTTTCTCTAATAGAGCTGTTTCCTCTATTCTGTTCATTGATCTACTGTCTGTTTTTTTTCCCTGATACTATACTGTTTTTATCACTATAGTATAACTTGAAGTTTTTTTAGTCTTTGTAGTATAACTTAAAGTTTTGTTGCCCTGGATTGCTTTTGCTTTTCTAGATCTCTTCTGCTTCCATATGAATTTTAGGATTTTTGTTTTTTTAGTTCTGTGAAAAATTCTATTGGGATTGTATTAAATCTGTGCATCATAGAAGTATGGCTATTTTGACTACTTTGGTTCTGCTTATCCAGAAACAGGTGATGTCTTTCCATTTTTCAGAGTACTGTAATTTTCATTGTGGAGGCCTCTCACTTTCTTGGTTAGGTTAATTCCTAGGTATCTTGATCCTATTGTGGTAGATATTGTTTCCCTAATTTCTCTCTTGGTGAGTTTATTATTGGTGCACAGGGGACACTACGTTTTTGTGTGTTGATTTTGTATTCTGCTACATAGTTAAATTTGGTTATTAATTCTAGGAATCTTTTTTTTTTTTTTTTTTTGGTACCAGGGATCAAGCTCAGGACCTTGTGCTTGCGAGGCAGGCACAGTGCCACTAAGCTAAATCCCAGGCCCTCTAGGAATCTTTTGGTGGAATTTTTGGGTCTTCTATTTAGAGGATCTTGTCTTCTTCAAATAACAGTAATTTGACTTCTCTCTTATGCAGATATCACTTTTATTTCTTTCTTTTCCCTGATTGCTCTTGCTAATGTTTTGAGAACTGTGTTGAACAGGAGTGGTGATAGTGTACCTCCTTGTTTTATTCCTAATTTTAGAGGGAACCCTTTCACCTTTACCTATTCAATATAATGTTGGTTATTGGTTTATCATAGGTGACTTTTATCAGCTTGAGCTAAGGTCCTTCTATACTTACTTTCTTCAGGGTTTTTATGATGAATGAAGGTCAAAGGTTTTTTTCTGCATCAATAGAGATGATCATATGATTTTTGTCCTTGCTTCTGTTTATGTGACATATTACATTTATTTTTGCCTATGTTGAACTATCCCTGCATCATTGGAATGAATCCTACTTGGTTGTGATGTATGATCTTTTTGATGATTTGTTGGATCCTGCTTGTCAGCATCTTGTTGAGGATTTTTGCATCAATGTTCACTGAAGAGATTGGCCTGCAGTTTTCTTTTTTGACTGGGTCCTTTTCTGGTTTTGGAATCAGGGTAATGCTACCTTCCAAGAATGACCTTGGGTAGGCTGGGTATTTAGCTTAGTGGTGCTGTGCCTGCCTGGAAAGCACAAGGTCCTAAATTCAATTCCTGGTACCAAAAACAAAACAAAACAAACACAACTTTTAGAGTACTCCTTTCTTTTTGATTTCATTAGAATTTGAAGAGTATTGCTGTTAGATATTCCCTAAAGTTCTTACAGATTCAGGAGTGAATCTATCAGGACCTTGGTTTTTCTTAGCTGATAGTTTTTGTTTTGTTTCTTCAATCTCATTTTGTGATACTGGATTATTTAGAATTTTTGTTTTTGTTTGTCTTGGTTCAGCTTTGGTAGTTTGTATATATCTGGAAATCTATTTCCTCTGAATTCTCCATTTTATTAGAGTAAAGATTCTCAAAATAGTTACTAATAATTTTCTAAATTTTGACAGCAATCCGGTTGTGATTTCGTCTTTTTCATTTCTAATTGCATTATTTGGGTCTTTTCTATTTTTTTTTTTTTTCTAAGATTGGCTGGGATTTGTCTATTTCATTTATTCTTTCGAAGAGCCAGCTTTTCAATTCATTGATTCTTGGACTGGGGATTTAACTGAGTGGTTCCCCGCCTAGGTACAAAAAAAAAGTGATTGACAATTAATAGATTCTTTTTATTTTTTTAGTCACAATTTCCTTAAAATTTCCTATTCTGATTTTTATAATTCCCTCCTCGCACTAGCTTTGGTTTGGATTTCTCGTTGTTCTAGGATGAGGAGGTACATCATTAAGTTATTTATTTGGGATTGCTCTATTTTCCTGATGTAGACATTCACACTTATAAACTTCCCTCTTGGAACTGTTTTCATTGTGTCTCATAGGTTCCATTATGTTGGACTAGCATTATCATTTGATTCTGGGAACTGTCTAATTTCTTCCTTGATTTTTTTTCTGTGACTCATTGATCATTCAAGAGAGTATTGTTCAATTTCCATGTGTTTGCATAATTTCTGTGGGTTTTGCCATTGATTTCTAGTTTTATTGCACTATGACCTCATGATATGAATAGGATAATTTCAATTCTTTTGCATTTACTTAAGCATGCTTTATAGGCTAATATGTAGTCAATTTTGGAGAAAATCCCATATGTTGCTGAGAAGAATGTGTATCCTGTTGTTTGATGGAGCACTCTATAGGTACCTATTAAGTCTAGTTGTTTGAAGATGTGGTTCAATTCTGATACTTCTTTGTTGATTATTTTAGCTAGTTGATCTATTGGTGATAGTAGGATATTGAGGTCCCCCATTACAATTATGTTGGTATTTATCTGGTTTTCCATATCTACTAGTGTTTGTTTTATGAAGTTGGGTGCACTGGAGTTTGGTGCATATATGTTTATAATTGTTATCTCTTTCTGTTGAATTGTTCTCTTAATATGCAGTGAACATCTGATCAGTTTTGGCTTGAAATCCACTTTGTCTGAAATTAAGATAGCTACTCCTGCTTTTTTCCTGGTTCCTATTGCATGGAATATTGGTTTTTATTCTTGGATTTTTAATCTGTGTTTCTTTTTGGATTAAATGTATTGTATACAGTATATGATTGGGTTTTGTTCCTTGACCTAGTCTACCAATCTGTGTCTTTGGATTGGGGAATTGAGACCATTCACATTGAGAGTTATTACTGAAAGGTGTTTACTTATTCCTGTCATTGCACTAATTTCCTGTTGCTGATTCCCCCCACCGTCCTGCTGCTTTTTGCTTAGCTGCTCACCCTGCCTGGTGTATTCATTCTATTAGATTGTTTTTTGCATTGTTGGCTTCAGTGACTCTTGCTAAGATATCCTTGAGAATATTTTGCAGTGCTGATTTGGTGGTCATGAATTTCTTGAGGTGCTCTTTGTCATGGAAATACTTTATTTCACCATCAATTTTGAAAGAAAGTTTGCAGGATATATAAGTCTGGAAGTTACCTTTCAGGACTTGAAATACTTCACTGCAAGCTCTTCTGGCCTTTAAGGATTGTGTTGAGGAGTCTGCTGTAATTCTAATGAGTTTATTTTTATAATTTAATTGATGGTTTTCTCAAACAACTTTTAAGATTTTTGTCTCTATGTTGGATTTTGGTGTTTTGACTGGTGGAATGTCTTTTGATGGTTGTCTTTTTTTTTTCCCACCTTATTAATACAGTGTTTATTTATCTTTCCTCTGTCAAACCCTGAGCCTGGACTGGGGATTTAGCTCAGTGGTTCTGCTGCCTGCCTCACAAATGCAAGCTCCTGAGTTCGATCCCCTGTACAAAAAAAAAAAAAAAAGGCCTGAGCCAGACACTTTCCCCAGGCAGCGTGTGGAAGAATATGGGGAGGAACATATAGGACAGATGAGACATGAGAGAAAGAACTATGTGAAGTAGAGATGGCTCCTTCATGTGGCAAAGAGGATGAGAAAGGCCACCATCAGGCAGAAGAGCCCCATGGCCTCTGAGAGGGCAAAACCCAGAATGGCATAGAAGAGCTGCTGCTTCAGAGAAGGGTTCCTGGCATAGCCAATGATTTGGCTCCCAAGCACAGTCCTAATCCCAGGCCCAGAGCCAGCCACCCCAACTGTGGCAGCCCCAGCCCCATTGAACTTGGCTGCTGTATCGGTGTCCCTTGAAAGGGTGCTGGTTTGGAGGCTGCGGCTAGGGATGAGTGAGGTCAGGGGACGAGGGACTGCACAGCTGCTGAGGCTCTCATCTGTCCATGTCCTTGGTCTGTTCAGCACCACTGCAGACAGTGGGCAGCTCAGCCGTGGGGCGGTGCTCTGGATCAGGGAGCGGGTGGAGACAAATCTGGAGCAGGTGTATATTTTCAGAGGGTGAGGGGCCATGGGCAGGAGAGCTTCTCCCAAGGCAGAGAAGACAGAGGATAGTTCTCTTTTGATTGTGGCCATTTAGGGTTCTACATAGCTCAATTATCTGTATGTTGAATTCTTTCCCTATATTTGGAGAGTTTTTTGCTACTATTTTTATGAACAAGTTTTTTATGCCCTCTGTGCTGTCTTCTTATATTTCACTTATTCCATTAATCTTAGATTAATCTGCTTCCCATCATCTAGCAGCTGTGGAATCCAGTTTTCATGTTATTTTATTGTTTTTAAGGTATTTCTGAGTAGTTGGTCTTTTAAAGAAAAGCATCCCTATCTTCTAATTCTGATATTCTCTCCTCACACTGGTTACTTCTACTGTTCATATAGTCAATATAATTTTTAATCTACTTATTTCTGTTTGCAACCTTTTCATGGACTCTAGTTCTCTGCTAAATTTGCTAAATTCATGTTTTGTTTAGATTATTTTGTAAATCAGCTAGCTTTTTTATTAATGTCTTACGTAAGTTCCCTGATCATATTGTTTATTGCTAGTTATATTTTCTGTGAGCCTGATGAGCACCTTGTTGATCTGTTTTTAAAATCTCCATTTGAATAATTTGGCTTGTGGCTTTTGCTTTCCTCCCCTTGAATGCCCCATAAATCGGCTTTGGGTAAGTTGGAGTTTTGGGAGGCATTTTGTTGCTTTGTCTTCTTGTGTTTTCTATTGTTCACTTATTTTGTTTTGTGCTTTGGGTGCTTTGGTATATGGTTGCTTATAGAGCAAAGACTTTCTTGCTGGTGTGGAGATCTCTTTAGTTAGTCTGCTTTTTAGTGATGGACTTGGGGCAGGCCAAATATAGTCATTTCCTCCATTCCAAGATTAAATTGTCTCTGTTAATATGCGTGGGAAGGATGCAGTGTAATTGGCCCAGCACTTGGTTTTTCAAGAATGGGCCATAATCTGCCACCTGCCTCGCAAGTGCAAAGACCCGAGTTTGATCCCTGGTACCTAAATAAATAAAGAAAGAATGCACCATAATATTGTTAATTTCACAAAGATAATCTGGATATTGGCATATAGAGAAAACCTATTAATAACAACAACTATGTTACATAGGCAATATCGGGTAAATCAGCAGCAGTAATATCATCCAAAACAAACTGGATACTGACATACCATAAAAACCAAGAATGTACCACCCTTAACCTTAGAAATAAAATCTATAATTATAGTATAAGCCCTAAGACAAACCAAATATTGACATTCAACAAATATCTACTAAATGTAATAACTATACCTCCACTAATAGAAAAGAATTAAACAGTAGTAACAGAGTTAACTATCTAAAGATTTAAAAAGCTTCAAGTTGTTGGGGGTTTTGAATGAGAGAATATGAAAATGAAAATTTGAAAAATTATGGAGTAGAAGGATATTTATAAAATTAGATAAAGGTAACAGAAAAAAGAAATAGAAGATAAAAGAAAAAAGGAGAGAACAGAAATAATATAGCAAATAACAACACAAAAAAATAAAAAAAAAGAAAAGGTGAAAAAGGGAGTAAGAAAAATAATAAAGAAAGAAAATAAAATTAGTCCAACAATGAAAAAGACAATTTTTCCTCTGTATTTTTGAATGATTAGTTTCCTTCTAAGACCCACAGTTTTGGGGTCCAGAAAAATCTCAGTTTTCTCCACCTAGCCTTGCAGCTTGTTAGTTCGTGAGGTGGACCACCTATTCCAGAGACCCTCCCCCCTTGTTTATTCCAGACTGTGGCAATGTTCACATCAAGACATGTTCTTGCTCATGTTGGTGAACAGAGAACACAATCAGACCTCAGATCTGTGCTGGGTATAGGCAGCGGGGCAAGGGTTCAAATGCTTAATTTTGACAGGAATTTTCAGACCCCACTGTTTTTTAGTGCAACTCAAGCTGGGCCTGTCTTTTCACTATGGGGTGGGGTGGAGGCCCTGTCCTTCCTAGCCTGAGTTTTAACTTCTCAGGGGATCTCTTTCTAGCCCACAACCTGTCCATGGCTATCTCTTGTCGCTGTATCGACCAGTCACTGTGGGAAGATAACACTGGGAGCCCTGAAGTGAAGTTGCTTTTTAGTTGTAATGAGTCCCAGATTTCAATAATCAACTCCATCCTGAAAGTCACACCTGATCAAGCACTTTCTGGTGTTATAGCTGGTGCCCATGCTGGAATCTGTCTATAAGATGTTCCCTCAGAGCAAAATCCTATGTTGTTTCTGCAGTTCGCAAAGGCTTGTGGGCTCTGCCACCATTTCTCTGGATCTCTCAGCACTGGGTGCTTTCCTTGTTTCTAGGGATCCAGGTTCCTCAGAGCCACAAGAGCCAAGGAAAGAGTCCAAATTGTTTTCTTCTTTTCTCAGTGTTGTAGACCATCTTTTAAATTTCTCTGTAGAATTCTAATTTTTCCTGTCAGCTCCTTCCTGATTCCAAGCAATCTGCTTCTCTTTTTTTCTTCACTAAGTTTTTATTTTCTAGTGTCGGGATTGTGGATCTCTGAGAAGTTGAATTTTTCTATCCATCACTATGTTGCCATTTTCCTCTTCCTAAGGTTCTAGACCAGTCCTGGGAGCTGGACAAGAAAAGGTAATACTATGCTGGCCTCTCTTTATCTGAGACCCTGACTCCTGCATACTCTTTCTACATTGGGGCCTCCTCTTTTTTCGTATATGTGCTGCTGAAGCGAGCACTGGACCTCTTCTTGTTAATGGATGAAAGGAGGAGGGTAAACCATTCTTCAACATATCAGATATAACTGGACATTGAATTCTGATTTAACCTCATTTAGAAAACCCTCTTCAGTAAAATTACTACTACTACTATTATTAGTAGTAATAGTAGTAGTAGTCATTGTACTGGGAATTGTACCCAGGGCCTTGTGCATGCTAGGAAAGTGCTCTACCCCTAAGTTACATCCCCAGGTGTTTTTATTTTATTTTGGGATAGAATTGTGCTAGATTGCCCAGGTTAGTTTCAAACTTGCAGTTCTCCTGCCTTAGCCTTCCAGGTAGCTGGGATTACAGGCATGCACCACTGTGCCTGACACAATTCTCTTTAAGGAGGGTTGTTGTATTGGTTAAAAGAGAATCATGATGGGGACTTAACAAATGTTAGTTTTCTTTCTTTAATCCATGAATTCATTGGTGTCCTTCTAGGAAGGTCAGGATAATCATTTCTAATTTGTATAACTGAATGGGAGCTAGGGATGACCAGAGAAGGCCAGGAAGGTTTGGCTCAACCAGATGAAGCTGGTGTTCTTATAGCCCAGCAGCTTTCCTGAAGTCATTTTTGGGGAGTTCTATGGGGCCTAGTGTGGTAGAATCAAAGATGTTGGCTAGTGGCAACATGTGTCAGGGTATTAGACAAAGGGTCAGGGAGGGAGACATTGTAAGGCCTAGGATATAGACACCAGCCCTCAGCCTCAGGAGGGGAATAAGAGGTTACGTTTTGAGGGTTCTGAAAACTAGTATTCACCTAGATCATTCCACACACAGTGTGTGTGTATTTGTGTGTGTCCTTCTGAAAATGAAACCCCTGCACCCCACTCCCTCTGGTCCATCAGATAGGAAAAACTCATGCTCTAGATTCAAGGCATTTCCTATGTTGGAATATAAACAAAATCTAAGAGGACTAGAGGGTAGACTAATGATCTACAGAAAGACAGGATGAGGACAGCTGGTTTAAAGATAGTTAATCTAAAAGGTAACCTTGAAGCTGGGGACAGGGTGTCATTGGGATGTCACTTGGGGCTGTTTGAGATCTTCCTGAGAGGAGCTACCCTCCCCAGGCAAATGTTCCAGGCTCTGGAGCCAGGCCTCACTGCTCCTGAGCCCCTTTGCAGTCAGCAGCAAAAGTTGGGACCAGGTCATTGACCCAAAAAGGGAGCACACAGAGGCGATCTCCTTGGGGACCAGGCAGTGTACAGTCCACTGGAAGCTGCTCCAGGAAAACTGAAGAAGGATGATTCCCAGAGGACATGGCTTATGACCTCTGGAAGGCACTCCGTGGTACCTTTGGCCCTGGAACCTAATAGAGGGGGTGGCCAGTGTGACTTGCTGTGTGTTCATCTAGGCCTCGTTCTCCATTGGGAAACACATAGAACTCAGAATTAGCCACATGTATATTAGGAGGCACTGTTCTTCCTATCTTTAGCTGCTTGTGGTGGAGAAGTAATCCAGGACCGCTCTCCCCTCCTTCTTTGTGCCCATCCTCCACTCCCAGCCTGCCCAACCCCTGAGAAAGTACAGCTCAGGGGTCCCCTGGGCTGCACAGGAAATGCTTTGTACACTATGGGTCAGCCAGGCTATTTTCTGTCCCAGGACTGGAGGGAGGTTGGGCTGAGGGCAGTCAGTCATGAAATACTCCGCTGTTTTCTGCCTCTTTCTTCTGTGGCTTTTTCTGGGTCTCTCTGAATGACAGCTCACTACCTCTGTCAATGTCTCTGTATTCTCCTTCAGGTCTGAGAATCATTTTGACTCAATACCATTGTCACCTTTCACTGGCTGATGACCTACACACTCCAAGGCTCTTCAGACAGCTTTCTCTGACTCCCTTTTGTCCAGGTTGACTCCCATCCCCAATGCTCCCAGAGCTTGTGCAGGGTGATGTTTTCCAAACAGTGTACTGTTGTGGGTGAGTTACATCCCTATCTGGGCTGCAGGCAGGTACCCTGACTTAGTGTTCATTAGCGTCAGTACACAAGACACACGTCCACATGCGCATCTGTGATTACCTCAGTGACTCATTTTCTCAAGTGATGGGAGACTACTATATTGGTTAAGAACCCAGAGTCTGGAGCCTGACTGCCTGAATGAGGATCTTAGCTGTAACTTGACCTTGGGCGAGTTACTTAAATTCTGTTTCAGTTGCCTCCATTGTAATATGGGTATAACATTAATATGTGTGTCACTGAGTTCTTGGGAGAATGAAGGGAATTAGTGTGTAGAAGCATGGACAGTAAGTAGTGCCTGGCCCGTACTAAGCACTTCCAAATGTTACTAGATTATTATTTCACTAATCGTGAGATGGAGAAATTTGCATTTACCAGTACTTCCCCCAAGGAGAACACTGTATCTGTTTGGAAAGGATATTTTGTCTAGTTACCGGTGTCTAAACCCTCTTGTCAAGAACTATATTCTTGAGTAATGAGAGGAGTACCCAACTGATTTCCTTCCCTTCCCTCTCCACCCCCCACTTCCTTTCCCTACTTTTTCCTTTCCTTTCCTTTCCTTTCTTTTCCTTTCCTTCCCTTCCTTCTTCAGTGCAGGGGATTGAACCCAGAGCTTTCCACATGCTAAGCAGGTGCTCCATCAGGGAGCTACATGCCAACCTCTGAACAGCTGTTTGGGCAACTTCAAGACTTTTATTTGGTTGAGTGAAATATAAAAGTTTTGGGCTAGAGCTACATTGCTTAAGACAGAAAAGTCTGGGACAAGGACAAGAAGGAAGATATATTCGTCTCCCATCACTTCAGAAACAAATGATCACAAGTTTAATGGCCTAAAATAACACAAGTTCATACTCGTGGCTCTGGAGGTCATGGTTCATGGATATCACTGGGCTAACATCAAGGTGTCAGCAGGCTGTGTTCCTTTCGGAGGTTCTAGAGGAGAATCCATTTCTTTGCCTTTTTTCACCTTTGGAAGGCTGCCTGCATTCTTTGGTATGCAGTTCCTTCCCCTTCTGTTTAAAGCTAGCTCAATTCCTTGTCACATCATCATGTTTTAACTTCCACTTCTGCCTTTCCCTTACACTAGTAATGACTCCTTTGATAAGAATAATCTCTCTAGGGCCAGGGATTTAGCTCAGTAGGTCCACTGCCTGCCTCAAAAGCACAAGGTCCTGAGTTCGATCCCCAGTACCCCCCAAAAAGGAATAATCTTTCTATTTATCTCTCTATTTTAATGTCAGCTGATTAGCAACTCTAAACACAGATCCGGTTCGTTAGCAGCCGCTTCCTAGGAATTGGCCCCTTCCATGAGCCCTGGGCTTATCATCAGGAGGCCAGGGACCTGGCAGGATCAGGCAAGTTTCTAGTTTCCCCATCCAAAAAAACAAAAAGATTGGGTTATTTCTGCTGAACTTATTCCTATAGAAGAACATTCTCTATTAGCAGCACTCATTTTATTTCTGGAATGAACATTCACTGTTCTGCTGTCCTATCTCCTGTTTCTTGGCAAGTCACAGCCCTGCCAAGCTCAACCAAATAAGAGCCACCTCCTTTAGAGAAAGTTCCCAGGAGTTGCTATTACCTACACAAGAACTCTTTTTCAGGACCACTCATTAGGAAAAAGATGTATTTCTTAGTTGTTCTCCACCACAATGATAACTTCACATCTGAAGAATGCACTGCTCTTTAGTGGGTACTTTCATTTAAAATGTCTCAATGGATACATTTTCTTTTTTCAGATGAAGAAACCAGGGCTCAGATAATTGACTACCTTTCCCCAGGGTCACATAGCTGTGTGGCCTAACCAGGGCTGGACCTCAGCATCTCTGCTTCAGTCAGGCCCCAGCCACCTGCAGATTGCTGGCTGTCTGTTCCCTTCCTTCTGGCTGTTGAAGCAGGTGGTGAACTGCTCTGGTTGCCCTGTGCTGCCCATGATGTTGTCCCCCTTCTGTAAGGGGGTTTCCTGGGGGGGAATGTGAGACCCAAATGCACAGAGAGTGGCATTGTTCTGCTGCACCTGGAGGGTGAGCTCATGTCCTCAGACAGGACAGAGAGGCAGGGAGGCTGGAGAGGGTCTGCGTGGTTCCCTCAGCGGAGGTCCTTGATTCCATCTTCGCTGCCCTCTCCTGGGAACTGGCCCTTTTCATGAGCTTTGGGTTGACAGTCAGGAGGCCAGGGACCTGGTAAAGCCAGAAAAATCTCTCAGATACCCTTCCAAAAAGCAAGAGGGTTGGGTTAGTTAGGGCTCCCTCAGTGGAGTCTGCTGGATTTAATCCTATAGAGCACACTCCAAAAAAGGGTTGTGCCTATTTTCCTATTTTGTCAGCAATCCAGTCCAGTCCAGTCCAATCCAGTCCAGTGCAGTCCAAATTGTCAGATTCCACAGCTACCGTGTGCAGGCCTTCTGCAGGATATATCAGGGAAATATAGAGATGGGCCCAATTTGGTCAGTGTCTTCCAGGATCCCCATGTTTTTGTGGGGACTGGCCTTGGCCTTGTCAGAGGACCTGCGAAGCTCTGTGAAAGAGAAGTCCCAGTGGAAGAGAAGACTTCTGGAGAAGGTGCCCCTGACTTGGGTCTTGAGAAAGGGGAAGGTCTGATGGGAGGGAGGACATCCCAGGCTAAGGGAGCAGCACAAGCCAAGGGGTATGGGGAAGCCAAGGGGATGGTGACCTGGTATGAACATAGTAGCAGATAACGCCTTAAAGTCCATGTTAAAGAGATTGGCTTTTCTGCGGTTGGCTATGGGGAGTTGCTGCAGATTTCAGCAGGGGAGAGTCATAATAGGCAATTTGGTGCACAGGAAGAGCCTGGGTTTGGGGACCAACCACCAGATGTTGCCATGTATGTGCTATGGGCAACTCATTTGATCTTTCCGGGTCTCGGTTTCCTCATCTGTGAGAATGAATTTGGGAGGATTGGAGGTATTATATTATTTCTAGTCCTTGAAATCGGAGGCACCCAATAAAGGATGCATTGTTATTATCATCACTCAGATCTCTGTGCTAGGATACTGAGCCCCTCCACTAATGAAATTCCTCCAGAGCAGGGACTGTGCCTTTTGTCTCCTAATTCTTAGCACAGTTCCTGGAACAGAAGAGGTGCTAGGTGACATTCTTCGGACGATGGGTGGATGAGTACAGCTGATATGGAGGAAGGAATGGAAAAATGTGATTGGTGGCAGGGAGGCCACTTGTGGAGGGATCCAGGCCAGAGACATGGAGCTGGCCCTGGAGAGTGATGATGGGCTCTGAGAAAATGGAATCTTCAGCATTTGGCAGCTCTGTCAACATAGAGGGTGAGGAAGAGTGAGGCTTCAGAGCGCTAAGAGGCTCTTGTCCTGTATAAGCAGAGAAAAAAAAAAAGCACTTATTTTGAACTTGGCTTTTGAAGTGCTTGATGCACATTGAGATGGGCATGCAGATCAGCCTATAAGAGAGACTGGGCTACTTTTGTGTGAATCTTGGATTTTGTTCCCAGGGTTGAAGTACACACAAAGAGATTTTACTTCAAAATATAGACACAGTTTTTGGACAGGCTGCCTCTGGAGATAAGCAGATTCCTGCTAATGGAGGTGATAGGAGCAGAAGCTGGGCAGCCATTGGTAGAGAGGCAGTGGTCCAACTGATGGCCTCTGCTGTGTAAGAACCATAAAACCTCAGTGGTATACAGGTCACAGTCTAGAGTTGCTGTGGGGTTGGCTAGGCAGCTCTGCTGACCATTCAGAGGTCTGGGTGTTGGTCAGCTGTGGTCGCTTTAGACTGCTTCAGCCGGTGGATGATGTGGCCTGGTCTGCTTCACATATCCTCATCCTCCTGCAAGCTGTCCTTGTATTATTCTCTTGTCTCTTGGGTTAATTTTGGGAGGATGGAGGATGGTGGGGGTGTAAAAGAGCAGACATGAAACGCAAGCCCTCTGGAGGCCTTGGCTCAGAGCTGGCACAGTCACTTTTGCACTGTGTTGGTCAGGGAAGGCCACAAGATCCAGGATCTGGGGACTTAGACTCCGACTTGTAAGTGGGGGAAGCAGCAAAGGCTTTAGGTACAGACAACAGTGAAGAATCGGGGTCATTAACACCGAGGAAGGAAGACTGGTGCTTAGATTAGCATATTTCAATCTGAGCTCTGTGCAACCATAGGTTTTGTGCATTTTCCTAGAGATCCTTGGAAGGCTTTGGGGAGATTTTGAGTGGGTTGGAATTTTCCTTCTAAACTGTTGTAGCCTTTTAACTTAGAATGAATAATGGGAAACCACATACCTGGCATATTGTATCTCCCTGTTTAATCTTCTAAGTCCCCTTAATGTTTTTGTTAATGAAAAAACACTGAATTGTAGACAGGTTAAGTACCAGCCCAGAGTCACGTGGCTGGATGGGCCTGTCCTACTTCTGTGCTTTACACTCCCATATTTCCAACCCTGGGACTGCTGATTTGTTTAAAAGGTGGGAAAGACCCAGATCTGGAGGACTGGTAAAAGCACAGGGAGAACGTTAATAAGCAGAACGTGGGATGGCAAAGAAGCCTGCGGTCCTGGAGGGTGGGTGTGCTCTGAGGGTTCTCAGGCAGAGCCTGAGTGCTGAGACTGCCCAGGGAAATCTTAGCCTAGGGGCCAAAGTGTGGGATAAGGAAAGCTGTTCTATTTTTTCATCCAACTGATAGCTCCTGGATGTCTACTGTGTTCTAGACACTGCGCTGGGCATTGGGGATGCAATGGGAATAAGATGGATCAGGGTTCTACCTATCTGAAATTCATCTTCCAGTGCAGGAGACGACACTAAACCTATAAGCAAATCTATAACATAGCTCCAGATAGCAGTAAGAGCTAAAGGCCACGACTTTCAGTGGGAATTTTCCAGCGGGTTCAAGTTTAGAGTGGTGAAACAATGCACAGGTAAGAAATCACCTGCTAGGGTTTCCTGAGGGGGCTGTGCTGTCCAACTTGAGGGAAGTTATATGGGCAGGAAGCCCATTTGGACTGGATTCTCAGGCCAGGCCCTTGGGGTCAGGAAGCAGGTATGTAGTTGGATAACAATAAAACAAAAATGGGGCTGAGGACAGTAAAAGATTAGTGAGGACTGAAATCACAGAGGGGAGAGGGTTGGGCTGTTGGGTTAAGTTTGAAAGGAGAGTGCGGGTTAGACCCCTAGCCCAGAAAACAGTCTGAGGAAGGAACACTTCTCAAACAGGGCCTGGGCTAAGACGCCTAGGTCCCCAGATTCTTAGGTGCCTGCTGGCACTTGGTTCTGATGCCAGCACAGGTGGTTGCCTAGAGTGGTGTATGGAAGATGGATTCCAAGGTAGCATCCTAGTTCCATGGGCGGGAGACAGCTGATTGGCTCATACTGTCTGCCATGGTTAGAGAAAGGAGAGGGCTGTGTTACACTTGCAATGCTGGTGGGAGCAGTGCATCTCAATGGGCACATTTTTTTTTTTTTGTACTGAGGGTCGAACTCGGGACCTTGTGCTTGTGAGGTGGGTGCAGTGCCACTGAGCTGAATCTCTAACCCATGGGCACATATTAATTACTAATATTCCCCCAAGTGGCTGTGTGTGGTGATAATGAAAAGCAGACTGAGTTTTAGTCATCTTATTCTTTCTCGTGTTACAACAGAGAGTGCTCCCCTTTATAGCCCATGCCTGGGGTAACCCACTCTGGCACACTCTGCACCCAGGCTAATGGCAGGACAGAGGTAGATCAGAGCGTCCTAACTTAAAAGGGGCTGTGACCTTTGGAGAGAGGTCATCCTCTCCCTTGGAGCTGAAGATTGTCCCAGTGTTCACAGGGTATGAGATGTTATGGCTTGGAGAGACAAGGGTTACATTTACAAAATGGGGTGCTGCTCTCCGTTTTATCAACTGTAGCAGGATGTCAGTGTCCCACTCATATCCCTGTGCACTGATTGTTGCCACACAGGCTGTAAACTTGCACTTCCTTGCCCGAGGACTTGCCCTGGCTGCAGGGGCATGTTCAGTCCACTCATGGGGCACTCTGGAAGCTTGGAGAATGAAGGTGTCAGGACCAGCCCTCCTCTGAGGGTGGGCTGGAGCTGGATCGATACTACAGCTTCCTTGTGCCTCTGGGGGACGGAGTTGCTCTGTGCCGTCTCCCAGAGGTCCCTAGAGAGATTGAGTTCCTGTTCCTCACAGCAGTCCCTGCTCCCTAACACATCTGACATTAGTTTCCTCCCTTCCTTATATCTGACCCTTTTTGGAAACTTTTTATGCTCAATCCCTAAACAAACCACTTTGCACTCAAATCTTTTTTTTTTTTTTTTGATACTGGGGATTGAACTTGAGACCTTGCACTTGCAATGCATATGGCAGAACCACTGAGCTAAATCCCCGGCCTACACGCAAATATTTACTTCCTGCTTAGGGGGAACCCAAACTGAGACATTAACCTAACAGGTTTGTTGTGAGCATCCTTACAAAAAATGAGATACAGCTGTGGAAGACTGATGATGGCTCTCACAGCAACTCTAGGAAATGAATGCATAAGCATGGTGTTCTACAGACCAAAGACTCCTGCATTATGACGGGCTGTGGGACTGGCCAGGGCATGGTGGTTGTGGTGGTTGTCAGCTAGCTGTGGATTTACCTCCCAACTGGGCATCAGTTGCTGCGACCTTAACAAGTCTCTTAGCCACTCCGAACCTGTCTCCTCATCTTAAAAAGGTGATGTGCATCAACCCTTACTTCTCACTTTCTCTAGAACACTGGAAATGGTGTTGCTGGCAAGGAGAGTGACACAGAAGCTGGAACCCAGTGGTGTGGAGCAGCTCTCAGAGACCAGCCTGCTGTGCTACTGAGGTCAGCAATTGTATTTGGCCGATTCTGGGGTCTTCCCTTTTCAGTAGAGGCTGATTTAGGTTGGGTTCTTTATCCCCAGAATAGCTGGGAGTTTCTGCTCCTTCACTGTGACTCTGAACCTGGCAGGCTGGCCCAAGAGACCTGGGTGAGCCTAGTGCTGGCCCTGGCACTGCCTACAGCTGCAGCTGGCAGCCTGGCAGCCAGGCCCCTACGTGCTTATCGGCTCCCATGTTTGCTCAGGATGGGTTCGGGCCTACTGCTCCCCCTCGGAAAACAAGAAAACATGTTTTGCCATTGCGGGTGGAGTGGGGTGGCCTCTCTGGCTCCAGGCCGACCCCCTAGCAGGCCGCCAGCAGGCGGGCAGGCTGTTGTTGTTGGAGTGGAGAGCTGGCTCACTGGCTGCCTGTTTCCTCCAGCTGTCCAAGCATGTCAAGCCAGGGAGGAAGCCCACGGTCGGTCCACGGGCCCCAGCTGAATCCCTGTCACAACAAGTGAACAATGGCTTGGACAGGCTGGTGGGCGGGTGGAGGGGCAGCCTCTCACTCCCCTGTTTCCACCATGACAGAGGCAGGTTGCTGGGCAGGGGGAAGGGCCTGCTCTCCCCTGCCCCTTCCCCACCCCTGTCTTGTTTTCCACCCTTTTGAATACACACAGTCTCCCATCTCAGGGGCCAAGGAAAACAGTGGCCTCAGGAAGTGTCTCTGGGTTGCTTCTGGGGTTCTGAGCTCTTGGAGACAGTGGAGCTGGGGGAGGGGACCAGAGAGGGACTAACGCTGCACAGGTCCCATTCAGTGTGGGACTGCAGCTTGGAAAGTCAAGGACCTGTTTCCTCCTGTGTACCTTACCGACTGTCTCTCTGCATCTTTATGTCATTAGGCCCAGCATATGGGCTGGTATGGAACAGACAGCAGAAACAACTTGTTGACTGTATCAGTGAAAGATGGAATGTATAAATAAATTCACTTTCAAGCTCTGCTACCTGGTGGCACTGTGACTTTCCTTCTCTGAAACTTGTTTTCCTCATCTGTAGATTACGTACCTCATAGAATTGTTGTGAAAATTAAATGACTTTGTCGTGGGGAGTATATAGCGCAGTACCCTCAATAGAATTTAACTAGTGTCAGCACGGGTTTGTTGCTGTTGCTGGTGTCATTATCAACATGTGATTTAGAGGATGTTGCCACAGTATTTCCAATAAAAAGTCTATAGTGATCAAATGTCATTTCTGCTGAAACCAGGCATGCACCCCTCCATTCGTAGTCCTTGGTTTGGCCCAGAAGCTGAGTTGGCTTTGGTGGTCCTTGAGAAGGAGGGGAATAGTTTGGGATCTGTGAAGAGATCTGTGTGTAACGGAGGTTGTGCAGGGCCCTTCCACATTCTTTCTCTAGTTTAGTCTTCACAATACTGTAAAGAAGTCATTATTATCTCCATCCTACAAGTGGTAACACTGAGGCCTAGA
This sequence comes from Fukomys damarensis, assembly GCF_012274545.1. Classification (NCBI taxonomy): domain Eukaryota; kingdom Metazoa; phylum Chordata; class Mammalia; order Rodentia; family Bathyergidae; genus Fukomys; species Fukomys damarensis. The sequence goes on from NW_022900935.1 coordinate 13,214,939, forward strand.
GATGGAATCGTAAAGCCAAGATCACATGACTGGTAATTTACAGAGCAGAGGTTTCAGTCTCAATCTTTAAAACGCCAAGATTCTGAGCGTAACGAATTGTGTTCATTCTATCAGCTATCCCTGCCTAGAGATCAAGATGTGTTACAATGTTGGCTTGTTGGTGAGGATTTGGTTCAGTGCAGATTCCACTGGATTGTAGCAGGATGTAAAGATGAAGATTCAAGCATAGGACTGGGAAAGGAAGGGGAAGAGTTGGCAGCTGGGCCAGGAATGAAGAAGGAATTTTGAGGGGTAGCGACCTCAGAAATAAAAAACCCAACTCTCTATCTCCATGGCTTAACACAATAAAGGGACTGCGCTGCTCCATGAGCACATTCAGGGATCCCGGCTCCTGTCAGGTGGCGTCATCCTGTAGGGGCTCAGAGTCCTCCGCTCGATGCTGTCCATCCTGCAGCAAAGAAAGAGAGCATAGAGAAAGTGAGCCACCCTTAACTGCCTTGCCCCGAGGTAGCATGTCATTTTCCCCGCTTCCAGAGGAAAGGAGTCTAGAAGTGGGGTCCATTTAGTGTGTGCAGGTGGAAGAGGACAGCATGACATGGGCGAGCCCTAGCAGGGTTCACTGCCCTAACAATTATTTCAAAACATGGCTGACAGTTACTGAACTCTTTGATGGGCAAGAGACTGTGCTCTGTAGAAGTCATTCCATGTAATGCTCGTTTAATCCTCGTAACAACCCTGAATTTCATATAAAGGAAATCATATAGTATGTTGTTTTGTGTTTGGCTTTTTTCACTTAGCAGGATTTTAAGATTTATCCATGGAGGTGTTATGATCCATCTTCATTTTAGACCTTCTAGAGGGTTTTACAAGGGCACTTTGTTGTGATTTCAACTTGCATTTCCTTAATGACTAACACTGTTGAGCATCTTTTCATGTCTTGCGGTTACCACCTTTGATAAAGCCTCATTTGTCAGTTTTTTTCTTTTATGGTTTATACTTTTGTATTGTAAGAATCCATGTTCACACATCTTTACTTAACTCAAGAATTTATTTTCTTTTTACTTAAGGAAGTCTTACATGATTTGCTCTTATGTTTAGGTTTTTAATTTATTTTGGGTTAATTTTTATGTATAACGTTAAGGGCCAGTATCCATTTTCCCTCTATATCCAATTGTTCTAATACCATTTGATTAAAGAAATCTTTTCCAAGCTATGTATGGTGGCACATGACTATAATCCCAGCACTCGGGAGGCTGAGGCAGGAGGATTGCTGTGAGTTCTAGACCAGCCTGGGCTACATAGTAAGTTCCAGGTCAGTCTCAACTACATAGTGAGACCCTGTCACAAAAAACAAAACAAAACAAAACAAAAAAATCCTTTCCAAACTGATTTACAGTAGCAACTTTGTCAAAATCAGTTGACCACATATATGTGTGGGTCTACATCCAGATTCTATTCTATTCTGTTGTTCTATGTATCTATCCTTATGTTGATACCATGACCTCTTGATTATAATTGCTCTATAGTAAATCCTGAAAACAGGTAAAATATGTGCTCAAAATGTGTTCTTTATCCAAGTTAGCTTCTACCCAAAATCTTGTTTTACTGTGATTGTATTTAATGTATAAATCAACTTCAGGAGAATCAACATCTTAAAAACATTGAGTCTTGTTAGCTATGAGCTATTCTTTCCACCGAGCTTGTAGTTTTCAGTGTAGATATCTTGGGCTGGGGATTTAGCTCAGTGGCGCCGCTGCCTGTCTTGTAAGTACAAGGTCCTGAGTTTGATCCTGGGTACAAAAAAAAAAAAAAGAAAAAAATTCAGTGTAGATATCTTGTACATTTTATTAAATTAATCCCAAATTTAAAAAATAATTTTAATGCCATTTCATGTAGCATTTTAAAGCTAGAATCCAAGTCTCCTTTGAGATGTATTAAAACACAAGTTTTTTGTGTGTACTGATCTTATAAATTGAGATCTTGCCAAATCACTTTTTAGTTCTAATATATTTTTTCTGTAGGTTCCTTAGGATTTTTCAAATAATAATGTCATTTGAGAATAGAAAGAATTTGCATTTTTTTCTTTTACATGATAGATGCCTTTATTTCTTTTTCTTTGCTTCTTTGCACTGGCCAAAAAGATGTTAAATGGGAGTGAAGTGATCAGACATTCTTGCCTAACTCACTACTGAGTATGATGTTAACTGTAGTTTTTTAATAGACATTATCAGATTGAGGAAGTTCTATTCTTAGGCAACTGAGAATGATGTTGAATCAATGGGTGTCGAATTTTGTCAAATGCTTTTCTTGCTTTTTTTGAGATGATGACATGAATTTCATATTTAAATGTCTTACTTTGCATTCCAGGAATAAACCCACTTAATCATAATATATTATTTTTCTCTATCACTAGAACTTCTGTTAATAATTTTATGTGTCTGTGTTCATGACAGATACTAGTTCCAGCTGGCTTTCAACTTATTATGTAAACCAGTCTGGCCTCAAACTCCTGGTCTCCCTGCCTCAGCCTCCCATGTGCTAGAATTACAAGTATGTGTCACCATGCTTGGCCTCTATTTTTATTTTTTGAATTTTTTTTATCTGTTATGTTTATTAGACTAATAATTGCCTCATAAGTTGGTTTCGGATATATTTTATTTTCTGGAAGAGTTAGCATAGAAATGTTGATAGAATTTACTAGTGACGTCACCTTGGCCTGGAGTTTTCTTTGTGCAAAGGTTTTAAACTACAAACTCTTTTTAAAAGAAATAAGTATAGTGCTGTTCTTCTTGAGTGAGTGATATAGGAGAAATATAACTTCCAACCTGTTAGATGTGCCGAGTTTGTGGTCCCACAACATAAAGAAATATAGTCACAAACCAAAAGAAGAAGTTAGGAGAGTTTTATTGGAAATAAGAAGAGAAGAATAGCTCCTGCATCTCCAGGAGGGGTCCGAATGGGGTGGCCACCAAGGCCCTTGGACAGAGGTAATTTATAGAGCAAAGTCACAATGTGGGTACAATGGGGGTCAAACTACTATAAACCTATAGGATTACATAAGCACAACTGTTTAGCTAATATTGATCCAATAGGGAAGCAAGTCACACAGCAAGGGCACATGAAAAGGACAAAAGTGTTTTGGAGAAGGGATGGGAGCGTGTGTGTAGATCTTTGGTCACCTACCTGGGCAACTGATGCCTGTCTGGACTTCCTGGATGAGGTGGTACTAATTACAGTATAATCTCAAGTTATTGTTTATCCCTTAGGAAGCACATAGGCCTGGCTGTTGCATCTTTATCTTGAAGTCTGATCTTCAGCTGCACTTTCAGCCACAGTTTTGATGTCTTTATTTTCATGCTGATTTCCTTAAGAGCCCAGTCCCTCTCTGACTGTATATTAATTTCTGTCTAACTCAGCTGCCTATAATATTAGCACTGGGATACTTGCCCATTTTATCTAAATTTGTTAGCATGAAGTTATCTATAATATTTTCTTATTATTTGCCTTTCCATATAAATTTTACAATAACCTTGACTATATGTTTAAAAAGACTTACTGGAATTTTGTTATGAATTTCCTTAATCCTGTATGTCAGTTTAGGTAGGATTGTCATCTTGACTATGCTGAATCCTCTAATCAATGAACATGGTCTTTTAAAATTTCTTCATTAGAATTGTGTTGTTTTTAAAGTGTGCATATTCTGTACCTATTTTGTTATACTTACACCTCTTCTTTCAATTATTTCATTCATTCATTCATTCATTCATTTATTTTGGTAACGGGGATTGAAGTCGGGACCCTGTGCTTTCGAGGCAGGCGGCAGAACCACTGAGCTAAATCCCCAGCCTTCAGTGATTTTAAATAGCATTGCATTTTAAAGTTCAGTGTTAAGTTCATCAATACTAAATGGAAATACAAGTGATTTTTTGCATAGACGATTATGTTACATGCAAATAGGGACAGTCTTATTTCTTCCTTTAAAATATGTCTGACGTATTTCCTGCCTCTTTACTTGGATTTCTCTACACAACCTTGGCAGGGGCGTTAGGCGCACCTTAGAGCCTTATAAAAATGGAAATCTAAGCTCCCCACTTAGCCTTTGCTGGTATAGGTGGGCATTTGGTCAACTGTACAATATTATATACAAATGTATGCGTGTACAACATTGTGTCTTGTAGAGGGTTTTTTTGGTTTTTTTGGCTGGAGTAGAGTGTTTTTTATGTGAAAGTTTTCTGTCTTGCTGAGCTGCCCCTTTCCTCATATTTTGGCTAGAAGGAGCAGGAATTTTTAAGAGCATTTGTGCCTGTTGGTATTTAAGGATTGCTATCTTCTTCACCTGGTACATTTTTCTTGACGTAGAAGCTCTGAGATTATGTTTTATCTCTAGTGTTACAAGGTATATCTCTTTCAAAAATTTGGAAAGTAACTTTTTTTGGACTTACCGCATTGTCATTGTAGTCTCTCCCAATAATATTAACTACATAAGAACTTTGTGACACTATATTTCCGTTTTCTCCTTCTTGGGCTATGAACTATTGCTGTCATATGTTTAGTTTCTATATAAGTTAAATGTTGCAATATAATGATTTTTTCCTCAAAAAGTCAATTATATTTTAATGAGATTTTGAAAAGTGCCTTATTTTTATTCACATATTTACCGTTTTGGCTGTCTTCATTCATTTGTATAGATTCAAATTTCCATTTGTATCATGTTACTTCTACAGAAGAGCTCTCTTTAGTGTATTTTGAGCTGGGTTTGCTGGAGTATGCCTGCAATCCTAGAATTTGGGAGGTAGAGGCAGGAGAATCACCTAGAGTTTAAGGTCAGCCTGGACTACATAGTGAGTTCAAAGCCAGCCTGCACTACATAGTGAGACCCTGTCTTAAAACAAAACAAAACAAAACAGACCCAAAAACAAAAAAATAAAAGCAGCAGATCTGCTGGCAATGAATTTCCTCAGTTTTTCTTTGTTACTTCCATTTAAAATTACAGCTTTGATGGGATATAATTCACATACCATACAATCCACTATTAAAAGTGTATTCAATTTAATGGTTTTTAGTTCATGCACTGAGCTGTGCAGTCATCACCACAATCAATTATAAAGCACTATCCCCGCCCCAGAAAGAAAGCCCAGACCCATTAGCAGTCTCTTTCCATTTCCCCAAGTTCCCAGCCCTAGGTAACCACTAATGTACTTTCTATCTCTACAGATTTTTTTCTGTTCTGGATATTTACTATAAATGGAATCATACAATATTTGGTCTTTGTGACTGGCTTTCTTAGCATATTTTCATACATGTTGTAGTATATATCAGTCACTTTCACTTTTGAATATATTTTCTCTGAGTTTGGGTTGATCATTAAAAAAAAACTTTAAAAATGTTGTTCCATTTTGTTTTGACTTGCTTAGTTTTTGATGATAAATTTCTCATCCTTATCTTTGTTCCTTTCTATATAGTTTCTCATTTTTTCTGAATATTTATAAGATTTTTTTAATCTCTGATTTTAATCTACTTGATGTGCCTTGCTGTGGTTTTCTTTATTCTGCTTGGTAATTTCACTAAGCTTCTTAATTCACATTTTGTGGGTTTATGATTTTCATCAAATTTTAAATATTTTTTTTCAATATGTTTTGTATCTTTCTCTCCTTCTGAAATTATCCCATTCAGTACTCCTCATGAACACAGACACAGAAAATCCTTAACAGAAGTTTAGTGATATATCAAAAGACAATACTGTATGACCAAGTATTCCTGGGATGCAAAGTTGGTGAAACATTCCCTGCTTTAATTAAAATTAAAAATTAATTTTAACAATAATTTTAATTAAATATTTTAATAATATTTCACATCCTGTTTGCCACCTCCCCACTCCTCCATCCTCATCAAAGGGATGTAGCTTACTTTCCTGTCTGCTTTGTGTTGCTTCCCTGCCTCCCCCACGATATTTTGGAGTTCTTCATCGCTGTGGATCTCCCCAGCCCACTGTTTCTTCATATTTTGCATGTAAGCTCATGCACTTACTTTTTTTGATATGTTTCCTGCTGAGGTCTGTCAGAATCTCTTAATTTCAATTTTTTTTTTTTTTTTTTTTTTTTTTTAGCCAGGTGCAGTGGTGCACACCTATAATCCCAGCACTTGGGAGGCTGAGCCAGGAGGATCATTTTGAGTTCAAGGCCAGTTTGGACTACATAGTGAGTTCAAGTCTAGTCTGAACTATATAGTGAAACCCTGTCTCAGTCCCTCCACAAAAAAAACCCCACAAAAACCCAACAAACAAACAAACAAAAAAAAAAAACCCCACCAACAAAATAATTCTTTTTTTTTTCAGTGCTAATCAAACCCAGGGCCTTGTGGATATAGCCAAGTATCCCCAGCCCTGATGAAAGATCAAGTCCACGTACTTTTATGAACCCATTTTTCTGGTTCAGAAAATGGTTGCTCCTTGTAGAGTTTGACTCTGGGCACTGGGGATATTTTAGTCCAGGCTTTCAGGAAACTCTTGGGCTAGTGAGTGAAATCTGTGAACCCAGAATGTCAAAATCATCATCCAGTATTTTGACTCTTTTCCAAGACGTTCAGATGTTGCAAAACTTGGGGGCTCTTGGTATAGTAAGTAGTAAGGAGTTGTACAAACAGAGTTGTAAGAATGTTGGTATGTTTCAAACATGTGAATACTGAATTATTTTTCACATACATGTTGAAATACAATTGTATGCATTTCCTCACTTGGAAATAATGTCAAAAGTTCTTTTGATGTCATAGAATGGTTGCTTGGTAGAGTTCAGTCTTGGTCTTGTTTCTGTCCCTCATTATCTCTGTTCCAGGTGTGTCTGGCTCTGAAGTGCCCTGCTGTTATCTTCTCTGTCCTTTGGAGGTCACTCTAGAGCCTCTTGGGAAGCTATCATGGGCTCTCAGCTTTTGCACCTCTAATCCTGAAGGTTCTTTCTGAGTTCTGTCAGAATCTCTGAGGTCAGCTCAGTTTAATTCTACAGACTTTAATGAAACTATTTCCCTGGTGCATGCATTCCTAGGCAACTCTGCTTGGAAGCTTTAGAGACTCTGTGTTGGATTTGGTTTCCTACATCAGCCTGTTCTCATCCTGCCTCTGAGGATTCACCCTTCCTCCTCTAGAGAGTTCCTGTTTCTGGCTTTAGAAATTCCTCTGGGTCATCTTGAGCCGGACTAATGGAGGTGACCTAGGCTCAGGGAATTACCCGAATAACCAGGTCTCCCACAACATTGGGCTCTCTGTGACACCTTGAAGCCTCCTATTGTGAGGGGTGAGGTGGAGAAAGGGGTATGGCCTTTTAGAAATAGTATTTGTACTTAACCAAATCCTCACACATCCAGGCCCAGGATTCAGCATCATCTCCACCAAGGGATGACACTTAGTTACATTAAGCCTCTTAGATTTATCAGCTGAAGGATAAATCTGATTTGTCAAAGCTAGGAGTGACTAATTCTCTGGATGAGAGAAACCAGATTTAAGAGGATGGTTCCTGTCAGTTGGATCAATGAGCTGAAGTGGACATGATGACATTTCATTGCAGATTTAAGTGCAGATGTCAGATTTGTCACTTTTATTGCCCTGATCCTCAGTTCCATAAACTCATGCTTAGTAATTGCTTAGTGGCAGTTCACTTGTAAAAGGCTGAGGGGGTTTAGTAGGAAATCTTTCCAATTATATTACCAAGCTAGCATAATCTTGATTATAAAATATATCCACATGGCACACAAGAAGCCAAGGAACAATTTCATGTAGGGCTTTTATAAAGTTGTATAAACAAAATGAGGATATATAATGTAATAAGAGAAGGCTGACTGAACACTTAATTCCAATAGGCTTTTTTTTTGTGAGGAAATATAAATCACTGGGTTAAATTCATGATGAAAGAAATTTGAGTAGACATTGTGGCTGAAGACAGTGAGAATATTTTGAAGAATGACATTAAAAAGGCACTGGGTCTGGCTGGCTTTACAGGCAAGTTTGTTAAAATCGTCAAGGAACAATGTTATTAACACAACTGCAGGGCTTCCAGGTTGAAAATGTTGAAATTTTGAGGGCATCCTTCCATTGCCTGGTAGCTTCTAGTGTAGTTGCAAAGTCTGATGTCACACTAATTCTTCAGACTGTGACACTACACTCTTTCTCTGGAAACTTGTAGGTCCACTTCTTTGTCTGGTGTTCTGAAACTCTTCAATAGCATGGACTGACACTCATCCATTGGGTTGAGCATTCTATGGCCCCCTCAACTCAAAGTACTGAATTTTCTTTGATTACCTACATCACTATTTTTTCTGTTCCCTTTTTCTGGAACTTCTGTTAGTTGGACTTCCTGAACTGGTCCTCTGACTTTTAAAAAGTCTTTTGTAATGTTTCTATTTTTGTCTTTTGTTGTAGTTTGTGGGGAGTTGCTTAACTATTTTTCAATCATTCTATTAAAGTTTTCAGTTCTATCATTTTTTGCATTACAATATGTGGTTTTTTGTTCACTGCTGGTATTTCTTTTTTAGAGTCTTCTTCCTTATTTCATGGATGCAATAGGCTCTTTTTTCTCTTGAATAAAGAAATGATAATTTTAAAAAAAGTGTTCTCCATCCAAAATTTCTCTTTCCTTTGGAAAGGCTTATTTTTAAAATTTCAGACCCTTTCATGTAAAAAAAAAAAACTTTTCTTAAATGCCTGGGACCCTCTGCTGTGTACTCACATTTAAGGAATCCAGACTCACTAGGTCTGGGAGTATAGCTCAATGGTAGAGCACTTGCCTGGCATACAGAAGACCCTTAGTTCAATCCCCAGCAAAAAAAAAATGCCAATAAAAACACCAAAGCGAACCAAAAAATTATTTGACCACGAGTGGATCCGAACGTAAACTATGGGCTTTTGGTGATAATGTTGTGTCAATATAGGTTCATCAGTTGTAACAAATACATCCCCTTAGTAAAGGATTTCGATAATAGGTTGGGCATGTGGTAGCAGCAGGGACTATAAGGGAAATCTCTTATCTTTTATTTAGTTCTTTGTTAAACCTAAAGTTGCTCTAAAAAATAAAGTCTGGAACCAAGGATTTAGCTCAGCAGCACCACACCTGCCTGGCAAGTGCAAGGTCCTGAGTTCAATCCCTGATACGGGGAAAAAAAAAAGCCTGTTAAAAACAATAAAAGTAAAAACATTATATTAGAGGTTTTTGATGAGTGTGCTAAGAAAATTAAAAAGTAGCTTAGTGGGGGAAGAAAGAAGACAAAGGAGCTGATTGGTCACTCTGTTAGTGATCAGGACTTGCTGACCACAGCATTCACTGTATAGCATCTGGCTGTTTCCTTGGGAAACCCCAGTCCCTGTCTCTTGATATCTTTCCTTTGGAGTCTATCAGAGTCCACCAAAAGGACTCCCAAACACCTTTCTGGAGAATGCATGTATATACCTAGCTTCCAGGATTTTCAAGAAAATGAAAAGTAATAAAAGGTGAATGTATTCTGCTAGATAGTCATTAAGATGTATTACAAAGCTAAACTAATGAAAATACTGGAAGTGTCATATAAAATGATAGATCAATGGATCAGAATTATAGGAAACCTAGAAATAGATTGTTTTATGTATAAAAATTTAGTTATGAGGCAGGCAGTGAAACCACTGAGCTAAATCCCCAGCCCAAAATGTAGTTATGGTATTGCTGATATTACACATTAGTAGGAGGGTTGTCTAGTAAGTACTGCTGGAACCATGGGTTGGTCATTTGGGGGAAATGAAGTTAGCACTTCTCCATAGATGCTGAAGTTAATGTAATGTGGTGGTGCTAAATCACAAATTTCTTAGAAGGGGAAAATTGATAAATCAACTACTTAGAAACTAAAAACTTCCACAGACAAAAAATTTTAATAACAAATATGACAGATAAATTATAGATAGTCTGTCTTAGTTCATTTGATCTATAATAAAATATAATGAACTAGGCAGGTGACTTAGAAACAAAACACAAGTCTTTTTTTTTTTCAGTTCTGAAGGCTAGAAAGTCCAGGATCCAGATAAATTCAGTGTCCAGTGAGCGCCTATTTCTCACTTTTTGGCTGTCCTGACGTGGTGGAAAGGACCTTTTTTATAAGGGCACTATTTCCATTCATGAAGCATCCATCTTTATGACCTAATCCCCTCCCAGAGGCCCTACCTCCTAATACCATCATCTTTGGTGTTATGACTTCAACATGTGATGAGTGTGTGTGTGTGTGTGAACATTCAGACCATAGTAATCTTTCTGTAAAGAGTTCATAGAATTGATCTGGGGTTTTTTTTGGTACCAGAGATTGAACTTGGGTCCTTACGCTTGCAAGGCAGGTGGCAGCACCACTGCAAATTGATCTGAAAACACTAAAATCTGATAGGAAAGTGAGCCAAAAAATTACAGAAGAAATATGCTGCTGGCTGAGGAAGTCTATGTTAAAATGTCTACTCCCATTCATAATCAAAGGCTTATCTACTGAAAGGTGACATCATTTTTCTTGCTGTTTAATAATAGGCAAAAGAAAAATGATGATAATACTGATGTGAGTGCCTTGAAATTAGCATTTTCATATGATGCTATTGAACATATAATTGTTTTTCCTGGAAAGCAGTTTGGCAATACAAATAAAAAACAACCCTGGGCAACAAACATTTCAAGCATTTCTTCTTCTTCAGAGCCTTGGAAAATGCTGTTCCTTCTGCCTGGAACGCTGTTCCCCAGCTCTTCCTAGATTGTCCTCACCTTTGAAGATTTGTAACTCGCCTCCTCCAGGCAGGCTCCCAGGACCTCCAGGCTGGATTTGCCTCTTTCTTTAGCTTTATTCATCAGTCAGTGCTCTAGGGACCAGATGGGGTGGGGGGACACCGAAGTCTCACCAGTCAGTATGTAGACTACCATTTAATTGCTCTGTATTTTCCCTGAGCTCTTACCCTCGCGCACAGGTTGGTTCCTCCTCCTGAAACTATTTTATCCTCTGTAGAGAATACACTTCCATCCTTCCTCAGGGTGGAAAGGGGCAGGCCAACTCTGCTGGGATGGAGGGGGGCTGTTTGGGGTCAGCTCCTTTTTTCACAGCTCCACCTTCACCCCACTTGGAGACGGTTGGTACCATACTTTCATTTCTTGTGATTAGCTTGTGTTTTTCTGTTTCTGGATCATCTACAATTAATCACTTTCATAATCAGATAAAAAAAGCCCCTAAATTTCTTTTAATTTAAAATCTCATACCTTTTGACCTAGTAATTTTACTTCTTGGGAAATCATTATTTTAAGGAAATAGACATTTAGAAAACATTTATGTAAGGCAACTACATCACAGTACAATTTATTATAGACGATCACTAGTTGTAAATGTTTTTAAAATCCAGTATTGGGATCACAGTGAAGAAGCTAATGATAAAGCTTTATGATATAACCAGTAAGTGATGTTTCCAAAGATAAGAATGTGGGTAAAAGGCTTGTGATTAAAATGTAAAATATAAGAAACAGAACATGAAATTGCAGGCATGCTTTTACTCAGATTTTATTTAAATGTATGCACGGAAGAAAGCTAGAAGGAATGTTTTTTTTTTTTTTTTTTTTTTTGGTACCAGGGATTGAACTCAGGACCTTGTGCTTTTGAGGCAGGCACAGTACCACTAAGCTAAGTCCCTGACCCACTTCTAACTATTAACAGATGTTACCGCTGGATGGTAGCGCCCATTGCTTACAATGATCATGCATTGCCTTTAAAATCTGAAAAAAAAATCCATTTATGAAAAAGAGAAGAAAATAGAAAAGTTGGTGTCATTCTAGCTTGGATTAACAGAGGTAGAAATTTGGGGGCAAGAGGCGATCATCTGCGTTCTGATAATCTGGATCATCACATCCAGCACACATGAGTTGCTCATGTTAAGAGGAAAGTAGATAAATTGCAGGTTGGCCAGAGACTTCTGAGAATCAGGGTCAGCTGGAGGAACCACGTGACTGCAGTGCCTGACTTGAGGGACAGGACAGCTGAGTGTCATTGGCTTCCTGGGGTCAGAACCAAGATTTGTAAGGAAAGCTTAAAGGGAGAAAAAGATGTTTTGGCAATTCTGCGAGGGATTCTGCAAGAAGGAAATAAAGATCACCCAGCCAAGGTACTGGAGATCAGTGGTAGAACCATAAGGTGAGCAGCCCAGCCACTTGTAGACCCGAACGTTACTTTGGGAAGAAGTTTTGACATCACCCTTGTTTGACATCTGCCTTGTTTATGTGCAGCCCACGACATTCACATGCTCCCATGGGTCACAGATAAGATGACCTTGGGTTATGCAAAATTCCCAGTGCACTCCACATAACCTCATGCCTCTCTTTCCTACTCAGGAAGGCAATGCAAATTCAAGTGACTGGAACTGATCTTTTTATAGAAATAACCTTGAATCCCTTCTGATTCGTGAAGAATAGCATATCAGTATGCGCTTTGAACCAGTGATTAGTGGCAAATCTCTGTGCAGTGACCCCCCTACTTAATGGCCCTGGTTTTTACCCACCCTTTCATTTTACAGTGGGGAAACTGAGGCACAGAGAATGGAAAGAACCATTGTCAAGGGAGTATGAAGGGAGGGAAGTAGGAACCAAAGTCTCCAAACTCCAGAAGATGCAGTGGTTGATGGATGGTCTGTGACTGAGAGCTTAGGCTTAGCCTTTGGTAATGGTCAGGAACAGGCTGGTAGTAGGAGGAAGGGAGCAGAGGAAGGAGAGAGATGTAAACCTGCTGGGTTCCACCAAGACCCTGCCACCAGGGCGATCCCGGGTTCAACCTATACCTTCCCATTCTCCTCAGCCTGAGAAGAGTTTGGAGTGGGGGCCGGTGGGGTTGGGGTATAGTTGAATTATGCCCCCCAACTGAAGTCTTAATTACAGTACCTCCGAATATAACCTTGTTTGGGAAGAATGTCTTTAATTTGAAATCATTGGTCCGAATCCAGTAAGACTTTTTTTTTTGGTACTGGGGATTGAACTTCGGACCTTGAGCTTGAGAGGCAGGCTTGGTGCCACTGAGCTGAATCCCCAGCACCAAGACTATTATTATTATGAGCAGGGGAAATTTGTATGCAGAGACAGACATTCACCCAGGGAGAACATCATGTGAAGATAGAGGCAGAGATAGAAAAGATGCTTCTAGAAGCTAAGAAAAGCAAGGGATGGCCAGAAATCTCCCAGAAGCCAGGAGAGATACATGGAACACATTCTCCCTCACAGCCCTTGGGGGAATCCAGCCCTTCACACCCTTGGATCTAGGACTTTGTAGCCTGCAGAACTGAGAGAAAATACATTTCTGATGTTTGAGCCACCCAGCTTTTGGTACTTTGTTATGGCAGCTCTAGCAAACTAAGGCAGGTGAGATGGAGCTCTCAGCCACTCTCCCCCGCAATTTTCATGATGTACTGTTCCTCCCCAAATCATTTCAACCCCCCAAACTACACTGGCCTCACCTTTAAGTCCCAGCCCATTTTCCTTTGTGTGTGTGTGGCCACCAGTCTGGGTCACTTCAAATGTCCAGACCCACTGACCTTTAGCCCTACATCAAGCTCAAAGTAGAGTGGGTAAGTTGTGAGGAGGGAAAGGACATCCTCTTCTCTCACTTAAACCTTTCTCCCTCCACCTTTACAAGCTAGGACAGGTTGGATACTGGAAACACAGGCTCCCAGGGTCCTCAAGTAAGGAGGGCTCCAAGAGACCACAACCTCTGGGCTCTCTTCCTGCCTAGGGTTCCTTTCAAAGGGGCCCTCAGCCTTCTGGGTCCATGCCCCTTCAAGATGTGAACTACCTCCTTTCTGTCAAGTCTGTCCCAATTCCTTATTTCATAGTCAGAGCTCATGCTGGGTTGGGCCTTGAGGAATGCAAGTGTTTCCCTGGCAGTATTTAGGGACTCACTGAGACAAGCATACACTAAGCAGGAGTCCAGATTCTGAGAGGTAGAGGGGCTATGGCTGGAGAAGTCAAAGAGCTTCCTAGGAGATGATCTACATAGTATTGCTGCAAAGTACCCTGAATTTTACTGCTTGACTATTATGAGTCAGGCATAGTCATAGACTTTTGCTTATTTCTCATCCCTTGTGAGGCAGGCATTTAAGATGAGAAAACAAGAATCAGAGAGGGGAAATGATTGACTTCAGGCCAGGATCTTCTGATACCAAAGTTCACTGTACTCTTTTCTTTTGCACCCCAGCTCTGCCTCTTCCAGAGCCACTAATGTTTAAGGTACTGCTGGGTTTGTAAGTGTCGAGGAAGGGCACTCCGGGCTGCCTTTGTCCATTCTCCCCTTGAGTTTCAGATACAGGGAGAGGAGCTGTGATGCAGACCTTTGAGTGGTGGGCAGATAGAAAGGGCCAAGGTGGGGAGGGCAAGTGACCTAAACCTCCCTTCTGTAACCCCAAGGGGCCCATGGCAAGGTGAGGTGGGTGCAGGGAACACGGGGTTTTTTGAATTGGACTCTGTCTGCCTTGTCTGGTGGACATTCCTGGGAGGAAGGTGTCCAGTAAGGGAGTGCGTTGCAGGGGCCAGATGGGGGAAGGAACACTACTTTGGCCACTAATGAATGAGCAGGTTGATCATCAGGTCCTAGGTGGGAAAGAAAAGGTGCGTGCAAGCATTTCAAAGGTGAAATGGTTAAGAGTCAGAGCCGCTGAGAGACAGAATGCTGGTGCTTGAGGGTTTAAGATGCTAGCTGGAGCTGAGGCTGCAGAGACCTGTGATGGACTTTGCAGGACTGAAGAAAAGGAAACCTGGGCAAAATAACTGTCTCTCCAACATTGCCCCGAGGCACATCATGACAGCATCAATAAGCACCCCACTTGTGATCAAGTCCTGTTTATTTTAGAAGCATAAACAGTGGAACTAGGAAGGGGTGATGAAAACAAGGCACTAGTCCTCTGGACAGGGCTGGATCTGGCACCAGCCCTGCCAATGCTTCCACAGTGGTGGGGGTAAGATGGCTCGGGATCCCTCGGGATCAGGTGGAAATGGTCCTGCAACACCTTGGTCAAGAGTACCCTGAGCGGACACTGACGGAAGAAGCCATAGTGCTCTCTGGTCCCCAGGAAGCCCCTAGAGTTCCACAGCCACCTTCCAGGAGGCCCTTTGGCCAGCAAGCACCTACTTCCTCCATCCAGTTGCCTCTGCAGAACCTTCCAGGAGGGGGCAGCCTGACAATTTCTCAGGACACCTCTGCTGAGTGACATAAGCCCGAGGCCCCTACACATACTGCTTCTTGGAAGCACAGGTACTGGGAGGACTGGGAGATTTCTCGCTACTCTGGGGGGGTGGGTCCAGGAATGGGGGAGGCCTGGAAGAAGCCAGCCTCTCCTCTGTGGTCAAGTTGGCCCAGTTTTGCTCACTGGATGAGAGCCCATTACAGGTGGGGCATGGTGGGGACGAAGGCACCTTGCCCATAGGGAGGTAGAAAAAGCCCTGGTCAGGGTAAGAGTTTGAGGACATGCCCTGGGCTGGGCGTGCAGCCTGGCCCTGCTGTGCCCTCATTCCCTGACGGAGGCAGCGGCAGAGCAGGTACATCAGCTCCAGCAGGTTGAGTACCAGGGAGATGAGGCCGACCACCAGCATGAAGATGATGAAGATGGTCTTCTCTGTGGGCCGGGAGACAAAACAGTCCACGGCGTGGGGGCAGGGTGCACGCTGGCACACAAACAAGGGCTCCATGGTCCAGCCGTAGAGGCGCCACTGACCATAGAGGAAGCCGGCCTCTAGCATGCTCTTACACAGCACACTGACCACATAGGTGCCCATCAGCGCACCGCGGATCCGCACGCGGCCATCCTCTGCCACGGAGATCTTGGCTATCTGACGTTCTACGGCCGCCAGTGCCTGCTCCACCTGTGGGTCTTCCGCTGGCAGGGCCCGTAGCTCTTCCTCCTTCTGCCGCAGTCGCTCCTCTCGCCGAGACAGGTAAATGACGTGGCCCAGGTAGATCAGGGTGGGCGTGCTGACGAAGAGGAACTGCAGCACCCAGTAGCGGATGTGGGAGATGGGGAAAGCCTGATCGTAGCAGACATTGGAACAGCCGGGCTGGGCCGTATTACACTCAAAATCGGACCGCTCATCGCCCCACACCGACTCGCCCGCCAGGCCCAGGATGAGGATGCGGAAGATGAAGAGCACTGTCAGCCAGATCTTGCCCACCACGGTGGAGTGCTCCTGGACCTGGTCCAGCAGCTTCTCAAGGAAGCCCCAGTCACCCATGGCTTCCGTCCTCCGGCTGCAGGGAGACAGAGTTACATCAGCAGCGCCCTTCTGGGGTTGTGGGGTATCTGCTATGCCCACTTTCCTTGCAAAGAGACCCAGGCTCGGCAGGAAGGCAGGACCCAAAGCAGAGCTTTGGTGATGGCTGCGAAGCTGTGTGCCCTTCCTGTACTTCTCTAAATGGCGGGCTACAGGGCAGCTAGGGTCCCTGTCTAATCACAGACTTGTGCCCTCTTATCCCCAACCAGAGCCCCAGGATGACTGCAGCCCAACGAGATCTGGATTGAGTGGAGGCTCCTTTGCCCATGGGATCAGAGAACCTGAGGAACTAACCCAGTCACACAGCTGTGCATGGCCTCCCTCCTGCCCAAGGCTGGCTACTTCCAGATAACAGAGTAGTAGAGGTGTTATCTTCAGGTTCTCGGGGGCTCAAAGCCTCAGGTCTCTATTCGCGCTCTATCTCACCCAGCTGGCCTCTCTAATCTTTGGGCTTGCTGATTGCCACAGAGGTGGGGGGTAAGAGGAGAACTTTAGAAGTTGACGTCAGCACCCTCATGAGCCACACCTGTCTGCGGTGAAGACCACCTGCCATTTAAGCACCGTCACTTGGTCCTGGCCTCTCCCTCCCTCCTCCTCCAAAGCAGTTGCTACCAAAATCTAGACTCTTGGAAGAAATTGTCATTGCAAGGGGGAGGCACAGGCAACAAAGTTCCCAGGTCATTTAGGGTGAAGGAGGAGAGGAGTGGGAGAATGCTTTTTCCTGGGAGCAAAGTTGTCCGAGCCAGGCTCTGGAATCAGACCAGGGTTCAAATCCTGACTCCTTCTAACTGAGAACTTGAACACAGAACAAGCTGTGGGCCCTCTGCCTCCCCTCCTGTAAAGGTCAACGAAAAGGGAACTACACACTGCCCTGCCCATGTGGCTCCTTTACCCATGCTCAGCCGGCAGCAACCACCCTCCCTCC
>NW_022900935.1:13232953-13301447 GCF_012274545.1 Fukomys damarensis
GGGACAGATTCCCCGAGACCACTCCCGGAGTTGGGGCTGTGAGGTAGCGGCCCCCCCCCCGCACCCGGCTGAGGCGTCCCTCGCCTCTGCTCTCTCCATCCTCATTCCAGATGGGAAACTCCTGCCTCAGCTTCTTGGCAGCGGAAAGGGAGTTCTCTTTAAGGCCAGGATCTTTCAGGGTGGCTGGAAAAGAAAGGATTATAGTAAAGCCTGCGGGTATCAGCTACTGACCTGAGGGGCTGTGGGGGGTGGGTGGATAGGACAAGATGTTGGTGGTGCCCCAGGACAGGCAGTCAGGCAAAGCTGGCTTTCTTTTCCCCCAGGGCCGCGCTGAGCTGGGTCTCCTGGAATTCCAGAGTAGACAACTGCACCCACTTAGTTCTGACCACGAAGGGCACGGAAACCGAGGCCCCTGGGACCTGCAGTGGGAAAGAGGATTATACTCCACATTTCTAGCGTGCATGGTGGATCTGGGGTCTCCACCTGGCCAGTGATCTTCCAGAATTCTCAACCAACTCGGTGCCTAGACAGGCTATGCCGTCAGAGGTTGACAAACGATTCTGTGGGACTTCTTAAGCCTGGGGTGCAGGGTGGGGTGGGGAACAGGACACCACGAGGGGGGACTCTGGACCTTTGGCTTGGCTGTCATCCTCCTGTCTCTAAGTGTGAGGGGCCATTATTATGGCTTGTGTCTGGATGTCGCCCCAAAGCCTCACTGGGTCATAGGTGGCGCTTTTTCAGAGGTGGCTGAATCTAGAGTGTGTGACACTGGATTCATGGTGCAGTGCTGGGCTCAAGAGCACTAGGATTAAGGGTGTGAGTGCTACTTGCCATAAGTAGTCTGGAGAGGGTAAAAGGGGCAGAAAGGAGTTGTTAAGTTCTCTTGTTGCCTTTTCTATCTTCTGTGTGCAATGAACTGTTTCTCCTCCGTGATGCCCCTCTGCCATGTGCCTCTCTGCCTTGGAGCCAGCCAGCTATGGACTGAAACCTCTACAAACTGTGAGCTAAATAAACCTTTCCACTTTTAACTCTGGATGTCAGGTATTTTTTCTCAGAGAGGAGAGAAAAGTAACTAAGAATTAGTACTGAGAGTGGGGTTGCTGTGACATTACCTACCCATGTGGCTCAAGAGCCTTTGGAACTGGCTTGTGGAAGAGAAAGAGTTAGAAAAGGTTTGGAGATGACTGCTGAAAAAGTAGAGTTGGAATGCCTTAGGCTGTACTTGATGGGAAATTCTGGTCAGGGCTCAGAAGACCAGCATGCTGATTTTTAAAATTGCTGGTAAAGTATGGGGAAAAAAAGAAGCAAGATCGTTCATGTAAAGGTACAAGATTTCAATGATAAATGTAACTGTACTGTATGCTGAAAAGTACCAATAAACTCAATGAGAAAAAAAAAATGCTGGTAAAGACTGGGCTCCGGAAGTTTCTGCTGGGAAGAAGGACTGCATTGGCTATTGGACTCCAGATAGTGTGTGTTATCCCTTGGCAGAAAGTTTGTCTGCATTTTGCTTGTGTCCAGACTTTTCCTGAGACCAAGATTAAAAGGAGTGGACTAACTAATCTGGCAGAAGAAATTTCAGGGCAGCCTAATGTTGAGGCCATGGCACGGCTGCTGTTGGCGGCTTTTAGCCAGATCTATGTTGAAAATCAGGAGCAGAGACCCACCAGAATGATTTAAAATGTTTTGATTTTGGCCAGAATGCAAGCTCTAGTAAAGCTGTGAAATATGAAGGAGAGCAGAAGAGATCTTGATTGCTGAGAAGGAACAGGAGAATAGAAAAGAAGACCTGAGGGCATCACAAGAAGCAGCAGGACTCCACCCTTTGCAACCTCAAAATCGCAAAAGTGAAAGACATTGCTTTGAGAAGAAAGCCCTAGAGCGCTATGTTCCAAAATGTCAGTGGCCTAGAGAATGTGTTCCTCCGCATTTGGTTCATAGGCACTGGACTTCTAAAGCCAAGAGAGAAGGAAGCCTGGCTACTGCTCCAGCTGGCCCCAGACCTTGGCATCATCCATGTGGTACTGGTTTCAGGTGCATGCAGAATGCAAGAGTTGTGGGGTCAGCAGGGCTTCCACCCAGATTTCAGAAGAAGGCCTGGGAGGCCAGGCAGGGTGACCCTGAGAGAGCAGTGAAGCCGAAGGTGCAGTGGAAACTCCAGAGGTTTGGAGAAGCCAGGAGCATGGATCCTATGAGGAAAACTGCAAGGAGGAAGAAGAGCCTGTCACAGAGATGCCATGGGAGCTATAATCATCGGCAGTGACCTAGAGGTGGAGCTACCCAAGCCCTTCGGAGCTGACAGTTGGTCACACATTTCCTGGGATGCTGGAAGTGAAACTGTGGGATTTAATATTTGCTCTGCTAGATTTTGGTCTTGCTTTTGTCCCATTTTTTTGTATCCCCTGCTTGTAACTTTTGGAATGCAAATGTCTTGTGCCCTTGAATGTTGGAAGTGTTTAACTTTATTTTCATTTGTACAGGGGCTTGCAGCTAAGAATTTGCCTTAAATGTTAGAGGAGCTTTGGACTTGGACTTTTCAGCAATGCTGAAACTGTTAGGACTTTGGCAACTCTTGGAGATCCACTAAATGTTTTTTTTGCATGAAGGAATATGCCTGAGTCTTCAATGGGGCAGGGACAGAGTGTTATGGCTTGTGTTTTCTTTTCCCCTCAAAGCCTCATGAGGTCATAGGTGGGGCTTTTTCAGAGGTGGCTGAATCTAGAGTGTGTGACACTGGAATTAATTCATTGGTACAGTGCTAGGCTCCAGGGCACTAGGATTAAGGCTGTGAGTGCTGCCTATCCTAAATTGTTTGGAGAAGATAAAAGGGGCAGAAAGACGCTGTTAAAGCCCTTGTTGCATTTGCTGTCTTCTGTGTGCATTGAACTGTTTCTCCTCTGTGATGTCCCTCTACCTTGGAGCCAGCCAACCATGGACTGAAACCTCTACAAACTGTGAGCTAAATAGAGCTTTCCTCCTTTAACTTTAGGTGTTGGGTATTTTGTCTCAGCAGGGAGAGAAAAATAACTAAGACACAGAAGGAAATCAGAACAGGCAGAGGCTAGGCATTCATTTGGGACTTGTAATATAGATGGTCATTCACAAGATTGATGGGGATTGAGCCAGCAGCTGGGGATACCACCATACACCAGCCAGCCTCAGTCCTGGCTCCAGCTCTCGCTCAAGCAGACTGGCTCTTGGGTAATGGTAAAACACTCGATTCAGTTTTCCCTAGGAGCACAAGGTGAGCCATGGGGCTTGGTTAGGAACTTTTCCTAGAGGAAACTGTTAGTCAGACAAGGAAGGGCTAACTCGAGCCCCCTGGCAGGGGCAGCACGAGCTAAGGCCCCTGCGGGTCTTGAGATCATGACACTGCCGAAGCGTGCTGAGGCTTGAGTGGTAGCTGAGCCTAGAAGCTCAAGATGCTGCTGATACCTCTGGCCTTTGGCAGGTTTCTCAAACCCAGGTGCCTCCACTCTTCCTCTACAGGATGAGGACAATAGTCGCTGCATTGTAGGATCAATAAGAGAGCCAATCAAACACGGAGTGATGTCAGTATAGAAAGGTGCGTGGCTAAAGGTACCAACAAAATGTTTGTACCAGAAAGGGTCGGTGGATTGGACAGGAAAAGCAAGGCGGCTCAGGGATCAAGGCTGGTTTGAGGCTGGGGAGGCGGAGGAAAGAAAAGGGAGCAGGTGGAATCCGAGACCTGAGGCAATTGACTGTTTTTCCATAACACAACTCAGTGCTTGGGCTGAGCTCAGCCCCTGCAGGTTCTGTCTATTGGGACATGTGGGCTCGGAACTTCAGGATATTGTCCATAGCGGAGTCAGGCTGAGCTGGCTTGCCTTTCTCTCAGGACTGGGCCGAGCTGGCCCTTCTGGGATTTCAGAGTAGACAACTGCGCCCACTTATTTCTGACCCTGAAGGGCATGGGAACCGAGGCCCCTGGAGACTGGCTCTCCCCATGCCTCCACTGCAGCCTCTGCTCCCCAGAGCCTTTCCCGTCCAATCTCCTAGTGGAGGGTGAGGGATGACGTCAAGGCTGCCTTCGCCCTGCTCTGACCCCTTCCTCAGGGACTCTGGAGGCCTGTTTTTAACTAATCTAGTCCCTTCCCTGGAGGTGAAAGGAGCTGGCATCAGCCAAGATATTAATCCCTGCAGCTTGGCCATTCTGTGGGGCACTGTCCCTGGAACCCCACACTTCGCTCTTCCCCTTTGTCGCGTTCAGACTACAACCACCTCAGTAGCCTCCGCACTTTCCTAGAGATCTGCATATAACGTTGTCCTGTCTGACCCTTCTGTGGTTCCTCATTGCCATCAGGATAAGGCCTAGGCTTTCCAGCCTGCAGGCCTTGGCCACTTCTGGCCTCATTCCCCTCCTGCTCTGTCACCAGCTTTATCTAACTATTCCTGGGTTTCTGTGTGCCCCTGCCGTTGTCCCAACTGCTTCCTCTGCCTGAAGGACGCTCACATGTGGGCTCCTGAGAACCTTTCAGGTATTTTCACAGATGTCATTTTCTCTTCTTCCAGGATTCCCCTGTTGGCCTCACTAGTCACTGCAGCTCTGTGCTCCGTAGGGCTCAGCTACTGCCTTGTGGCGCTCTGTTGTTTCGGTTGACTATTTTACATTTTTAAACTCTGGTTTAAAAAAAAAATATTGGCTGCAGTGGTACATGCCTGCTATTCCACTTACTCAGGTGACTGAGGCAGGAAGATTTCAAGTTCAAGCTCAATTTAGCAAGATCCTGTCTCAAAGTGGAAAAAAAAAAAAAAGAGTGGGGGATGTGGTATAGTGGTAGTGGTAGAGAATCCTTGGGTTCAATTCCTTAGTACTGTCAAAAAAGAAAAAGACTGAAAGTAAAGCTGGGTGTGGTGGCACACGCCTGTAATCCCAGCACTCAGGAGGCTGAGGTAGGAGGATCGCTGTGAGTTCGAGACCAGCCGGGGCTACATAGTGAGTTCCAGGTCAGTCTCAACTACACAGGGAGACCCTGCCTCAAAAAAACAAACAAACAAACAAAACAAAATAACCAACTAAACAAAAAAAGACTAAAAGTAAAATACAGAGCATATCAGAGATATGTGCTTGAGACAAAGTAGGGAGAATTAATAGTACAGTGGTAGAAAAATGAGAACTAAGACCTGTCATGTAAAGGTACAAGATCCCAATGATGGATGACTGTACACTTTAATAGTACAGTGGTAGAAAAATGAGAACTAAGACCTGTCATGTAAAGGTACAAGATCCCAATGATGGATGTAACTGTACTGTATACCTAAAATGTACCAATAAACTCAAATGAGGAAAAAAAAAGTACAGTGGTGGCCAGTTTCAATTTTAGGTAGAGGAGAAGAGAAATTCTCACTCAGCAGCTGAAGTTTGAGGTGAGCCTGAGGGAAGGGAGGCAGCCCTATAGCTGTCTGGGGGCCAGCGCATCCAGGCAGGAGGAGACTGGTCTCCAGAGCCCCTGAGGCAGGAATGTTCCTGGGGTTTCCTGCTTGAGGAACACGGAGAGTCAGCAAGGCCTGGGTAGGGAGGCATCTTGGCCAGGGCCAAGGAGGAGGGAGCTCAGAAGAGTGACAGACAGATCTTGTAGGTCATGGAGGCCAGCATAAGATGCCTTTGGGGTTTTGGGCAGGAAGTGAAATGGACTAATTTAGATTTTTGGCAGGATCCCCCGGGACGCTGTGCTGGGAATAGGTTATGAGGTGGTTGGCAAATGCAGGGCCTGCCCCCAGCTGTGCAGTCTGCGCCACAGCACTGTCCTCTTGTCCGCACTTTCGTGTCTGCTTCTGGTGTCCCAGGTGGCCAAGCTCTTTCTGGGATGATGCTGGGCGATGATAGAGCCAAGGGGTGGACGAGAGTCCTGCAGAACTCCCCTCGTGGCCAGTCTTTGCTTCAGTGCTACCTGTAGCTCATCTTGTTGCTCAGTCCTGCCCCATCTGCAGTCGTGACCCCCAATACCTTTATGACCTGATCATCTCCTGAAGCCCCCCACCTAATACCATCACATGGTGGGGGTTCATTTCAACAGATGGATTTTTAGGGGATACCAGCTCAGTCCATGCGGAGATTTGGTCCGGGGAGAATGAAGACAAAATGATAGCATTTACCTGGAGCCTCAGGGCAGCTCTGATGATGTGCAGGAGATGTGGACTTGAAGGCTACAAGATCTCTCTGTCTGTTGTGTGAAGATTGAAGGAGGCTTACGGTAGCTCCTGATGCAGTAGGGAACAAGAAGTCAGAGGCACAAGAAGGCCCAGGGAATGTGAGGGCCATCCTGTGGTGACAGCGATACCTGCTGGGAACTTAGTATACAGTAGCCAAACTCATGCTGTATGAGATCAGGGAGCTGCATTACTCAGATCAGTTCTTAGGCCAAAAGCAGGATGCCTTGGGCTGGAATACCCCTCCCTCCATGGCCTTGGCTTGCATCCTGAGGAGTGTGGCCAGGACTGGAAGCTCAGTCCGTGCTGAGCCTTCAGTCCCTGCTGGTGTAGCTGAGGATGTTTTCTGGTTGCTCTGACAGCTAGGTCACTTTACAGGCAGCTGGAGCCACCCAGGAAATACTGGAACACACAGCTGCAAGTGAGTGGCCATGCCTCTTCCCTAAGACCTTTGTAACCATCCAGCCCAATCCAGGCTGATCTATGATGCAGCCAGAGCATCAGTAGAGACTTTTCTAAGCACACGCAGAGCTGGTGTTTATTGGATACACTGGCACAGTGCCACTGTTTTACCAACGTCGCCTGTGATCTCTACAACAGCCCTATGAGTACAAACTGTCCTAAGTGCTTTGCTGATTATAATTCCTCTGCCCCTCAGAATTATTCTCCACCCTGTTCCACCCTGCATGGTGCCCTGCGACGCTGACCTCCATCAGGCTTCCTTGCCCTCTGACCTCTGGCTCTGTTAGGTCTGTAGGTGCTACTTACAGACAAGCAGGAGAGGCAAAAGTGCAGCGGTGGGTATATTTTGTTGCTTTGGGGGCATGCATCCCATCCTATAGCTCCCACCCATCATTACTGCTATAGTCAGGGTTGGCAAGCGAACAGATTTAATACAGGACACATAATTTATAGGATTATTTTATAATAGTCACCCAAAAAGTCAAATACAGAGGAGTGCAAGAGATCTAACCGCACACCAAGGGCCAAGGGCCTGGATCCCACAGCAGTGTCCTGCACAAGTCCACCTAAGGGCTTAGAGTCCAAGGCAATGTCCTCTACAAATCCAGCCAGTGGCCTAGAGCCCATGGCAATATTTGATGCTTGTCCGTATCGAGGGTCTTCACTGGGAAGGTCCGAAGGCTGGTGGTGGAAGCTAGAAAGTCTATACCAGTGGGTTGAAGGATTTGTGCTACCAGGCTGAGAGATCTACACTGAAGCCAGGTAGGGCTGCTTATGGTTACTACAAGATCAGAGCTCCCCTGAAAAGAACAGCAGCCATTCGTAGCAACAGCAAGGACCTGAGCTCCTCCTTCAACAGGAACAGCCAAGTTTGCATCAGGAAAACCAGCCGCATCAAGCTTCTAGAAAATCAACAGCCTATGATCCCCCCACCCCCCCTCTTTTTATGCTACCGACAATAATCTTCAGGTGGGTTTTCCACGCCCAGACCATGCTGATTCAGTTCAGCTGGGTGTTCCAAGTCAACCATCGCTTCATCCACCAGTTACCCTGGCACTAAGCAGTCCCCCTTGTGGGTTTCCTCGGTCAAACCCACACCTTTGAAATCAGTTTCTCTAGGAAATGTTCTTTGAAGTCACTCTTTTCTGCTGGGACCCTGCCTGATATGGTTCCTAATGTACAGATGACGTGACTGAGGGCCCGAAAACTCGTTCAAGGTGTAGTGTGCAGGAGCTATGCTTCTGGGGAGGTCAAGCGCTGATTCCGACTTGGGGGGCGAGCACGGGGGACTGTGTCAGCCCTGCCCGGGGCCCTTTACCTTCCTTGGCGTCCTCCGCCGAAAGGCCACAGGTGAGAGCGAAGGTGAGGCGCAACCTGTCTACACAGTGCCCTGTGCTGTTTACAGAGCCCTGACCTTCGGCTTATTGGCTCCTGGCTTTCTGGCGCCTGGCCAGGTCTATGATGGCCACTAAACATCCTCCAGGCCCATCTAGCCTCCATCTCCTTTGGCTCCTCACTCTTGTCTGAGACGTTGGTGTCCCCAGAATTTCAGGTCTTGACCGTCTTGGGAGAGGGGCTGGGCTAGTTAGTGCAAGAGAGGAGTTTGTGTTTCTGTCTTCCTCAGACTCTGCACACCCTGGGCTCAGTCCCACCTCTCTCCCAAGGCTCTGGGGAGGGGAAAATGCTCGAAGATGAAATGAGCAGAAGTAGCCGCTGGCTGAGGCTGAGACGGCACACGCTCGTCAAAGCAGGCTGCGTGAACTGTTGAGTGTAAAGAGTGAGAGTATGAACAGTCGGGATTGTGTGCACAGAGGGCGGGTCTGTGATAGCAGTGATTGGGTGACAAAGGAAGAAGGAATATAGTCTGTAATGGGAATGGCAGTGATCGTGTACTCTGGGCAGAGTCCAATTTCAAACGCTAGAGGTTGTTTTAGAGGGGCGCAGCGCCCTCTTGTGGCCATAACTGGAAGCCCATCACGTGTATGGGCAGATTCTCTGGCCAGCAGCCCTAGCCCTAGCCTGTCACAGTCTGCACCCAAGCTTCAGCCCCACCCAGGGGTCCTCCCCTTCCGGGGCTGCTTTCCTTGCCCTGAGGGAGCTGTGGGTGGAAGTGTAGAACAGAACACAGAGCCTGCCCTGTATAAAACACAGCTTTATTGATTTCAAGGAAACTGCCTTGGGTTCTTCAATGGACACATCCACCCAAATTTTTGCAACAGGAGAGCACCAGGCTGCATGCAGGTAGTTGGGAGGGAAGACTGAAGCGTCACTGCCTGAGCTGGGGGGAGAGTCTCGGGGAGGGGAGCTGCCACTGAAGGAAGCTGTGATCCAGAGGATCCCTGGGTGTCTGAGCAGGCTTGGGTCCCCGCACTGCCTCTATCCACGCTCACTCTGAGGCAGATTCCCCGGAGCTGGAGGAGACCTTTCTTCCCACTTGGGGACTCTGAGCAGCTTTTCCCAGGGAATGCACGTTCTCTTTGGTCCAGTGCTTCTAGCCCAGAGCGAGCAAGCATGTCTGTCTCTCCCGGCCCCAGGCCCCTGCCTGCTGCTATCTCTGCCCCTGAGCACTTCTTATCTCTCAAGCCCTGTTTCCTCAGGCGAGCTGGACAGATCACCCCCTGCAGTTAGGGAGAAGCCCCCTAGAAACAGCCAAGCAAACCCTCACATGTATAGTGACTTTACTTGTTCAAATGTCTGCCTCCCAGGACTTTGGTGTTACCTCTACTCAGGTAGGGAGCACAGAACTTGGCATCTGAAGATGTCTGCACAAATGAAACTGGATAGCTTAGTGAATTCCAAGTGAAGGCGCCCAGCACCCCAGGAGCCCTCTACCCTGCAACTCCTCTCGGCCCCGCTCCCCAGCCTGTGGTCAGATGGGGGTCAGCTTGGGGGCTGAAGCCTGCACCTTGGCATCGCTTAGGTTGGGACCCGGTTCTGCAGCTTCCACCAGCTTGTGGTGGCAGCGGCA
The DNA here is from genome assembly GCF_012274545.1 of Fukomys damarensis. Taxonomy (NCBI): domain Eukaryota; kingdom Metazoa; phylum Chordata; class Mammalia; order Rodentia; family Bathyergidae; genus Fukomys; species Fukomys damarensis. The sequence goes on from NW_022900935.1 coordinate 13,242,555, forward strand.
GGTGGAGGAGGAGGCGCCGTTGCCCCTTGAAAGCTTGTCTTTGCCCAGGCCTTGCATGATCCTGTGGGAGATGAGGTAGCAGATCTCGCAGATGGTGAGCACGATGCAGACTGCTGAGGCGCCCACCATGAAGTAGGTGAAGACCTTCTTTTCAGTGGGCCGTGCGATGTAGCAGTCCACAGTGTTGGGGCAGGGCGCCACGCTGGCACACTGCACCAGGCGTGGCATGCCAAAACCGTGCCAGAGCGTGTGCAGCACGTAGAGGAACAGCAGTTCGATGATGAGCTTGAAGACGAGGCTGAGCAGGTAGGTCCACCACAGGCCGCCGTGCTTCTTGCCTGTGTTGCTGTACAGCTTGGTGCACTGTTCCCCATACTTCTGGCGGTGTTTCCGCTCCCGCTCCTCGCGGTAGGCCACGTGCAGAATAACCAGGAGCGAGGGGCACGTGACGAAGATGAGCTGCAGGGCCCAGAGGCGGATGTTAGAGATGGGGAAGAAGTGGTCGTAGCAGACATTGGTGCACCCGGGCTGCCTGGTGTTGCAGTCGAAGTCCTTCTGCTCGTCACCCCACACGCGCTCTGCGGCCACCACGTACACCAGCACCCGGAAGACAAACACCACGGACAGCCAGATGCGCCCAAATGCTGTGGAGTACTTGTTCACCCCACTCAGGAGGGCCTGGAATGTCTTCCAGTCCATGGTGCCTGGCGAGGGCACTGGGAACCGTGCCTACCTGAGGGAGCAAGACAGAAAACCATTCCATGAGTGAATGGGTGACATTCCTGGAACACAGAGCGTGTGCCAGCTGCTGTCCTTGACATGGATAGACCCGCTCAATCACCGTAAGGACCCTATGAAATCGAAACTATTGTTCTTTCCAAGCTGCAGATAGGAAACTGAGGCACAGGGAGAACATGCAACCTACCCAAAGTTACAGCGCTAATATGCTGGGAGGTGGGAGGAAGGGGACATGTGCTCCTGGTAATGAGGGCCATTTACTGAGCATGAGCCATAAGCAAAGCTGACCCTGTTTGTGCAGGACCTCTCATTTAATCTATTATAATGACCCCAGGAAGTGGAGACCACTCTGTTCCCCATTACAGATGAAGCTGAAAATCAAATGACGTAAAAAGTCCACAGTACATAGTGAGTGCTCAGTAAGTGTCAGCTACTCATCACTGCGAAGTCGGGGAGATCAAGTCACTGACTTGAGGGGACAGTTAGGTTCAAGGCCAGGCTGCCATGCCAGGCCCACGCTGCCCACCAAGGCCCCTCCCCTCCTCTGCTGGACACCTGCGCAGGACCAGCTTCTCGAAACTGCTCCCTTGTGGATGCAACAGCATCCAGTGAATCCATTCTACAGAAGGGAAACTGAGGCTGGGAGAGAGGAATGGCCTGTGAAGGTCTCTCAGCCAGCAGGTGGTGAAGATGGGAGGCTGATTGGGGGGGCACAGAGGGTTGTGGCCTCACCGCTGCGAGGACACCAGATCTAGCGTCTGACCACGCTGGTCGCTGGGACTTTGTGGTGAGATGTGTTTTGGCCAGGCCCTCGAATCATGTATGCTGTAGCCCCGGAGTGACTCAGAGGGTGTGGATGGGCGGGTGTGCTGATGCACCTCACATGGGTGTGCTGGCTGGCAGGACCGTGAGGGCACATACCTCTCCAGTGAAGACTGTGGGCTTGCACCTCCAGGCATCGGTGATACCTTGGGGCTCCCCTTTGGCCCCAGCCACTGTGACTCCCACCTCTCAACCACGACTGTGCCACTCCCTCGCTTAGGACTCTCTAGGACACTGCTTAGACTCGAACCTGATGCCATAGCCTTTTCCTCGCCTCTCCAAGTCACTTTGCTTCTTTCTGCTCCGGTCACACTGGAGGGCTTGGGGCTTTGCTCCTGCTGGGATGCTCTTCCTGCCGAAGCTCGCTCCCCTTTGCTCACTGCTTCCTACTTATCGGCGCATAGTAGGTACTCGGTAAAAGCCGAGTGGTATGGGGGATGCTGAATTGTCAGAGGGGCCGAGAGGGCAGGATGGCCCGGGAGGGAGAGTGTGTGCAATGCCTTCTCAACGTCTCAGCCCTCCTGGTGCCTGTCCTCTGGGAATCAGAATCAGAGTCCGGGACAGGACTGTGCAGCTGGGAAGGGCTCCACCCTGGAGACCTTCCTCTGGTCCCAGTCTTCTCCCTCCAAGTCCTGGCCTCTGGGGAGGGCTGTGGAGTTCCACTGGACATCAAGTCACACCTGGCTGCAGATCTCAGCTTTAGTACTTCTAGGTGGCCGGCAGAGGCTGCTGTGGCTGACCCTGTGGCCTTATCTCTAAGACAGAAGCATTCCTGCTCTCCCGCTGGTGTAAGAATCCTAAGACTTCTCTCCCCTATCTGCCACACACCTGAGAAGGTTCCAGGCCTCCCTTGGGAGGAGGAGCCCCGCCTGCAGGCCCTGGGGGAGAGGGCGTACAGCTGCTTCCTCGAATACCTTGTGGTGCTCGGAGGGGTGCAGCCACCCCCTGAGCTCCCACTCTTCCCCTTCCAGTCCACCGCCTCCGACACACCCCAGGGAAGAGACTCACAGGGCAAGAATGTCTTCCCACAGCCGGTCTGCGGACTGGTGGAGCCGGTTCCGACCCCCCTGCTGCCCCCCAAAGCCAGCTCCCAGCACAACCGTTTTCCACCAGCCGCTAGACCTACCTGACCCCGCCGGGCGTCTGCTCCTCACCTCCACAGTACCCCCAAAGACAGACTGCACCCCGCCCTGGTTCCCTCCGTCGGAGGCCACGCGGGAGCAAGTGGAGGTCCCGGAACCTCCCAGCAGCTGGAATTCCAGACTCCAGGCCCGAGCAGGGAGAGGTGGGTCCGGGGGTTGGGGGCGTCCCTCCGCTCCCCAACCCGGCTGCACCGCAGTGGGTCGCCCCTCCCGCGCACTTACCCTCTGCGGCGCGGCAACCCAAGGACCCCAGGCTCGCAGCAGAGGCGAGGAAGACCCGAGCCCAGCTCTGCACCCTGGTCAGGCGCTGAGCGAGGCGGAGGGGAGACGAAAAGGGGAGGAGGGAGGAGCCTGGGTCTAGGCGGGTCGGAGTTCTAATCCAGACGCCGCCACGTGGCTCCGGGGCGGGCTGCCGAAGGGATCCTGGCGCGTCCCAGCCTCGGTTTGCTCTGGCGTGGAATGGGAGCAGCGGCGGCCATGGGCAAGGTTGTGCCAAAGTCTCCGATGAAATTACAGGCGGGAGGCGCTTTGCAAACTGTTTAATGCCGTGGCCTAGGGACGGCCCGCAATCAGGACTCGCCCACGTCAGTTACCTCGGATACTGGGTCCGCACCCTGCCTGCCCTGATCCCCGCCTGGTGCAGGGCCTTGACCCGGCGGCGTGGGGACGCTCCGGGGAGCCGGGGTCGGGGCAGACTCTGCTCACAGTGGAACGGACGCAGCCGACCTGTGCCTGGACCGGCACCCAGAGCTGAGGGCAGGATAAGGGAGCAGAGCCTGCTGGTGCTGCAAGGGACGGAGCCTGCGGGACGGTGTGGGGTGCGAACGGGGCGCTGTGCTTTGCCGTAAAAACCCTTGCAAGGGGCAGGAGCGCCTTTGTTCGGGGTGGACCTGGACTGGGCTCTGGGAACAAGGACGTTTTGTCTTATTTAGCAGTGTGCCACGACTAGGAATCTTCCCTGAGAAATGTCATGGCTTCTGGCCTCCCTGGGAATCCCTGAGTCTTAGTCACAAGCCGACCCGAGTCCTCCCTGTCTGGGTGGTGATGACTTCCATCGCCAGCACCGTGGTGACTGTGCACCACATTTGCCAGGGATTGTACCAGTTTGTGCCTGTAACAGCACCGGTTTTAAATGTCCCCCGAAGTTCGGGAGATGGTGACTCCTATGACTCATTTTGCAGAGGATTATCACAGCGAATTGTTAGTTGGAAGGCGTCATTGGGCCCAGCTTTTTCATCCTTATAGCAACCAAAGGAAGCAGGTATAATCCTTCCTGCCCTCAGAAATGAGAAAACTGTAGGCCTGTGATCCCAGCACTTGGGAGGCTGAGGTAGGGGGATCGCCATAAATTTGAGGCCAGCCAGGGCTACCTAGTGAGACTGTCTTAACCCCCTCCCCAACCAAACACCAAACTAATCCCTCTTCAACCCATTAGAACATTGATTTTCCTCCCTACCATGTCCATAAAAAACTGAAACCCCTAAATCTTTCAGTCCCATCTTGACCTTTGGGAGCACCTGCCACAGCTGGCTACTCCTTCCCTTTCAAGTACTTTCTTGATAGCCCCCTGCTTTTCTTCTCAGGATCCTAGGACCCAGTCCTTCCTCTCAGGTGAGCCCATGAACAGGCCTGGACTTTTAACTCCCATGCAACCCCTGATGTTCCCACAGTGCCAGGGCCAATCTTGAACATCCTACCGGGGTTCTATGACTGCCACCCGGCCACCAGTCCTATCGGTTTTGTTTTTCCTACCTTAATCATAGGTGTAGACTCAGCTATAGAGACCACTTTTGTTTAACTTAGGGAAGTATGCCACATTTACTATTGTGCACTTGGCTTTTCTTATTTAAGATAAATCTCTTTCTTAATGTGATATTATAATGTATTTAATCAGTCCCATTTGATGAAAATTAAAGCTGCTTCTAGGCTTCTGGCTCTCACTCTTCCTTTTTTAGGTCATAGTCAGAGAGCAGTGAGATATAGACCCAGCCCTTTTTATTTTATTTTGAGATGATCTTCCTGCTTCAACTTCCCAAGTGATACTTGGCATTGAAATGAATATAGTTTGACAAGTATTATTTAACCCATTTTAAACTTGAGTCTGTATGTTTCTAGAATGGAACTTTGGGGTGATAGTTAGATGCTGAATTAAAAATTTGATAGATATTGCCAAATTATCTCCATGAATGTATCACTTTGTACTATCATGTGATATGAGTGTTCCTATCATTGGCACTGGAGTGTTATCAGATTTTATGATCTTTGCCAGGGGCACCTTGTTATACTTTTATTTCTCTCATTGTGAGTGAGGTTGAGCATCTGTTGATATATTTAAGAGCCACTTTTACTTGTTTTTCTGTGAAATTTCCTCTGCTAATTTTTTTATTAGATGTGTGTCTTTTCATTATTGATTTCTTAGGAGCTCTTTACATATTAAGGAAACAAGCCCTCTGTGATACAAATAGAGCTCCTATCCTGCTTGACACTTGTATTTTGACTTTGTATATGGAGTTCTTGCCATGCAGAATTAAAAGCTTTTTTGGTAATTAAATGTATTAATCTTATTTTTGATGGCCTCTGGGTTTGGTCATAATTAGAAATGCCTTTACTTCTCTGAGAATTGAAATAAAAATTACTCTCTTGGTTCCTTCTAGTTAAAGTAGTATTTTAATGATATAAACAGGATCACGGCACTCCCTTATTAAAGTCTCACAGTGACTTGTCATTACCATTAGACAAGTACCCACCCTCCTGAGCTTGGCATGCAAGGCAGCAGTGCCACAGTCCTGCCTCACTTCCTACCCTGCATCTAGGCCTTTGATCAGGACTCTCCCATTCATTGTTGCTTTCTTGTCCCTCTGCTGGGATGGTGCTGTGCTGACCCTTCATCGGCAGGTTCCCTTTTGTTCAGGGCTCCACTTCTTCATGCTGCATTGTCCAGGCCAGAGGTGTAGCTGACACTCAGTTACTAACTGTAAAATAGATGCTGGGCGCGCGTAGGACTGTGTGGGAACAGTGTGTGTGTGTGTGTGTGTGTGTGTGTGTGTGCACATGGAGGCTGGGCAGCTGTGTTTCAGTGGTAGCATGTAGCATGTACAGGTGTGGTATGTGTGGTTGTGAACTTGCATGATTGTGGGGGGTGTTGGTGTGGTTTGGAGGTTATGGGTGGCATGTGTGGCCATGTGTGTGGTGGTGACCGCATGGGCAGTCACTCTGCGGTAGTGACCAGGTAATTTTATCACGGGCCCTGTCTTTCTGATCCTACCAGAGGCTGCCCCTTCTTCCTGGCATCAGGCAAGATGCTGTACCCCTCAGCAACTGGCCATGGCTCTCTGGGGGGTGAACTGGAAGAGTTCTCCATTCTGACAGGGGCTCTAGGGACCGTGCTGCCCCGCCCAACACTTCTGCTCCAAGAGTGGAGTCTGTGTGGGAGGTCATCTAGGCCATCCCCCTGCCCGGGGCAAGGCTGTGCTGCACCAAGGCTTGGCAGTTTCCTCTGCCATCTCCATTACCCTCAGGCCCTACACCTGCCATCTGGGGGTGGCAGGCCCAAAGCCATTGTGGCCCTTTTGTTCAGGCCTGAGCTGGTCTTGTTCCTGGACCACCTCCTCTGTCTTGATCTCTGTGCAACCCTCCAGTTGGGCCTTCCCGGGCTGGGCTGGGCTGGGCTGGGCCGGGCCGGGCCTGGCCTCCCCTCTTGGGTTGGCGTAGCTCTTGTGTTTGTGTGTCTGCAAGGGCCTGAAGACCCTTATCCAGGCAGAAGCCACCAAGCGGGAGGTCTTGCAGGAGGAGGGGGATTCCTAGCCCTGACAAACACGCCTGAGGCTGTGGGGCTGGAGGGAAGTCCCCTCCCAAGACCTGGGTTTATCCAGGATACCAGTGCCTCCACCCTCCCCATCCACCACGTTTCCTCCACCCCCATCCCTTATCATTAATTAGCCTTTCATCTTTCCTGAGTCTTCCCCTATTATGATAAGCATGCTGCTAGTTTTCCATCTTTTTTTTGGTACCGGGGATAAACTTGGGACCTTGCACTTGCGAGGCAGGCAGCAGATTCCCAGTCCCATCTTTTTTTTTTTTCTTCCTAGTGCTGGTAATGGAACCGAGGACCTTTGCGCTGAGCTACATCCACAATCCTTTTTTATTTATTTATTTTGAGACAAAGTCTCTCTAAATCTCGAAATTGCTCAGGCTGGGTTTGAATTTGCAGTCCTCCTGCCTCAGCCTCAGGGTGCTGGGATTATAGGTGGGACACCATCACACCCAGCTGCTGGTATCTCTCCATCTAAAAAACAAAAACAAAAAGACTGCCCACCAACCTTGACCCTGTTTTTCCTTCCGGCATTTTCTTTTCATCCTTTTATAGAAAAATTCCTCAAAAGAGTTGCTGTGATTCATATATCCATTTTTCAGTACTCTCTTGAAATTATTCTAGTCAGGCATTTACTGCTCACATTACACCAAAATTTCTCTTCTGAAGGCCCCCAGGGTTAAAACCCATGGTCAAGTTTCAATCCTCACCTTTCTCTTAAGTCTCAGCAGCATTGGATGAAACTGATCTCTTTTTCCTTGAAACACTTGGCTCATTTGGTTTCTAGAACATCACATCCCCTGACTTTTCTTCTTCCTTTCTAGACTTCCTCAGTCTCCTTTGCTGGGTCCTCCAGATCTCCCTGACTTCTAAATTTTGGGGTACCAGGTCTAGGCTCAGCCCTTGTCTCTCTCATCTCTGTCCTCGGTCTCCTGTGAGAGTTTGAGATGGCGGGGTGAGATTGACACTTACTAAGTACTTGTCCCCCGCCCAGACTGTTTCTCTGAACTTCATGTGTATGTATCTACATGTTAATCAACCTTTCCCCAAGGAGGCTTAGTAGGAGTCCTAAAGTTATCCTGTCCCAAAGTAAGCTCTTTACTTATCAAGGTAGTCATACTTAGAAGCAAAGCAAAATCAAAACAAAAATCAGGCCAAAAACATCAGGCCACCCAGTTAAATGCGGATTTTAGCTAGTTCGTGGGACTCATTTGTACTGAAAAATTTTGTTATTTACTTGAAATTTGTTTATCTGACAATATGCTCCTTTTATTTCTCTGCGACGTTTTCTTCTTTCTTCCAGTAAATGGGATTTTTAACTCACCTACGTGTTCAGGCCCCAAATCTTAGCATTTCTGTTGACTCTCTATTCTCATACCCCATACTCAATGGCAGACTTATTTTGGTGCTATTTTCTAAATGTTTTCGGTATCTGACCACTTTTCATTGACTCTAGTAATTTTGTCCTGGTAGAGTTGTTTCTTTCCTGGATGAATAATAGCTTTTCCTGCAGTAACCTTAGTACTCACCTCCTCTCTTTAGTCTTCACCCTGTTTATGTATTGCTGACAGTCTCCAGAAAGACCATGCTCCTTTTTGTTTGAAATACTCTGCTGGCTTCCCCCTTGACAGCCAAAGGCATCAGGATGGCCTATAAGACCGGATGATCTGGTCTCATCCAGGCCTCATCTGAACACTGAGGCCCCAGTTGCACCTCTCTTAGTTCATTGGCTGCCTGGCTCATTGGTTTCTCACTGTCCTGTGTGCATGCCAGGTCCTGCCCAGTCTTACTGGCCTTCCTCTTTAAAATTATGTTTCTTATTAATCAATGCCCTTCTAGCTCAGAATCCCACCATCCCCTACCTTCTTGAAGCTGCTACCTGACCACCTGCCCTCTTTTGAGAAGTCTTTTTTTTTTTTTGGTACCTGGGATCGAACTCAGTACCTTGCACTTGCAAGGCAGGCAGCGGCATCACTGAGCTAAATCCCTGGACCCGGGAAGAAGCCTCTTTTTGACTGAGCCTCATTTCTTTTCCTTCCTTTCCTCCACTGGATGGAAACTCTTCAAGGGTCAAGTGGGCTGTTCTCAGTGGCCTCTGCTCTTCTGGGTTGGGGGAAGCTCTTTTCTTGGGCTATATTTTGAGCTTTGAGGGTGTGGGCCATTGGGTTTGTTGGGGAAGCCAGCCCAGGGTGAGGTGTGTGCAGTGTGCTCTGAAACTAGCCTCCTACCTGGAGCGTCTGGAGTCTTGATCTTGGGCTGAGGAGGTGATGGGCACAGGACATCAGAGAGCTTAGCTCAAAGGAAAAAGGACTGCAGGAATGCGTTTCCTGAATTCTTTGCACCTACAAAGTGGAGCAAGTCCTGACTTAGCAGACTAGTTAGCTTGTCATGGCTAAGTTGGGAAGCCCCAGAAACACTGGGAGAGGCAGAAGAAAACAAGGGGGCCATTGTGCCTGGAGTTTGCTGAATGACATCTGTGTTTATAAATGATACTCTGGAACGGCCACTTTGACTAGGCCTTTGGGACCTTCTGACATGGCTTTGGGAAGATACTTTTTTATTACGATACAAGCATGCAACAGATAGATTCACCCCAGCCCCAACACTCAGCCCATCCTCGAGCCTCGGTGGTTTGTGTGGCACTGGATGGGCTGTTTTCACACAGCCCTGTTGTCCTCTGCATCCAGAGCACTATGGTGGCTGGGTCTGTGCCACGTGTGCTGTGGGACACATGTGGGGACATCCAAGGGCAGCTCCGAGTGTGGAGGCTGTGCTCAGGAAAGGGAAGAAGGATCGGAACCCTCCTGCATTGCTGGGCTGAATGTAAAATGCTCCGGTCTCTGTGGAAAACAGTTTTGGTTCCTCAAAGAGTTAAATGCAGACTTACCCTATGACCCAGCAAGTCCATTCCTAGGTATAGACCAAAAGCACTGAACAGGGAACTCAAGTGTGCTAATGTTCATAACAGCCAGGAGGTGGAGACACCCCCAATGCCCATCAACGGATAACAAATAAACAAAATGTGGTAGAAACATACCATGGCATTCTACTCAAACACGGAAAGGAATGGAGCTGGGATGCTGCTGGAATATAGATGAATCTTGAAATATTACACTGAGTGAAATGGACCACATACCAAAGGACAAATATTCCACTTACATGAAATATCAAGAATAGTCAAACTCATAGACACAGGAACCAGGTTAGAGGGCTGGCTTTAAGAGTGAGTGGGAGTTAGGGCCTAATGAGTGCAGAGATTTTGTTGGTGGTGATGAAATGTTCTAGAATTAAATAGTGGTGATGGTTGCACACCATTATGAATATAGTTAATTGTTAGGGACCTGACACTGCCATCACAGGCTGCATTTTCCTGGTGCTTCTTGGCTCCTAAAATGACCTCATGCCCTTATCTTTGGTTTCCCTCCCCCCAAGGCCACAGCGGTCCAGCAAAGTTAAACCTGTGTCTGCAGGACTGAACCCATAAAAGGCAACCTGGCCTGTGACAGGTTAAAAGTAGCCCACTCCTCGTAAATAAGCAACAACCCAGCTCAAAACCAATAAAAGGACCTTCCTTTCTTTGTTCTCTTCTTCCTTCTCTCTCTCTGTTCTCTCTGCTCTCTCTTCCTCCTCTCTCTCTCTCTGCTCTCTCCCTTCTCTCTCTCTGCTCCCACTTCTTCTTTTTTTTGGTACTGGGAATCAAACTCGGGTCCTTGTGCTTGCAAGGCAGGCCACTGAACCGCTGAGCTAAATCCCCGGCCCTCAACAGTGTCTCTTGATGAAAGTCAAACCCATTGCTGAGGGCTGTGGCTGCCAGGGAGGGCATGGAGATTGCAGAGAACAGATGACCTGGGATAGGTTCCAGACCTTCCCAGGTCACGAGTGGGCTGATGGAGACTGAGAGGGAGCGGCTAGAGAAAAACCGGAATAATGGTGTCCCCAAAGCTTGGATGCATTAGTTAAGACTTAATTGCAGATGACAGAAATACAACTTGAATTACTCTGGGCATAAAGGGGGATTTATTGGCTTATAAAAACACAGGACCTAGGAGCCGGGGCAGAAGGATTGACAGTTTGAGATCAGCCTGGGAAAATTGGTGAGATCTTGACTTAAAATAAAAACAAAAAGGGCTGGGGATATAGCTTAGTCGTAGAGTGCCCTGGATTTGATCTCCAGAACTGCAAACAAACAAACACAGGAAGGGCAGGGGTATCTGGAATTCCTGATGGTATTGGAGCTGGATCTGGAATGTGTTTAGGTCCTCTCCCTGGCTTACCTGCTCTGCTTTTCTCTGACTGTTGGCTCCCTTCTCTCCTGGTACTGATGGGGTTGCATAAGGCTTTCGCACAAGGCTTTCACACAAGGTAACTAGCAGTCCTGAGCTCACACCATCCCATTTTTTGCCACTCCATGCTTCCCAATTGAAAGAAGCAACAGAGATCTGGCCTCACCTGGAGCACACATCTACCCTGAGGACAAGGGGCCAGGACACATGGCTAGCGGTCACCTTTAGACCCCCACTTTAAAGGGAGAGGAGAAGTTCTGGGTGCACAGAACAAAGGAAGGGTCCACTGGTGTGGGGAAGAGCTTTGAGAAGGAAGGCCATGTGTCCTCACGTGCCCTGTCACACAAGACAAGGCCTGGAGAGCATCCATTAGGTTCATTGATAAAGGCATCGTACGTAGGTGAAGTTGGCCCAAGCAAGGCAGTTTGAGTGACGGATCCTAGCTGGATCATAGTTGGTGGGCGATGATGGAGTGGGGAGGAGGAAGGAGAAAGGGTTGAGAAAGCCAGGAGAGCGATAAAGAGGTGGCTACAGAGGACATGGGGTCAAAGAAAGTTTGGCTTTTGTGTTTTGATGGGAAAATCTGAGCATGCTTAAATGCTCAGAGAACTAGGAGAGAGGTAGAGGTTGAAGATTCAAGAACAAGCAGGGAGTGAGCGGAGAAAGGGGGTCCTCAGCATAGGTAGGGGAATTAGAGGATTCACAGGCACGGGCAGGAAAGGAGGGAGGAAGGTAAGGGTGATCTGCAGATTAGGTGGCAGTCGAGAGATCATCCTTCTTGGAAAGCTTATGCTCCCTTTGAGAAATAGGATGTCACTAAGATGCAGTGGGCTAGAAAATTCGAGGAGAAATGGGAAGGCTCTCACCATGGACAACAGCCAAGAGACTGTGGCAGGATTTGTGAGGCAGCACTGAGTGCCCAGCTTGGGCTCGCTCTGGTTGTGTGGATTGCTGTAGCAGAGCAGAACAGGGTGTAGAGATGGAAATGCCCGGTAAGATTGATGGAGCAGGAGTCCTGCCAAGCACGAGGGACGCAAGGACAATGGCGATTTGTTCTTGTCAGTATCTGAGCAAGTGTTTATTACCCTTTGACCGCATGCCTGGTATGGGCCAGGTACTGCCTTTGCCCTCTGAAAGCCCGCAGCCCAGGAGGGAGGGCAGACATCCGTTGGCAGCGCTCACGCGAGATGAGAGTGAAGCTGGAGACGCTGTGGAGCTCAGGTTGAAGGTGGACACAGAAAAGGGAACAGAGACAGAGCTGGTGGACCAGGAGGAGGTCTGGAGGTGCCTATGAGGTCCTGAACAGATGTTGAGAGAGGACCTAGGGAGGAGGTTGGGGCAGAAGCTGTGGTCAGAGAGTGGGGTCGTGCTGCATTTGCCTCATTGTGTTTTCCTTACACTGGTCACAGAAGCCATCTGTATTCCCTGGTCTAAGTTTGACCCTTCACTGGGCTCCCCTTGGGACCCTGACTTTCCTCTTCTGGATTCATCCCATTGTTATTTAAACATTCTCAAATCTTCCTCTTAACGAAACTTCTCTGGACTCTGCACTCTTTTGCGTTGAACACTCTTTCCTTTCCTGTTCTCCTGGCAGCCACAGTCCCCTAGCTATCTCCACTTGTTTCTCTCTCCTATTGCTTAACGAGGACCTGGTTTCTGCCTCCATCTCTGCAGAAGACACCATGACCACCTTGCTGTGAAGCTGCTAAGCTCTCTCAGTCCTTAGTTGATTTGACCCATGGCAGTGTTTGGTTTTGATGATGACTTTTTCCTTCTAGGAAGATTCTTCTCAGGGCTTCCGTGACATGTCTTCCTCTGTGACTTTGGCTAGGATGACATCTATTATCAACATCATTCCCTTGGCTTTGAGGGCATCTCTTTATTTACCTACCCTTGGCTGCATTCTGTTTGGCCTTTACAGCCTTCTTAGGTTGGGCCTTTTCTCATGTCCTGCAATCTTGTACAGTATCTAGTCCAGGCTCAAGTCTTTCCCTACCACTGAGGCCAACATAGGTCTCTAAATAGGCACCAGCCCTCCTTACTCCCCACAAGGAGACCCTAGGAGCAGTTTGATGTTTACTTGAACACATAAACTTCTAGTTTGGTTGGAATAAGAATGTACTTTATTAATTTAGTTTGCTGCACTTTGTTTTTTTTTGGTACTGGGGATCGAACTCAGGTCCTTGTGCTTGCGAGGCAGGTGGCAGAACCACTGAACTAAATCCCTGGCTCTATTTTGTTTTGTTTTTTGAGGTTCTGGAGATTGAACAAAGGCCTTGTGCATGCTAGGCAAGTGCTCTACTACTGAGCTATATCCCTAGCCCTCCATTAAGAAAATGCATGAATTGTATGAAATGATATAGTGAGAAGTGTTGTTGTTTCTGCCCTTATATTTTATGAAGCCATTTTATTTGAACTTTCTACATTTTTTCTTTAATATCTAGGCTTTGAGCTTTGTTATTGTCAACATTTATAAAACATACAAACTTTATTTCTGCCCAAGCTATTTGTGACATAATGCTTTTTGAATCTGTATAAGAAGCTGGAAATTTTGCTCTTTGCCACAAAAACCTGGCTGTATAATATTAGATACATAAATTTTAAAAAATCATCCAGCAGATATGTATTTCTTATTTCTACACTTCCTTTATTTTTTTATTTTTATTTATTTATTTTTTTTTTTGAGACAGCTTCTCACTATGTAGTTGAGACTGACCTAGAACTTACTATGTAGCCCAGGCTGGTCTTGAATTCAGAGTGATCCTCCTGTCTCAGCCTCCCAAGTGCTCGGATTACAAGTGTGCACCACTACACCCGGCTGCTTCCTTTATTGTTTTTAAAGTAACTTTTTTTTTTTTTTTTTTTTTAGAAAGGGAGCTTGCTTACAGAGATAATACTTCTAATTGTAAAGTCCTAGCCTCAGGAATAATGATTAAATCTATGTGAAATATCTCTGCCTCCATTTTTTTCTGATTCTGTCAAGTGACCTCTATGAAAATCTCAAACTTCATTGATTGAGGTTATTGAGGCTAATGAGTTTCCTCCAAAGAGCATTTTGTTGTTCAAAATGCAATAATTGAGAGCATGCCCCATAATGCCAGAGACTTCGTAAGTACTTGATTATAAGACAAACCCTCCTTCCCCGAGGGGTAATATTGGGGTATCATCTTGTCTTGTATTTAGGCATTTGATGACTTCCAAGTCCATATCTCCTGGCCAGTCCTTTCCCTCGGGAGTCTGCTGGGTGCCGGTCAGTCAGCCGACCCATTTTAATTTAGTGCCTACTATGTGTGGAGACTTCTAGGTGCTGGAGGGTCGGGGCCAGGGGGTGAACACGACAGAGTCTCAAGGAGCTCATCTCAGGGGACGCATAAAGAAACTAAACATCTCAACAAGAAAAGTTCCCAGGCTACTAAATGCTGCATGAGAGATAAAACGAGGTCATGTGATAGAGAGTGACCCTGTGGTGTGTGCTTCTGGGGAGGGTGGATCTCTGCAGAGAAGTCTGAGTGGAGATGTGAATGCCGAGGAGGCAGGTGTGTGAAGCTCTGGGGAAGGGATGGTTGCCAGCAGAGGAGTTTTGAGAATACCGAGATGGGAGAGGCCAGTGTGGGTGGAATGAGGCTGGGAGGGGAAGGCGATAGGGCTTGCCTTTGGTTTATTTTAATTTCTCTGGCTGTGATGGAAAGTGGCTCGGAGGGTATTCAGCAAGGGAGTGCCTTGATTGATCTGATTTACATGCTAGGAAGATCTTTCGAGCTGATCTGTGGAAGAGGAATTTTAAGAGAGCAAGCCAGAGCGGAGGCAGGGAGATGAGTTGTTGCAGATATCCAGGTGCTGAAATGATGTGGTTGGGCCTGGGATTGTAGCACTTGGAGATGGTAGAGATGATTGGGTTTTGAATGTATTTTGCAGCTATAGCCGACATGACCTGCTAATGGTGTAGATGGAATTGTAAGGGAAGAGACTCCTAGGTTTTTGAACGGAGCAGTTGAGTGGTGGAGATGTCATCTTCCAAGGTGGGGAAGGCTGAGAAAGAACTCTTAGTGGCCAGATGCTGAGGGAGTAAGATAAGGTGCAAGGACTGACCATTGGCTTGGCAACCTGGAGGCCACTGACTGGGCTGGAGTGAAGGAGACATAGAGACAAGCATAGACAGATATTAGAAGACTGTGACTTTTGTAAATGGAATGAAAATATCAAGAGAGAATTTAAAAAGGAAAGAGATGAAAATATTGCAGCGTATTTGCAGAGAGGGACACTGTGAGGCAGGAGAGAGCTCTGCCAGCTGTGGAGCACAGTCTGGAGTAAGTGAGAGGGAAGGGCTCTGGTGTCTGAGGGAGCTGTGTGCCAGGGGCAGGGGTACTTTCATCCATGCCAGAGGGGAGAAGGCAGATGTGCTAGGAAGGTGGCGGATGTGGTGATGGGGGTGCTGAGCTGGCCCTGGCTTATTGCTTCTTTTGCCAGGGGCACTTGGTGCCTGGTTTTCAGCTGAAATGGATGATTGGGAGAATGTGGACTGGAGGTTTGAGGAAGAAGGCGAAGGTGTGACATGGTCATCTTGGAGAATCTGGTGAAAGTCAAATAAAATGTAAAATTTCTTAGAGATGCTGAGTGCCCAGTTGAACTTTGTGGTCAGAAGTTTAAACCGAATATGTCAGTACTGTTCTTTAGATACTCAGGGCTGGGGATTTAGCTCTGTGGTACCGTGCCTGCCTCGCAAGCAAAAGGTCCTGAGTTTGATCTTCGATACACACAAAGAAAATTAGATACTCAGGAACAGTTATCACATGGACAGGGTCCTGCCAGCTGAGTTCTGGAAAGGCACACAAAGGCGAGGGAGTGGGACATGTTCAACAGGTGATGATTATCTGGGGACCTGTGGGGCCTGAGGTGCAAAAGAGAGATGGAGACCAAGAAATTGGCAGTGGGGAGTGAAATAGTGGTGGGTCAGTGGGTTGGACAGAGGGTTGCTGGAGCAGGAAGTAGGATGAGTGAGCTGTATTGACAGGCAATAGCACGCCTCTTGGCATAGACAAGGTCTAGGTGGAACAGTGCATGTGGGAGGGTTTGATGGGTGGAAAAAAAAACTTGTTGGAAGCCAGGAAGTCAGGAAATTGAGAGACCAGGGTGTAGGTGTGATAATAAGTGTAGGAGTATAGAGAAAGACAATGAGCCAACGGCTAAGATGAAGGAGATGGAATTACCAGGATATCTTGTTTATATCTCAAATTCCCTAAGTCTGAAACTGAAGTCATTGTTTTCCCTCAAAACTACTTCTCCACTGAGGCTCCTGTCCCATACCTGGAGCCAGAAACCTGGGTGTTGGGTGTTACTTTTTTTTTTTTTTGAGGCAGGGTCTCACTACATAGTTGAGACTGACCTGAAACTCACCATGTAGCCCAGGCTGGTCTTGAACTCACAGCGATCCTCCTGCCTCAGCCTCCCAAGTGCTGGGATTACAGGTGTGTGCCAACATGCCCGGCTTCTGGATGTTACTTTGATTCCTCCCTGTACTTGATCTGCAAACTGAGTCAAATCACCAAACCTTTCTGATTCTACAATGTACCCATTTCTTAAATCCAGCAACTTCTTTCCATTGCCATTGCACATGCCCTGCCTAGTTCAGGCGATTATTGTTTCTGTTCAGGTTATTGCATCAGATTCCAAACAGGTAGCACTGCCCTGGTTCCTCTACACTGCACCAGGGATCTGCTACATCTCTCCAGGGCCTTGTCGTTGTCTTTAGGATAAAGCTCAACATCACTGATTTACAAAGAAAGCACTGCCCGCTTCAGCCTGACTCCTAACCACTGGCCCCAACTCAACCATCTTGAGTTTTTTCAGTCTTTGGCATTAGACTTGCTCTTCCTTTGCGTATGCTGTCCCTTTGCCTGGAATCCTACCCTGTTCACTTGGCAAACTGTCCTGTTTCTTCAGGTAACAGTGTAAGAAGTCACAAGGAGCCCTCTCCTAGATGCCAGATCCTCCTTCCTTTCTCTCCTAGCACCCCGGACCTCTCTAGTAGGTCACAAATGTGGTAGTTGTCTTCTTCCCTAGACTGGATGCTCCCTGAGATCAGAGACTGTGACTTGTCTGATTATTCCCAGGATTCAACAAGGAGCTTTCACATAAAAGTAAGCAGTCAGTATTTGTTGGGCTGAATCCAATGGAAGGCTCTAGAGGTGGAGCAGTTGTGGGTGATGACAAGATCCAGGGAGTGTTCGATAGGACCATTGCAGTGGAAGAGAAGATAATGGAATGGAAAGGATAGGGCGAAACTCAGGTAGACCTCATCACCTTCTAGGCCCTTGGAAAGCAACAGAAGACCTTTGACCATGGGCTCAGTCTTGAAAGAAGGAGAAGTTGCTGGCGGCAATGGGAGCAAGAAAGAAGGTGGAAGGGGAAGATGCCAGAGGCAGGAACAAGTGGGGATTTTTCGGGAAAGGGAAGGTGTAGGGGTCTTAGTGGTTGTGAGAGTTGTGGGGAGCTTAAGAGTGTGGGGGACTGAGGATGAGGTAGTCCAATGGCTGAAGTGCTGCCTATAGTTTTAGTCTCAGCCCCCTCTAGAGGGCTCAGGCTGGTCTGATGGCTCAGGTCTGATGAGCTAGCTCATGCCTCAGGACTCCAGACCTCTGGGAAGGGTAATCATGGGGAGGACATCAGGGGGGTGGCCAGGTCCTGAGATGAACTCAATATATGCTGGACCCAGCAGCAGCCCCTGGAATGGGCTTCTAGACACTCAGGAGGAATTGGTCACGGCTGATTCCCTGGCCCAGACTTGGGAGCTACCTTTGTCTGAGCAGTGCAGGGCCAGCTGATTCAGTTCAGAGTGCTACCCTGGGCTTGGTGGTCACAGCTCGGGTCTGGGGAAATGGGAGCCACCCTTGTCTCCTGGGGTCAGGAGTTTAGTAGGTAGTATTGGTGTCCTACCCTCATCCCCTTTACTAGGGACATGCATTCCCTAGTTGCTGTGAATATTAGCTGCTCATGGATTATAGCTGACCCTGGAGAAATGAAGCCTTCCTGCCGTCCCTCCTGCCATTGGGTTGGTTTGACCCACTGGACTGACTGATAGGGGAGGTCAGGAGCTTCGTGCCCTGGCCTCTAGAGGTGGGACAGCTCTGGTGGGATTCATGATCCACATCCCCACCACTCCCATGAATCAGGTCAAGCTACAATTCCCTGAGTGCACAGCTAGTCCAGCTCAGCCCCTCCCTGTCCTGCTTCTGCTCTTTCCTTCATATGTGCAAAATCCCTGCCCCTGGCTCAACTTCTGAGAAACCTGGGTGACTCTGGTCTTGTCCCACACCTAAGAGTAGACATGGAGCCTATCCAGTGGCCCTGGAGGGCCCCTTTCCTTTTCTATGTGCAAGATCTCTAACTCGTACCGGAGAGCTTTAGGCTGAAGTTAACAACACCAACACTGCACTACACCACTCCAATACAAAACAAAACAAGAGACAAACAGATGAACAAAAAAAAACCTCCCAATTTGCTGACCTCCTGGCTAGGCTAAGTACGGGGGAGACTTAGATAAACAAGCCTCAGTCCTTCCCCAAGCAGCTCCCAGCCCATTTACTCACTTCACAAACATTTATTGGAAGCCTACAGGACCTGGTGACTCAGCATCCTGACCTTGAAGGGCTCACAGGCTAAGGGGGAGACACTCGGAGGAACCAGCCACTCCAGTGTGGGGAGAGTGGTGGAAGAGAGGCACAAACTAGGCTGGGATATGGGGGGAAGTGAAGGTTTTCCTTGGGGTTTGAGGACAGGACACAGGGGAGGTGGGTGGGCCGTTGCATTCAGAGAGGGAACAGCATGACAAAGGCATGAGGCATGTCAGAGCATGAGGCATGTCTGCCTGGGGAATTGCCAGCCCTGTGGAGTTATTGATGAGTAAAAAGGAAGGAGGAAGCAGGGATGAGGTTGGGAGGCCAGGGAGGTGGTAGAATTTTTATAGCAGGAGGAGTTATGTGGTTAGATTCAGGAACAGACTCATCAATTCATCCTGCAGCAGAGGGGCATCAGAGAGGCCTAGTGAGAGGAGGGAAGGAAGGCTGTGGGGTGGGCAAGAGGGGACTCGGGAGGCATGTAGAGGTTGCAGTCAGGGGCACGGGTGCAGGGTTGGGACCAGTGTGAGGGGAGGGGCTGAGGACGGCAGGGAAGCCTGGAGCAGTCTGGGAGATGGCAACGCCCACATGGGCTGGGGAGTGTGTTTGAGGTCACAAGGCTTAGGGTAATGCCATGGTGTCAGTTTGGATTTGCTGAGTGAGATGGCCAGAGAGAGGCGGGCCCAGCCTGGAGGTATCATCAAGTCCTGGATGGTGGTAGGGGTGGGGGTGGGGGGAGGATGAAGTCACCCAGGAATATATATTGGCAAAAAAAAAAAAAAGGGAAATTCACAGATGTGAGGGCCCACGACATGTCTCCTAGAAGCCCATCTGGACTTGCTCTCAGTGCCACCCCGTCCCACCATCAGAGGGACTCCCCTCCCTAAGGTCTGTGCTGGGCACAGTCAGGAAGGCACCTGGCAGGCACTTCCTGAGACATGGGACCTGCTGGGCAGTATCCTGGTGTCTCCTCCTCCTCCCTTGGCTTGCAGAGCTGTGAGGCGCTGGGTGCACCCCCATCTCTGGACATTTCCCTCTGTGTCCTGGGGTGTATATGTGCATGGGGGTGGTAGGTAGGTCTGGGTTTTGGGGCTCAGGTGCCCAAAGAATAGTCTTGGCTTCCTTCTTGAGGTCCATCTGAACCACTTGCTTCCCTTCTCAGCACTGCCCACCTGGTCTACAAAGTCCTGGGAAAATCATGTTTATTGGAGTTTTGTGTACCCTGTTGCCACATACAAAATCATTAAGTCTCCTGAGACTCAGGACCCAGGAGCTGACCTGTGCCCCTCCCGCTGCACACTGGCTTCAGGGCGGGGCTTCCTGAGGCTCCATCGACACTCTCCCCACCTGCCACTACCCTTGCCTGTTTTTCTCAGAGAACAGACAGGGACCTGGGGACCCTACCTGCCGCTTTGCAGGTTATGGATACCCACTTTCGTCCATGAGGGCCGACCCAGCCTTCGTTAGGACAGAGTTCCCATCCTGGGGGTGCCTTTCCTGGGAGATCACATAGGGTGGGCACGTGTCAGGCAGGTGATGCCGGTGCCGAGACTTCCGGCCTCTGGGACCCAGGATCTCCATGCACCTCTTGCCCACTAGGTAGGTGACCTCACTGAGGTTGAGCAGAATGCAGATGGCAGCTGTGCCCACCATGAAGTAGGTGAAGATCTTCTTCTCTGTGGGCCTGGAGATGTAACAGTCCACAATATGGGGACAAGGGTCTACACTGCAGGCCACCACGCGTGGCATGTTGTAATTCTCATAGAGGCGATGAAAGATGTAGAGGAAGGCCGAGTCCACGGCAGCCTTGAAGATTAGGCTCAGCAAGTATGTCCACCAGAGCCCGCCCCGCTTCTTATTCAGGTTGTTGTACAGGGATGGGGCATTGGGTCCGTGTTTCTCGCGGTGCCTCCGCTCCCGCTCCTCGCGATAGGCCACGTGCATGACCACGAGCAGCGAGGGGCACGTGACCAGGATGAGCTGCAGGGCCCAGAGGCGCACGTGGGACACAGGGAAGAAGTGGTCGTAGCAGACATTGGGGCAGCCTGGCTGGCGGGTGTTGCAGACGAAGTCCTTCTGCTCGTCGTCCCACACGTCCTCGGCAGCCACCACGTACACCAGCACGCGGAAGATGAACACCACCGACAGCCAGATGCGGCCCAGCGCTGTGGAGTACTTGTTCACCCCACTCAGGAGGCCCTGCAGAAATGTCCAGTTCATGCTGGCTGTGTCCTCGGCCTCTCGCGGAGATGCGTCTACCCGAGTGCCACCCACTCAGGCCTTGGGAGCCTGGAGGCCTGGAAGAACCTGGAAATGGGCGCCCTTAATGATGGTGTGGTTGATAAAATCGTTTTACAACCCCTGGGTCATTATATCCTCACTTGTAATGACCTGCACAGGGAGGGATTGCCATCATTTCCATTTCACAGGAAAATAAGCTAAGGCCCAGGGCCGTCCGCCCAAGGCCCCACAGCTAGAAGCAGCAGAGCTGGTCTTGAACCTTGGTCTTCAGGTTCCAAAATCAGGGTCTACTTTATTCTAGAAAGTAATAAATACAAGTGAAGATCTCATGCTGCACGGCCCTACCAGCCAGTGTCTTTACCATATGTTTCAGCCTAAAGAGACTGGACGATCCCATCAGCTCTCCCGACGGCTACCAAACCCATCAAACTTTCACTGAATGCCACAGGAGCCAGACCTTGGGCTTGGCACATTCACATCAGCCCTGGTAGGTCCTAGAACAGTCTCCATCCCTCTTCTCTGGCTCCAGGAGGCTTCCCAGATATTCCCTTCCCAACTAAACAGTGGCACTTTGGAATCATGGTGGCTTGGCATGGTCCTGGCTGTGCCGCTGAGCTGGAGCTGGGGCTGAAAGGCTGACCAGTGGCTCCTCTGGAATTCCAACTATACTATCTTCGGGAGGGCCAGGGTAAGGGACAGAGACTAGATTCTGGCATGGTCAGTGCCTCACCTTTGCCTTTCTGTCTCAGGGACACCTCCTTCCCTGTTTGCTTAGTGGCTGTGTGCTAGCCATGTTTCCCATTATTTTCATTCAGGTCTCTGTCCTACACCCTCACCCCCACAGTCCCTTATTAGGAGTCCCTGTCTTTTCTGTCCCAAGCCTTCCCCCCTTATCCCTGACTCAGCTCCCAGCCTCTTCAGACACTGTACCCCCCCAGGACACAAGCTGAGCACTCTGTCTTCCTGTTTTCCTTGCCAGACTGCCAGCCGCTGGGGGCTTACTCTACACCTCATCTTATCTGTTTCCCCAGGACCCAGCTCTGGGCCTGGCCCGGGGAACACTCAGCAGATCCTGAACTCTATCTCCCTCACTGTCTGGCAGGACATTCTCTCCCTTCCTTGGGGCTCCCTGAGGCTCCCTAAGCCCCTGTCCCTTCTGCCCTCCCTCCCTGAAGCCTGCCCCACAGCCTGAGATCCCTTGGATATTTCAGCCCTGCGGGTCCCTTCTTCCCAGCCCTTTCTCCGGTCCTGTTTGGTCCTCACCTCTCCCTTCTCGTGGATCCAGTTCACTCTCCTGTCCCTGGGCTGTCTGCCTGCCCGAGGGCCTCCTGGAGGTAGCTTTTGTTCTTTCTCCCTGGTAGGGTGGGACTTTCTGAGCCAATGAGCCAAGCAAGAGTGGTAGGGTTCGTGGGCAGGGCAGGCTGGGCGGGCGGACTTCCCCAGGGAAATATTCAGAGCAAACACCTGCAGCTCTTCTCTGCTGGCCCACGCTTCCTCTCTGGCTTGGCTTGGCTGGCAGGTATGTGGGTGAGAACTCAGAGAGGTGGGCCAAAGTGTGGTGTCCTGTGTCTAGGCCAGGACAGCACTGGCGGCATTGACCCCTTTCCTGATGCTTCACTGCCTTGCCCTGTTGTCCCTAGGCTGTTTTTCTGCCCTTTCCCCCGGAAGCCTGTTTCTGGGGTCCTGAGCAACTGATATCTATGGAAAGTAACAAACTTGATTTAGTCCAGGACAGTGTCCTACCCCAGTGGGGATATTTCTGCCCACTAGAGCTTGGGCTGCTCTTAGGTTGAATATGGGACGAGAGGGGCTGACTACAGCTTGTCTGGACCAGGCACCTGCTGCCCTGCTGGAGACAAGGAATGCGAGTTGGCAGTGTGGAAGCTTCAGCTGGCATGGGCCCAGGCATAGTGTTGCTCTCCCTCCTCGTGGGCCTAGGCCTCTGTGCTTCTGGAGGCTTCCAGGAAAGCTGAGGGTGACCCAGCAAGGGCTACAAGAGGGGTCTGGGCCTGTGTTTGGCTGAGATGGCAAAGGTTAATGTGCAGCCAGGGAGCAGCTCTTTTGCCTCACTTCGTAGTAGCAGTGATTAGCATTTATGTGATCTTTTACAGCTGGCTAATCCTATTCACAGCCATGAGCTCATCATTCCTCACAGTGGCCCCACAGGTTAGGCATTTCTAATGCATTTGGAGAGAAGAGGGAGTTACTTTTCCAGAGTTCAGGGGTGCTTGGGTTTGAATGCAGCCATGCTGACTCCAGGCCATGTACTTCCTGTGTAGCATGCTCCATTCCTTTTGGAGCCATCCCGTATGCCTAAGCTTGCACGAGGGGCTAAGGCCTAGCCTTGAGCATGAGCAAGTGGCATGGTCTCCTGGGGTGCTGGGGCACCCCTGTTGGAGGAGGGCGCCTCATCTGGCTTAATCAAGTGTGGTCTTTTGCAAGGGCAGAGAGATGCACACACAGTGACAGAATGGGGAATCACAAATGGCAAAGGGCACCTGGAGTCAGTGAATGCATTGACCTTTATTAAGCCCTGATGGTGGGCCTCACTTCAAAGGTGGTTGCCCATTTGTTCTCTGAATAAACTGCTCCTTACCACCACCCCGTTTTGTCAATTAGCTTGGGCTCCGTGTCTGGAGTCTCTAATTTACAGGTAGATTCAGATCCGGACTTCAAACAATACAAGAGTGACTTACATTCTTAGGCCCGGGCAGAAACAAAGGTCGGGGCTGTGGCTACAATGGGAGGGGTTCAGGACACTGTCTCCTAGGCCCTTTGCCATTTAGCAAGGGCTTGTAATTTAGGTCCCACACTGGGGCCAGGAGTTGGGAGTTGAGAAATAGGAACCGGACCCCATGCCGTCTAAACCCTCCCTTTAGCCTGCCTCCAACTCACTCCATAGCTCCTCCACCCCCAGGACTGCACCTGTGAGAGAAGCCAGAGCCTCCCAGGCCAGGCCCACCCGACGGGTCCAGCCAGGCAGCCCCTCACACGACAGTTTTCTTCACATAGTCCCGGGGGCAGTCTGGCTCGAGAGGCGGGTGAGTGTCAGAGCCCAGAGAGATGAGGTCCCCTGAGAGGAGGTCGTTCTGTTTGCAGGAAGCAGTGACAGAGTTTGGGTAATGCCCTGTGGTTGTGGCCTGGGCTCTCCTTGCTGCCAGGCACTCCCGACACCGCTTGCTCACTAGGTAGGATAGCTCCACGAGGTTGAGCAGGATGCAGACGGCGGCTGTGACCACCATGAACAGAGTGAAGATGTTCTTTTCCGAGGGCTTGGAGATGAAGCAGTCCACTGTGTTGGGACAGGGAGCCAAGTGGCACTTGACCACAGGAGGGAGGGTGTACTTGGGGTAGAAGGAGTGGAACACATAGAGGAAGGTGACATCTATGCCGGCCTTAAAGACTAGGCTGCAGACGTACGTCCACCAGAGCCCGCCCCGCTTCTTGCCAGGGTCTGGGTAGAGGCGCCCACCACCCTCCCCAGCCATCTCTCGATGCTTCTTCTCCTGAGCTTTGCGGTAGGCCACGTGCATGACCACGAGCAGCGAGGGGCACGTGACCAGGATGAGCTGCAGGGCCCAGAGGCGCACGTGGGACACGGGGAAGAACTGGTCAAAGCAGACATTGGAGCAGCCGGGCTGGCGGGTGTTACAGTCAAAATCCTTGTGGTCGTCACTCCACACACGCTCAGCTGTCACCAAGTACACCAGCACGCGGAAGATGAAAACCAAAGACAGCCAGATGCGCCCAAAGGCAGTGGAGTACTTGTTGACCCCATTCAGGAGCGCCTCGAAGACCCCCCAGTTCATGATGCACCCACGTGTCGGCTGCCACTGCAGGGGAAGAAGAGAAATAATTTCCCCGTGTTGAAAGAAAGCTCGTTTGGAGCCCTTCCTAGAAATAGGCCATCATATTTAATCCTCACAACCACCTGGGGAACTGGGTTTATTAGTGTCCCCATTTCACAGGTGAGGAAAACCGAGATTTAGAGGCAGAATATGAGCTTATACCACTATTAGGTGCAGAGCTGGGATTTGAACACACGGTGATGAAGTCCCAACTCTACTCATAAAAGTGGGTGAAAGAGCTTTGTGCAGTCCAGTATCGTAGCCGATAAGGTTTATCTGAGGCATGATTATTGCTAATTATGATGATGAAGGGTTAGGGTTAGGTCTAGGGAGCCACCCATTCCTCACAGGAGTGCTGCAGAGAAGACTGGGGGCGTCACACCCCTGACCCATTCTGTTCAGCTGTAGGGCCTGAGCTTTGGGGCGACTTCTCCCCTCTCTAAGCACCACTCTGCCCTCAGACAGCCCCTCCTGAGGAAAGCACGCTCTCTATCCTTTGCTGGCTCGGGAGATGGGACTGTCGCGGAGGTGGGACTTTGTCTCGAGCCTCTGCCAGGGCTAACACTCTGTAAATACCTAGTCAGGGTCCTGCTCGGGTGGGAGTCCCCCGAATCAAGGTCAGTGGCCGTCCAGTGGGGCTGTGACAAGGATTCTGTGTTCAGGAGAAGTTGGCAAACACAAATAGGTACCACTATCCAGCCAAGCTACTACATTCATTCTGTGGCTCTCCAAAAAAGGAACCAGGTAGGATGGCCTGAACTCTTGACCACAGAACCCCTGTAGTGCTTTGATCATCTTGCAAAGCAGCCTTGTCCAGACACGGTGTGGGAAGTGCTGCTCTGGTCAGTTCTGACGGTGCACTTGGCTGGAGGAGCACAAGCCAGCAGATTCAGTTCCATTCAGGGAGGGTGTCCGCTTCCTTACTGGGGACCCCCACCTTAAGTCCTGTGTTCACTGAGACTCAGGCACCACAGTCTTACTTGCTGTGCACTCGGGGACCCCAGGGAGCCTGTGCTCTAAGGGATCAAGATGCCCTCCTTGCACCGCTCCAGGTGGAAGGTCACAGTCCTCCTGACCCCTCACCCTGTGTGCTTTTACTACTGAAAAGCAGGGCGGTGGGGGCGGCCAGCATGGATTGGGTGTTTACGTCCTGGTAGAAGCTGTTCTAAGCATGGCGCCGGATTCAATACACTGTCCCTTCACAGCAACCTTACAAGGGGTAGATTTTTAATTCCCTGTTTACGGATGAGGAAAATAAAGCATAGAGAGATTAATCAACTGCTTGCTGTTCCCCAGCTAGTAAGCAGCAGAGGGCCCACCCTCTAGGAACTGCCCAGTCTTGGGTGGAGCCTCTTTTCTCAAGTTTCGCAGAAGTGCTCTCTTCTCCCGGTGAATCCCAGTGCGGGAGGCTGGGATGTCTCCCATCCCCACCCAGACTCTCTCCACCACCCCCTAGTTGGCCTCAGGCCTCTCTCTGAGTCATCAGCTGCTCTGCTCAGTCTTGTTTCAGGTGGGTGGGTCTGGCAGCCTCTCTGGAGCACTGCGGAGGCCTAGCCCTTAGCCCCAGGGGCTCTCAACCAGCTAGCCCTGCCTTCGGTTTGGGGCAGGGAGGGAAGGACCTCGCCGCCCATAGATGAGGCTTGGCCTGCTTGTGGGCTCTGGCTCTCAGCCCCAGTCCCACACAATTCCTCACTCCCACCTATCCTTGCTGGGGAGAGCAGGAAGAGTCAGAGGGGAGAGAGGGGCTCCTCATTCCTCCACCAGCAGGACCCCAGGGGCATCCAGGCCACCTCTTTCCACTCATCACCAGAGAAATCTCCCCTGCCAGATGTGCAAGGGGCAGGGCACATCTGGACACAGATGCTTTTACCTGCACCGCTGCTTCTCAGGGCTGTCCTGGAATCCGCTTGTGGCAGCTGGCTGTGGAATTCAGCAAGCCGCCGGAAGTCATGTCAGGAGCAGGGAAGGTGTCCGGGGAAGCACGTTCCTGGGCCCGGGCCTGCAGAGCGCCTGGGTGTGTGGGGCAGGGCAGGGGAGGAGGAGGAGGAGGAGCTGCGGCCTGCACTGCCATTGGCTGAGCCCCAGCCTCCTTAGACTGCCTCCCCTGAGGCTCGGGGAAACCCAAAGACTCACTCTTCTCAGCCTGCTGACTTCAGAATCCCGGAATTCTCCTGTAGAAGCACAAGTCTGCTTTGCGCTCCTGCTTATTTTCCCACCCCTGGGCTTGTATGGGAGGAACGGATTTCTGTCTCTCTGCCATCTCTTTGTTTTCCCCTGGCTTCTGTGGGCTGCTTTTTGGGTTCTTGTCACTCTCTGGTTGCTCCTGAGTGGCTCTCCATTCTCATGGCAACAGCTGCCTTTGAAGCTCTATACCTTCCAATTGTTCTCTGGCCCAGAGGCATTTTTCTCTCCAGTTGCCCCACCAGAATGCCCTTCTCCTGCCTGCCCCCTCACCTGCCATGTCCTCTGAAATTTGGTGGAGTAGCTAAGCATCTTTTTTTTTTTTTTTGTAGCTAGCATCTTGACTCCACACCCCTACATCCGGACTTCACACCCTTCACCTGGGTCCCACACCTCTGCAACTGGATCCAACTCCTGAATCAGGGCCTCTTATCACTGCTTCTGGGCCCCACATGTTGTATTTGGGTCAAACAGCCCTACATTTGGACCCCACACCCCTGCATCTGGACTCTAAACCCCTGAATCTGGAGTCCACAATTTTGTACCTGGAGTCTACAACCCCACCCGCGTACCCCACAATATGGGCCCCTCACCTCTGCCTCTGGGTCCCTTGTCGCTGCACTTGGGCCTTATACCCTTGCATCTGGAGTTCCGCGTCCCCGCATCTGGAGCCCACACCTCTATAGTGGGGCCCCTTACCCCTGCATCTGGAATCTCACAGCCTGCATTTGAATCTCACCCTTTCCAGATCTTGACCGAGCCTTACCTGCTCCTTGTAGCCTGCTCCATGAGAGGGGTCATGAGAAGATGGTCAGTAAACAGTGACCATTGCTCCCAGTAGAAATAGAAGGCCAGATTGCTGTGAGCCTCTGGTTATATTTTCAACTGAACAACAAACGCATCACCTCGTTTCGTGTGTGCTTCTGTTTTAAGACAACTTATTGAATGCAGAGCAGTGCTTTGGTAATGCTGAACTCATGGCCATTTCCGCTATAGCTCATTCCAGAATGAGACTCATCCGCCACACGCGTGCTCCCTGAGGCACGTAGAGCCTGGACAGCTTGTCAGCATGTGTGCTTGGCGCTGTTGCAAACAGTAAAGCCACCAAGAAAAAGCACAGCAGTGAGAAAAATAGACCCTCATGAGACGTGTGTTTGCAGAACGGGAGCTGGAGGAAGAGGGCAGAGGACCACCTTGTGTGGCCTCAGCTAGGAATGTCCCCAGCGGGTACATTGTGTGCCTCAAATTTCTCACCACTTTGGGTGTACAGTTCATGGCCCTGGATGCCTCAAGGATGGATTTGGGGCCTGCAAATGAAGTTTAGCCAGTAGAAAATTCCCAGCACAGACTCTGTGAAAGGGGAGGAGCTACCCAGGTGTGTAACTTGCCTCCTGTTGGAGGGGCTGGTAGAGGGGTGGTGAGACCAAGGATGTTATGGTCACCATTTAGGCCAGAGATGAGAAGAGGGTTGGAGGAGGGAAATTCGTAGTAAGTAAGCACATCTGGAGGATTGGGAGCAGCTGTACGTGACCGGGCAGGGGACGTCCACTGTAGGGGGAGAGGCAGGCTCTTGGGGAGAACACGGGGAAGAGCTGTGTGGGTTTGTCATGGGTGCTGGTTGGTAGGGCTAGTGAGCGCCGTGTTGCTGGAGCTCAGAGGGAGTTTTGCAGACATCTGGCCACAGATAGTCCTCAGCCCCACGGGGGTGGCAGGAGCTGCAGGCCTGGAGGAGGACTGGGGCCATGCGGAGCTCCTGGGGGGCACTGGCATTTTAGGAAGTAGGCAGAGACAGAGATGCCTGTGGAGGAGAAAGAATGTTTCAAGGTGGAGAAACTTGGGTGCTGGGAGGGGAGAAGATGATGAAAGGCGGTCCAGGAAACCTGGCCCTGGAGACTTTCATTTCAGTAGAGAGAGAGGAGAGAAGCCAGAGGGTGCACGCAGGAAAAGTGTTCCTTTTCTGGAAGGGAGAGGCAGGGCCTCAGGAAGAGAAGATTTGCTTCTTTGTGGGGAACCAGAGGGGATGCATGGCAAAGGTACCTGCAGCAGCCCTCACACCCTCCTCTGCTCCCTCCCTGTGCTGCTGTTTCCAGTCTCTCTGGTCTCTGCTGGGCTCTCCAGGTTTCCTCAGCCCTCAGCCCGGCTTTCTCACCAGCTTTGATGTGTAGTTCTGCTCAGACTGACCTCCTCCCCAGCCCCACCCAGGAGGCGGTCCCAGCTCCTTGCCTATCAGCTCTACTGGCGCAGCCTGTGCTCTGGTTAACACACGTGGGTGGATGGGAGCAGAACATGTCCTGGAGCCCAGCGCTCCCTGCTGAATGCAGCAGGCTGAGGGAAGTCTAGCTGCCCTGGCCTGGTCTTCCGACAGCTGCCTATTAAAATGCCTGTTCCCTAAGGAGAGTCAATCTTTGCTCCTAGGGGGACGAGACAGCAGGCCTAGGCACCAGGATGCCAAGGGGGCACCTGTACGAAAGGCTGAAAAACAGAGAAAGGAGGAATAATAATAATAATAATGTCTGCTCATTAGGTTTAGTACCTCTTGGGCCAGAAACCAGGAGAAATGCTCTACTTGTATCTTACATGTGATGACTTGCTGCTCTTTGTACCCCTCCATTCTGCTCTCTGTACACTGTAGAGCTGTCTCTAAATTATACCTAAAAAAATCTTTCAGTGGCTCTGCAACGCTCTTGAAAAAAAATCCCATTTTGCTAATGTGGCCTGAAGGGTCCTGCACAGGTTGACCTCTGCCGCCGTCTTTACCTTCAGCTTCTTCCTCAATCTTTGCGTTCCAGCCACACTGGACTTCTTTTGCTTTCTTGACCACCAGACTTTTTCCCACCTCAGGGCCTTTGCACATGTCTTAATGTTCTTTTATTTTCTTTCTCTGAGCTAGCATTGACTTAAGCTCCAAATCCTAATTTAAATGTTACTCATGAGACAAGCCATCCCTGCCTCTGTGTTGTAGAATCTCTTAGCACAGTGCTCCCTTTGTGACAGTTGCATGTGTAGAGTATTTTGTTTTTTGTTTGGTGTTTTTTTGAGAAAGGCTCTCACTGTGTAGTTGAGGCTGGTCTTGAACTCACTATGTAGCCCAGGCTGGCCTCAAACGCATGGCTATCCTTCTGCCTCAGCCTCCCGAATGATGGTGTGTGCCACAACACCTGGCTTACACTATGATCTTGAAGAACCGGAATGACACACTCTACCTGTACCACCAGGCACACAGGAGTGTGAGCAGTGCAGTCCTCCAGCCCTGGAAAGACCTGGAGGGTGCAGGTTGCTGCAGATTCATCCCTACCCTCGGTGGCCTCCATGCTAGGGCCCAGTGGGGAAGACTCAGCCACTTGGGGTCTAGGGAGAGCTATGTGACACACAGAATCCACTCACACCTGGGTTCAAGTCCCATTTCTATTCCCTGCTAGTGCGGTCCTGGCCAAATTATCTTCCTCCTTGAGCCCTGACTTCCTTTCTGAGTGCATTGTGGGGAGGGGGCCCTTGTGAGGTGCACTGGGCCGGACCATGTAGTGCACGGTGATTGTAGTGGGCTCCCCCCATACTCTTGTCTTTTTTTCTCGGGGGCCACTGCTTCTCATTTGCAGAGTGCCATCTTGTTTTCCCCCTCCAGGGCCTCCAACTGGGGACTAAAGGCCTTTTATCTCCTCTGTGACCTGCTGCTCTTCCTGCTATTTCAGAGGCTTAGTGTGGGCCAGGTCATGGCAGCAGTGATACTCACTGTCCCTGAGACTGAACCTGATGCTGTCAGGGCTCCTCTTCCCTGCAGCTGGGCCCACATTGAGACTGAATCCAGGGTCCCATCACCGGTGCCCTCATGAGCTCAGGAGCTGTTCCTGAACCTTTGGCCACCAACTACCAAGCTGCCAGAGCTAGGAGCCTCCTTTGGGGCTCTGGTCTGAATGTTCAGAACCTGTGCTCAGTCACAGACCACATGGCTTGCTGGAAACAATCAGGCTGAGCTGCCTTAAGTACAGCTTCATGGAGTGGCCAGCAGCTGCCCCTCACCTGCCTGGCTGCTGCATTTCAGGAGCTGACAACCCTCCTGTAAAGCATGCTGGCTTGTAGCAAGCAGGCTCAGTGTCCAGTTGCCACCACCTGCCACATTGCCTGGGGCTCTGTGGGCTCTTGACGCCTCTCTGCCTGAATACAGGGTAGGCTGGATGTGCCAGCAAATTCATGCCCTTGACCAATGAGTGATGGAAGTTAGGGGATGAATTCTCCAGCCTCCTCACCCTTTGGCTGACAGAGGCCAGGCTCCCCGTTCCCCTGCTCCCTGGAGGGCCCCAGCAGGGTTAATCTCAGCTGCCCACAGCAGCATCTTGCTCCATCACACATCCTGCATCAGCTTCCCTCCCTTCTCTGCCTTGCTTCCCTTTTCTCCTGCTATGTTTCCTGGGATTGCCTCCCAGATAAACAATTTGCATGCAAATCTCTGTCTCAGGCTTGGCTTTTGGGTAAATCCAAACTAAGACATCTCATGTTTGCATCGGGCAGCTGTCTCATTTGCTGGGAAATTCTCCTCTCCCTGCTCTGACCTACTCTGTCTCCCAGAGCTTGCTTCCTTGGTTACTGTTGATTGGGCCAGGACTGGCACTGACTCCAAACTGAGCTAATCGGGTATGCTTTCCTTCTGAGGTTCTGTCTCAGGCTTGGCTTTTGGGTAAATCCAAACTAAGACATCTCATGTTTGCATCGGGCAGCCATCTCATTTCCTGGGAAATTCTCCTCTCCCTGCTCTGACCTACTCTGGCTCCCCAGAGCTTGCTTCCTTGGTTAATGTTGATTGGGCCATGACTGGCACTGACTCCAAACTGAGCTAATCGGGTATGCTTTCCTTCTGAGGCGACTGGGCCCATGTGACCACCCAACCCACACAGATCTATGAAGAGACTTTCCTTGGGACTTGGACAGGGACACAGAGAGTCTGATGACAGAGGAGAGTGAGGCTCCAGATCGTTGGGTTTGAAAATGCTGCTGTGGGATAGTTATTCTGGTACAGTAAAGGAGACAGACGAGATAAGCAAGTGTGTGCCTAGAATGGAGCCCAGCGATACTGTTTTCTTTCCACATCACCCCCTTGCCTGAGCCTGTTCAATTTAGGTTTCTGCCACTTGTGACCAAAGATACTCTGTGTGACCTTGAGTTTGCTCTTCAACAGTGGCTGGGGCACAGCAGGTGTTTAATAAGTTTGTTGACTGACTTATACCGAACCCCACTTCTGTCATTCGTGCGTTGGTGTTGATAATAACTACTTTCTGGGGTTGCTGCATGGGTAAAATGAGAAAATGAGAGGGACAGGGCCAGGGCCAACTGGGTGTGCTGCTGTCATTGAAAACCACAGACTCCGTAGGTCACACAAAACGGAAATTTATATTCCCAGGTCTGGAGACTTGGAGGTCTGAGATCAAGGTGCCTGTAGTTGGTGAGGGTCTCTGCTCCCAAGGTGGAACCTGAACACTGAGTCCTATGGAGAGGAGGAACACGGTGCCCTCACATAGCAGAAGGGGCAAGGGTGAAAAAGGCCAAATGCCTCCACCAAGCCCTCTGATGATGGCAGGAATTCGTTCTCAGGATGTAGGCCCCTCTGGGAGGCTCCACCCCAGCACGGTTGCATTAATGATTAGATTTCCAGCCCCTGATGTGGGGAGCGCCTTCAGATCACAGAAAGGGCTTTGTCGAGTCTGAAGAGTCTGACCCGAGACAGTGAAGAGCTCTGTGCTGTACTGGTGGCTGGGGAGGAAGCCAGGGAGGGTGAGGCCTCCGGGGTGAGGATCTCCCGGCCCTTGCTGGTGCCTGCTGGCCACTACGGACTGTGTGAAGTTGACAGTGATGACAGCAGTGGAATTGGGTGACTGGCTTGGCAGACTTTTTTTCTTCTTCTAAAAATCGATAAGAAGGGCAGAGAAGGGAATTAGTGTTTATTGACTGCTCTGTGGCACGCACCAGGCCCAACTCCTTGTATACATCGGAGTCTAACCGGTGACCCAGAGGCCAGTGTTTTGTTTGGACTTCATGGTGCTAAAGAAACATTTCAATTAATTGCCAACATATTCAGATCTGGAGATTCCGTATGTTTTGGGAGATGCTTTTGAAAAATCAGAAGAGCTGGTAATGTCCTTCCCCTGTGTTGTACATAAGCCAGAGCTGACAAACAGCTGTGTCCTCCCAGGGGACTGTGGCACCCTAGTTTTCCACGGGTCCCTGCAGGCCCTTTGTGTGCTGCTGCTGTTTGCCTGACCCTTGTAGCCATGGGAATGGTAACCCTGGATACTCTGACCCTCCTGATGGCCCTGTGATGTGGGTACATTTAATCCCATTACAGAGATGGTAAGACTGAGGCTCAGAGCTGAAGTTATCTGCTCTAGGGCACACGGTTAGAGAATGATGGAGCTAGGATTGTCTCTCAGCTCTTTCTGACTCCCAAGCTCCTTCTCCAACCACAGCTTTTGGGCAGGGGCGGAGGGGGGCCAAGTTTTGTAGTGGTGAGTAAGAAGGGAGAGAGAGTCAGGAAGGCTGGCAGGGGGGGCAGGAGATGATAGGCGGTCTTTTGTAGTGGTGAGTAAGAAGGGAGAGAGAGTCAGGAAGGCTGGCAGGGGTGGCAGGACATGATGTAGCCGGTCTGAAGGACCCCTGGCTGTTCACTGCTAAGAACTTTATGTGCTGGGGCCGTCCTGTGGCCCAGGGACCAGGGAGAGATTAGCCCGGGAAGACCTGGGGGGCTGATGCTTTAGGAGATGACTTTGGGGGGCCAGAAGGGAGGCGGGTGGGATGGTGGGGGAGGCAGGCCAAGTAGAGGAGGTGACATCCAGGTTTGGGGTACTGGTTTTGGGGCCCGTGGGACCCGCGGGGCAAGGTCTGGGGGGAGCCGGCCAAGCAAGGCTGGAGTGGACTGGAAGCTCCCAATGGAGGTGACGATCTAGAGACCAGGCCGCCGTGCCCAGTGGGGGCGGAAGGTCCTGGCTGGGGCGTCTGTGCCAACCTTTGGCCTCAGCGTTTGGAGGAGGGTGGAGGGCTGCTCCCCTCTCCTCTCCCTGACCTCCCTCAAGGTAAGGAGAATCCTGCCCCTCCTCACCCAGCGGGCCTCCATCATCGGCTTCCCCTGGGATACGGGAGCGAAAGGGAAGAGAGTGAGGCGGGCAGGGGAGGAGGGCGAGAGAGCTGGTTATCACTTCCCCGGCTCCGAGTGGATAATTACACAGCTGTCTGAGCCCCAGGACGGGGCCAGGCGGCAATCCGTACAGACAGTCTCTCAAAATTAATGGGACTCCAAGGGGTTAGGGGTGTGGGGAGGGCCGAGGCTACGGGAGGCTGAAGAGAGATGGGCTAGACACAGGGAGACTGTCTGGCAGGAAGGGCCAAGAGGCAGGGTCTGAAACAGAGATAGAAAGAACGGGGAAGCTGAAGCCCAGAGAGGTTGAATCACCTGCTCAGAGCCGCACAGCAGCGAAGCTGCGGGTACTGTTATGTACCGACAGACCTCAGCTGCTTCGCATACAGCATTAATTCGAATTCTCACAGAATTCCATATCACGGTGCAGTCTGGGGGCTCAAAGGTTTGAAGTGACTTGCTCAGGGTCACCCACTGTATTCTGGCCAGAGATCTGACAGCAGGATGGGAGACGTTTTTAAGCTTGTTTCCCAGAAGTGGGACTTATTTATTGTAGGTGCAACCAGACTTCCAGGTCTCCCAGGGAAGACTCGCTGGCCTAACAGGCCTCTGGCAGCCTGGCACACGGGAGCCAGCAGACCGGGACTGGCTCCCATCCCTCTCTCAGGAGCTTCCTGGTCATCCCAGCCTGAGCGTGGTTCTCCTCTGCAGCCGCGCTCTGTCCTGTCCTCCGCAGACCCAGCGGGCTGCTCTGACCCTCTGTGTGGCAGTGGGTGGCTTTCAGCTTCTCCTGCTGGCCCCTGTGCCGCTGCTGCCAGGCTGGTGAGGGAGCGCCTGGTGGGTCACTCCTCCTCCAGTGGACTGGCTGCCCTGGGTCCCGAAGCTGTGACCTGGCCAGGCAGCACGTGCAGGGCGGTGTGACTCTGTGCCCCGTGCTGGGCTCCTTCTGCACACAGATTGCCAGGGTTTGAATCTTACGCCCTCCCTGTGTGGCCCTGGACAGGAAACGCCACTTCCGTGCTCTCACATTGTCCCTGGGGTGAATGATGGAGGGGTACTCATTCCACAGGAGCCATGCGTGTTGCTGCGTGAGCGAGCGTGTCTAGGCACCCTGCTCCTGCTGAGTGCTGTTACTGCTGTTGTGTCTGCTGAGCAGGGTCAGGGAGGACGCAGAGTGAGGGCCGTGTATGCCCCACCCAGCCGGCCCTGATGCTCATGCTCCTCACCTGTGTGTGGTCCCGGGAGACAGGTGCTGAGGGCCAGGTCCCAGGTGTGTGCGTGCCTGTGATGTGTGTGAGGGTGGTCGTGGGCACCTACACCATTTTACACAGGGGAAACTGTGGCTAAATAGGTTAAATAACTGTTTTTTCTGTACACGTTGGATTACTATGATTATTTCCTCCTTTCTACCTCAAGGCCTTTGCACTTGCTTTCTGTATCTGCAGTGCTCTCCCTTCAGATCTTCACGGGGCAGCAGATCAGTGCTCCTTGCTGCCTAGCAAACCACCCCCCAATCCAGCAGCTTACAATGACAAATGTTTATCATATCAACATTTCTGTGGGTCAGGAATTTGGGAGCAGCTCCAGGGCTGCATTACAACTTTTATAGGCCCTGGGAGCTTCTGCATTTGTTGGCCCCTTCTCTCTTAAAGGAATATGAAAAATGACATTTTATGATTGTGCTGGTATGAAAACAGATTAACTTGATATATGAAAACATTTTCTTTGACCTAAGAGTTGTTTCTTTATCCTAATTTGAAGAGAAGGGAAAAGGTTTTCATGGGTCCTAAAAGTACTGAGGGCCTTAGCATGGTAACTACCTTGTCCAGTGGCTAAATTAGTGTGAGTGGCCTGGTACTCTTGGCTTGGGTTCTCTCATGTGGCTGCAGGAAGGACGGTGGAGCAGGACAGACTGCAGCTATCGGAATGCTTGACTGAGGCTGGAGACTGCGCCCCATGTGGCCGTTGGTATGCGTGGCAAGTCTCCTGACGTAGTAGCTGGCTTCTTCTAGGAGTGGTCAAGGGAGGTGGGGAGAGACCATAAGCTCATAAGCCACTTATGTCCTGCATGGAAATCCCACACGGTCAACATATCATCACTTCTGCCTCATTCTTTTGATTAAGAGCAAGGCGCTAAGTACAGCCTGCACTTAAGTGATTTATGGGATGGCCAATTAGACAATTAGTTCACTGTTTGAAGGCAGTGGGCATATTTTAAAGAGTTGCGGAATATTTAAAAACTATCATGCCTACCTTCATCGCGACCTCCTCTGGTCAGCCAGTTTTGTCCGTTGCCACCCTGCCAATCCGCTCTGATACCACTCAATTTATCACTGTCTGGAGCTCCCTTATTCCTTGGTCCAACTGTCTGTTCCAGGAAGGTGATAAACTCTGCGAGAGGACCCTGTCTGTCTGTCTGTCCACTGCTCTTGCCCTGCTGTTTAGTGCAGAGCCTACATCCATGGGGGCCCCAGTAAGTGCCTGGTGAATCAATGTTTTAATGAGCACGGTGGCAGCGGGAGACCCGGTTGTCGTCTTAGGCAGGTGTGGAGCACATGCAGCGAGGCAGAGGCTGTGCGGGGATAGTTAGCTGTCCAGGGATGGTTCCCGCTGACTCAAGTGTGTGGGAAGAGGAGAGGAGGCCAGCAAAGGGTGTGCAGCCTGGACCTGATCAGAGGCCATGGGATCACTTTGCAATCAGGGACTTTTGGGTTATAGGGTCTAGTGGGGAGGCAGATGAAGGAACAGGTAAATAACAAACTATTATGCCAGTGGAACAGGTAAATAACAAACTATTATGCCAGATACATAATAATAATAGAAGCATATTTGGGACCCATTGGGCTGGATTCTCACACTGCTATTGCCCAAGGAAGCCTTAGTCTTTGGCTTGACAATTGACTGGACCTTGCTCACCTACTGGGGTGTTAGGGGACTGCATCAGTCCTGGGGTTACCTGCTCAGCTGTCCGCTCACCTGCCTGTGCTGCCCCACTCAGCCTCTAGGTGGGAGCAGAGACCCAGGCTTGGCCACAACTCCAGTCTCCTGTAGCCTCTGTCTTCAGAGCTGAAGGCTTTGCTCTACCTGCTACTACCAGCTCTGGGCTACAAGGTGGGGAGGAGGGGAACTCAGACCAGAGCATTAGGGTGTTCCAGTCTGTGTTTCTGCTCCTAAATTTTTCCCTGCACTCTGCCCTCAAACTTGGCAAGTCCTCCTGGAAGATGGGCGCAGAGGGGTGGGGACCAGGATTTGTCCAAGGGTAGAAGAAAGTTCACTGGGATGGGATGAGCTGGTAGGTGACTGTGTTTTTGATATGCAGTTCTCTGTAGCTACAGGAGGAGGGACAAGAGCAGTGAACACCAGATAGGAACCTGTCGTGGTGGCCAGGTGGGGTTAGGGTTTGAGAGGAGCCCGCTGGGCATGTAGGAAGACAGCAGATACCAGAGAGTCAGAGGACACGAGGTATTCTGGGAAGCAACTGGGCAAGCATGGTGGGGCAATGCCAGATGCCAGCCAGAAGCGCAGGCCACTGGTGTGGGGGCAGAGGGTGCAGGACACAGGGTCCATCCCAGATGAGCTTGGGTTTGAGGTCAAGATTCCCTTCCTGGGTAGTGGCATCAGGCAGGAGGAGGGTGGACCAATCCTAGATGGACTGGCTTGTTAGGAAGGGTGTCAGGGCTATGGATGAGGAACAGGGGCTGGAGACCCACAATGGGAACACACTGAGATGTAGACCTTGACTTGGACTCAGAAGGGCAGCTGGCCTGATATGCCTGCTGCATGTTCCTTCAAGCCCAGGTGTCCCAAAGGAGCTGTCATCAGATTTCTGGGAAGATGTGGGGAAACACCTCAGGTTTGGTTTGAGCTTGGCTTGACCAGTGTCCTATGCTTTCCCACCTGGTGGTGTCCCAGGGCCTTGCCACTCTTTCCGTCTGAAGCCCAGCAGCCTTGTCCCCCTGGCTGCAGGTCCTCTGCCAGGCTGGTGTAGAGCTAGAACCTGGCTGCATGACCACAGCTGGCCTTGTGCCCATAGACTGTAGTTGGGCTGGGCCTAGCAGAGTGCCAGGCTGCCTGCCAGGCCTGGGGAGGGAGCTGCTCCTGCTTCCAGCCTCCAAGCTCCTTCTGTTACAGAAAGGCTCAGAGCTGAGCCTGTATCAGGGTGTGGGCCCATGAGCCTTTCCTTTAGTATGTGGGCTGGAACCTGGTCCCGAGCATCTCCTTTAGCTCATTTCTACCTAGTACCTCTCTTCATGTCTCTATTTAAATGTCACTTCCTTGGAAGCAATTTTAATGCCCCCATTATTCTTGCTGAAAGTGCCCTTTGCTTTTTCCTGCAGTGCATTTATTACCACTTGTCATCGTACTGTGCATCTGTGTGTGTGCGTGTGTGTGTATATTTTAACATCTTGAACCCTTGAGTAGACTAGACTTCCCAGGTGGGGAGGAGCATGTCTGTTTTTACTCGTTAGTATATTCCCAGATGTTAGCCTCACACCTGGGACACTATGTGCTTCAAAAATATTTGTTGAATGAGAGAGAGAAGAAAAGATAGAAAGAATGAATAAATGAATTATGGATACCTCTGGGGACAACTCATGTTGGGAATTCACAAAGCTGGCGTCTCTGGATCATCAGTTTTACTTGATAGTAAGGAATTAGAAGTGTTATATTCACTTATTAATTGAAGATTTTACATTGCAAAAGCAATACAGTTTCCTTGTCAAAATTCAATCGATTGCCATTATTTTGAATATGGAAGCCAACCTTGACATGCCAAGGAGTAGAATGTGACTTCCGCCTAGTATTACAGAGAACACGGGAGGCCTCAAGACATCCGGAACATTAGAAGGGTGGTCAGTCGCCTGCCGCACAGCTCCTGCAGGCAATTAGGGCTCTCTGGAGGGAGTGTCTGTGACTCACTCTTTGTGGCCTGGCCATTGTGTTGCTCTTGGTGTGGTGACTGCTAAATACAGGGCTGACTGGATTGTCTTTGTCTCCGAGGAGATATCCAAAGGCCAGGCTTGTGGGCAGGGCTGGAGGAATGTAGAGAGGCACTGGGGGGCTGTATCTGGAAGGAAACTTCCTTGGGGGGGAAATTTCATGGATCTTTTTGGGAGATGGGGGTTTACCCCTGGGGAGGGGCTCCTCTAACAGGTTTGTCATTTCAGAGGGGCAGAGCTGGCTGCCCAGGGCCAGATGCTTCAGAGCTGCAGAGACCTGGGGTGGAGTGGGTGGGGTGCCACTGCATTGTGGGGGATGGGAAGCCATTCTGGAAGTCAGCCAGCCCCAGAGAATGACAGAGTTATGTGGAAAATGCACCCACAGAGTGGCATAGGAGAGGTGGACCCGGAGCCTCACATATCTGGGTTCGAATCTCAGCTCTGCCATTTTTAGTAATGTGACTTTGGTCAAATTTTTTCCCTGTCTCAGCCTAAATTTTGATCCTGGTCATCATCTTTAGGGGCCTGTGAGGCTATTCTGCTCTCTGCTCATTAGAATCACCAGGTAGTGTTTGAAACACCCTGATGTCTGGGCCTCAGCCAGAGCCAACTGAATCAATCTCTGGAGTCTAGGATGCTGTAAAAGCATCCCAGGAGGTTCTGCGTGTAGCAGAAGCCGTGACAGGTGATCTGACCAGAGCCTCGTGATTGGCTCCAGCTAAGGAAACGCACACGTTTCCCAATTAATCCTTCCCCAGGCTCTGTGCTCCATCAACAGGCTGCCTTTGTGCTTCTAAGTGGACTGCTCTTTTTCTGGGTCCTAGCTGTTAGGGACTGGGCTCCAGTGAGGTACACCCAGTGAAATGCAGCCGCTTTTGGTCCACAGACAGACATGGACCCACGGGGAGACAGGAACAGGGACCGACAAGCCAGGCCAGGGGTAAGGGACACCTGCACCTCTCTCCCCTCACCCCAGACAGAGTCAGAAAGACAAACTGACTTAGTGCTTAAAGAGCAGCATTGATGGCTCCTTGAGGGGAGGGGCTTGCTGAAATGCAGATTGTGGGGCTCCCGACCTTAGAGTTTCTGATCATTTGGTCTGGGATGGAGCTGAGAATGTGTATCTCTAGGAAGTTCCCAGCTGATGCTACTGGTCCCTGGGACTGCACTTGGAGAACCACTGACTCAGAGACCCAGAGGGAGGGCAGGCAGTGGGCAGAGAAACCCCGATAAATAGCATCCCTGTGCACACACACTCAGAGCCAGAAAGAGCTGGTCAGAGAGGACATAGGCAGCCGTGCAAACCCATGGATATGCTCTGGGCCAGAGGCAGCAAGGAGACAGAGACCCCCCCACCCCCACATAAATGGAGCCAGGAGTGACGGGGACCCCAAATGCAGATGTGGAGAGGATCCAATAAGGGACGGAGACAATGGCACCGTCCAAGTACCTCACAAAGGACAGAAATGGACTGAACCCCAAAAGACAAGCTGGCCACAGAAAGACAGAGAGGGATCAGCTGAGGGGAGAGAGGTAGGCTGGAATCCAGAGTGAGCAACCAGGAGCTGAAGGGAGGGAGGAAGACAGCTCCTGCCTGGGTATGCTGGCGTGTTGGCACCTGCTCGGTTGGTAAATATTCAGGAAATTTGCCTGCTGGTGATAAAATCCGGGATGGTTTCACATGGGCCCCAGTAGGAGTATTTCCTCCAGCCAGGTGGGTTGCCCAATGTGGTGATGGCTTTGTAAGCAATGGCTTCTCTTTTCTGGCCTGGGTTTGGCCCAAAGGAGACTTTGCTCTTCTTTACAAAGGCTGGGTCCTGTCACCTCCTTCCAGAAGTCTTCTTGACTGCTTCAGCCTGGGGCTCTTGTCTACTGTGAATTCTGTGCCTCCAGCATCTCAGTCTTTGGGAGGTACCTGATTGAACCCTAGGCCCCCTTTCCATTCTAAATAATCTGTTATACTCCCCTCTCCCGTCCTCTTTTGGATCATGATCCCTTATCCACAAACTTGAGATATATTCAAATGTACATGAAATATGAATTAAAAAGGATGAGACAAACAAGCAGAAGTTACAGTGTTCATATATCTTCCTCTGCTGGGAGACCTCTGCCCTAGTTTGGAAGCCTCTTGTCTCTTGTGTCCCAACCTGGACTTGCTTGATCGACCCTGGGAAGTTGCTCTTGATAACAGGGATAGAATGTTTACTCAGCATTCATTATGAGCTGGGCGTCATGCCAAGTGCTTTACATGAATTAACTCCTTTAACCCCCTTAGTACTCCTCAGAGGTGGGCACCACCATTATCTCTGCTTCACAGGCAGGGAGACTAAGGTGGTGAATAACTTGCTCATACCACACTGTGACGATCTGGTGTGTCTGGGATTCGAATCCTGGTCTGAGGGAAGTTCTGTCTCTGTGACTTGGCCCCTGAACCTGCGTCCTCCCAGAAGGTGAGGGCCAGGAGTGCTCTTTTTGCGTTATGCTGCTAAATATTTCCCGGGACCCTGCCAGGAGTCATAGCCACATTATCTCATTGACTTCTTCCTCCAGCGCTGTGGGTTGATATGATTAGCTTTAAAGACCTGTGGGGGGGCGGTGCCCTCCCCTGAGACCTGTCTGGGCCACTCTGGTGCCACCCTGGCTGTAAGCAGGTAGGTGAAATTTACCCTACAACGCATTGAAAGATGCATCAAGTCGCCCTACAAACTGGATTCTAGTTAAGTGCCTGAAAAGTAATTATAAACTCCAGAATATCTTTCAGCCGAGCAGGTGGCTGGAAAATTAGAAATCTATTTCTGAGACACCTTCTGCTTTCCAGAAAGGCTGAGGTTACGTTTCAGTCGAGGCGAGCACCGTGGCCTCCGCGGAGCTGTGCGCATGTGCATGCGCTCGCGTCCTCTCCGTGGCGCTCCGTGCAGCGCGGAGGCGGCAAAGCGCCTCCCCTGCGGTGTCACCCCCCCAGAGTCGGGTTGCTAGGACACGGAAGCCGAGGAGATGCCGGCTGATTTCCCAAACAATTTTTCCTCCAATTAGGAATAATTAGACAAAAGGAGAAAGTGCGCACTTCCATGGGGGCAGAGACGGGCTTGGAGCTCCGACTCCGTGGCGCTCCGTGCAGCGCGGAGGCGGCAAAGCGCCTCCCCTGCGGTGTCACCCCCCCAGAGTCGGGTTGCTAGGACACGGAAGCCGAGGAGATGCCGGCTGATTTCCCAAACAATTTTTCCTCCAATTAGGAATAATTAGACAAAAGGAGAAAGTGCGCACTTCCATGGGGGCAGAGACGGGCTTGGAGCTCCGAGGCCCCCAGGAGTCATTAGGGCTCCGTGGCTGAGACGCAGGAGTGTCGATCCGCCCCCCCGGGGGGGAGGGGAGAGCGTGCACGGTTATGAAGCATCTACGGTAGCACATGGCAGGCGTCCAGTTGCTGCCTTCCACCCACGACCCTCTTTCATGCTTCGAGGGGAGACCAGCTTGTCAAACGATGGTCCCTTCCCGCTCGCAGCCCCGCCGCGCTCCCTCCGTGCTTAAACCTGCCCCCCGCCCCGGGCTCTTCCTGCTCTTCCTGCTCTTCTCTGTGCTGCTGGTGCCTTCTCAGGCTGCAGGTGACAGCTTATTATCCCCGGCACCCCCCCTTCCCCGCCCTTTGCTGCTGTCCTTCGCGGTGCTGATGATGGCTCACAATTCTTGGGTGTATTCTCCTGTTTTCTTGTCTGTCTTCTTAACCAGAAGTCAGATTCCCGAGAACACGGGACAGTGTGTGTCCCTCGTGGCACACTTCCTAGGGCATGAAAGATTCTCAGTGTGTGCTTGTTGAATGAATAAGCGAATGAGATCTCTGTTTTATCTAA
This sequence comes from Fukomys damarensis, assembly GCF_012274545.1. NCBI lineage: Eukaryota > Metazoa > Chordata > Mammalia > Rodentia > Bathyergidae > Fukomys > Fukomys damarensis. The sequence goes on from NW_022900935.1 coordinate 13,285,142, forward strand.
AGGAAGCCGAAGCTCAGCGGATCTAGGGTTCTGCCCCAAGGTCTGTGGTGAAGCGGCAGAGCCGAGTCTTGGTCCCACACTTTCACGCTGGTTTTCTTGCTATGACACCTGCTGCCTCTGGCTGGTGGCAGCTGTGGCCCCCACAGATCCCTCTCTCCCAAGGCCACAGGGTCTCCTGCCACCCTTAGATGTAGAAATTCCAAGTGATGGTGACGTGGTCGTGTAGCCTACTGGTTCCTGGAGTCAGCCTGCTGGGCAGCAGACTCTGTCTCTGCAAGGAGAAACAAACCATCCGTGGTCACCTGTTGTCCTACTGCATACCAAAGGCCTGCAATTCCACATGTGCGAGTGACCAGCTTTGTGACCTTGTCCGGGCCTCCCTATTCCCGCCTGTCACGTGGGGATGACCATGGAAACGATGTCATGAGGTTGTTATAAGGACGCAAGGAGAAGTACACGTGGAATATTTAGAATGGTGCCTCGCACTCAGGAAACACATCCTACAGTATAAATTATGGAAGAAGCAGGGATGGTGGACTGCTTTGATCCTTCCTACTTGGCACCCTTGACACATCAGAGGCCAGATCTTGCAGCCTTTTGGGTGCTTGGTATAAATGATTCATCCTGGCATCTGAGCCCTCCACTTCCTAACAGCTCCGCTCTTTGGAAGCTGTAGGAAGCTGACAGATGTGAAAGAGCCTAGTACAGTGTCTGGCATGTAGTAGGTGTTCAAGAAATGGTAGTTGAGCCACCTTGTGAGAACCAGGGCTGGGTGCCATAGATCCCTCAAGTGCAACAACAACAATAAAAAAATAACTGGCAAGTGGTGTTATGTGTCAGGCACTAAATTATTTATAGATCAGTATCATTCTGCACTTGGCAATGAGCTCCATGGATGTAGACTCATCTGTTGTATTTTTCAAGCACATAGTTGGCATTCAACATACATTTGTTGAATGAATTGATGACCTTATTTAATCTTCCCCAATAATTTTATAAGACAGAATTATTATCATCATTTTGTGAAAAACAAAAGGTGAAAAGGACCAGTTACCTGCTGGGGTTCACAAATTAGCACAGCAGAGTCAATGCCAAGGTCCCTGCGTTTAACTACTATTTTCTGTAGATCCCCCAACTTTGCTAGTTTAAAATTAGACTCTCCTCCCCCTCTGCTTCCGTTATTGGCTCTCAAAATGAAAAAGTGAGCAACAGAAACCAAATCCTGTGCCTCTGCTCTGCTCCGTGTCTCGATGGATGGTCCCTTTGCGAGACCCGGCTCCCACACTCGCCTCCCTCCGCCCAGCAGCAAGAGCTGTATTTCCAAAGGCCGGCATCAGATGATGTCTCTTCCCTGCTCCACTAGTTTCCCATCACCTTGGAATAATATCTACACCCATTAGCACGGTCTGCAGGTCCTATGTGATCTGGTCGCCGCCCTGCCCTCCAGCACCTCCCGATGCTTTCCTGTTTCCTCACCTCTCCATCTTCTGCAGCCAGGTGTCTGTCCTCGAGCCCAGCAAGGTCATTCTTACCTCAGGGGTTTTGCAACTGCAGTGCCTTTGGTACGTGGTAGATGACAGGTGACCACGGATGGTTTGTTCCGCCTCGCAGAGACAGAGTCTGTTGCCCTACTGCCTTGAATCTGGGCTGAACTATGGTTACTTGAAGCCAATGAAATATACTAGTAGTGATGCTTCAGACTGGCTTTTTCTGCTTCCTTCCTTGGGAGCTTGGTTGCCACCTTGGGAGGACGCCCAAGAGCCCAGTGGGGGGCTGGTTGATCCACCCAGGCAGACCTTGCGAGGGGCACTGTGGGAAGTCCATTTCCCGAGCCATCCTAACTGTTGTCAGATGAAGCGCAGGCGAGGTGTTCTCACTGAGCTCTGCCCAAACCGCAAAGTTAGGAGCAAATCAATGGCTGCTGTAAGCCACAGCCATTGAGGTGCCCTGTTACTCAGCAAAGATCCAACTGCATAGTCCCGGATGCCTCCTGCTTTGGCTACTGGGAGCTCACCTTCTAAGCCACCTCCTCTGGCTACCCCTTCCTGCAGCTGGCCACTCTATCACATCATCCTGTCTTACTGTCTTCACCGACTTCAGACTGTTTGAGATTGTCCTTTCTGCCTAATAATTTTCTATCTGTCTCTCCACTAGCACGAGAGCTCAGGGTAGAGAGCTCTGGCCTGCTCACTGTTTTCCCAGGGTCAGAGCACCACCTGCACATAGTGGGTCTTCAATCAGTTTTTGTTGAATTGGTCACTCGTGTGTCTGTGTTAGTTTTCTACCGGTGCAACAAATGAGCAAGATGTGGGTTAAAGTAATACCAAATTTGTTATTTTACAGCTCTGTATGCCACAGTCTAAGGTGGGCCAGCAGGCTGCATTCCTTTGGAGGGTCTAGGAAAGAATCTGTTTCCTTGCTAGCTTCTAGAAGTTTCTCACATCCCTCAGACTATGGCCCTGCGTCACTCTGACCCTGGCCCTCCTGCCTGTTGTGCGATTATGTTAGACCCACCCAGCAATCTGGGATAACCTTCCCATCTCAAAATCATTAACCTAGCCACATTTGCAGTCTCTTTTGCCTTATAAGGTAGTATTCACAAATTCCAGGAGTTAAAATTAACATGTGAACATCTTTGGGGAGCGGGCTGGTACTGTACCTGTAGCAGACCTGATGCCCACCTGTCTTTCTCAATGATTTATTTTCTCTACTACTTTCCTCCTTCTCACCCGACTGCCCACACGCTTGACCCCAGCCTGTAGAAATCAAGGTGTGCCTCCATGGGCCAACGGTTCACCTTTCCAATATCTTTGAACCACGAAATCTGGGAGTGATAAGAGGATTCTATGACTTTATAAAATTTAATATTCTGGTGTTCTGGTACACTGCATTGTTGCTAAATACCGAAACGTGGACAGTTCTGTTAGTGTATCAGTGTTATTTCAGTATTTAAAAAGACTCTGAACTGAAGATGTCTGAACTCTACCCAGAGAGTTAGAGGCTGCATTAGGATTTCCGATTGAAAAGGGTACTCATTTGAAAAGTGGGTTGAGTCCCTCCTGGTCCTCAGTGAGGCTGTTCCTGGGCTCTCACTGCTGTTTTACTCCCCATACCCTCTGTAAGAATGAAGAGTGGCTGAGCTTCTTTCCCGTGTTTGGGTCACTTGTATCTCCATCAGGGCCAGTTTGGGTCTTAGATGGGATCTGCCTAGGTTTGAGGAGCAGGGAGGACTTCATAGAAAATGCAATGAAGTTTTGGGAGGAGGACTTAGAAAAGGGAAACAAGATTTAGGGACTCGTCAGTCCCAATTCTCAGCCCTTCTTCAGTCTTTTCACCGATTTATTACCCAACCTTATATGTGCCAGGTACTGTACTGAAGACTTTAGAAATACTAATGAATTTACCCCTCTTAATAACTCCTTTCAAGGAGGTGCTACCATTATCCCTGCTTTATAGAAAAGGGCACACAGAGGGTAAAAAACTTTGTAATGTCACACAGCTAGTGAGGAGCAGCTCTGGGGTTGAACCCTGGTGGTTTGTCATCAGATACCATGAGTTTACAATTGTAAGATGTTGTACTTTGCCAACTGCTAAATTCCCTGTGATTGCCCCTTCTCTTCCTCCAGAGCCAGCTGCTTCCTCATGGGGCCTGTTCCCTACTTTTTGCTACTGTTTTGACCAGGAACTCCATCCCCCATCAGTTTACCTGGAGATATGTAAGCCAGGAGGGCAGAGAAAGCTCAGTTGTAGACCCAGGCCGTGTGTGGGTTCAGTGTTGATCAGAGCTCACTTTTAACAAAATATTAGCATTTTAATATCAGGTAAACTCATGACCAAACTACAGTACTGATTATTTCGCTCTAGAATTGCAGCCGCTGGGTCAGCACCAGAGCTTGAGTAATCACAAGACCATTTGGACAGTGAGCAGAGCACCATCTATTAGGAATTTCTGGTACCTGTGGAATAAACTGGGAAGAGATTGAGATGTCCACACAAAGCTGTTTTTGTAGCACGTAGAATGTAAAGAGGTCTCACTTCCGCTAAGGCAGTGCCACTCTCAAAGGGGACAGTGCACATCTTGGACGGATCTTGGACAGATGCCATCTTTTCCTTTGAGAAGTAGTGCTAGGAAGGGTGACTCTTTCACAGGTGAGGAAACTGAGGCTCGGGGAGGCTCAGCAACCATCCAAAGTCACATCTCACAAGAAGGAGAGTTGGTGCCTGTGTCCAGGGTTTGTGCTTTTTAAAATTAATTAATCAATTAATTAATTAATTTGTTACCCGGGATTGAATTCGGGTTCTTATGCTTGCGAGGCAGGCGGTGGAACCACTGAGCTAAATCCCGAGCCCAAAAATAGTTCCTTCTGGGATTTTTTTTTTGGGGGGTACCAGGGATCGAACTTGGGACCTTGCACTTGGGAGGAGGCAGTGGAACCACTGGGCTAAATCCCCGGTCCACAAAAAATGGAGTGCTTCACAAATTTGCGTGTCATCTTTGTGCAGGGGCCATGCCAGTCTTCTCTGGATTGTTCCAATCTTAGTATATGTGCTGCCTAAGTGAGCTTTGGTTGCTTTGCTGCCTCAGAAGAGAGGGCCGGCGTGGGTGGTGGTGGTAGGTTACTCCACAGTAAGGCTGCTGGCACTTCCTCTCCTCTGTCTCATGGCCAAGGTGGGGCCAAAGGACTTGCAGCAAACTCAGGTTTGCGGCCAATGAGAGCCTTTCTGTCTTAGGGGCACAAGCATCCCTACTGGGAGAAACGGGAGCGGGGGTGATGAGAGGCTTCATGAGACAGAAGGCATTGCGGGGATCTTTGACATGTGGCAGGCGACCTCTCCTTTTGGGACTGTCTGCACGTGAGGACGTTCATTCAGTAAGCGTTTCCTGAACCCCCATGCCAGACTCTGTGCTGGGTGCAGTGGACACTTCAGCGAGTAGTTGAGATGTTGCCTCTCCTCCTCTGCTCCACACCCAGAGAGGTTCTGGATGATGGAGATGTCCACGCTGCCTGACAGGCACCCAGGGCCCACAAGAGGCTCCTGAGCAGTGAAATGTGACTAGTATGACTGTAGAACTGAATTTTTTGTTTTATTTAATTTTAGGTGATTTAATTCAAAAAGCCACACGTGGCTAGTAGCTACTCTGTTGGACAGGGCAGGTTTAGGAGGAAAGACAGATGGTAGGCATAGAGGAATGCTCCTAGGGAGAAGTGCTTTGCAGGAAAAAAGTCACGCAGGTGAGAACGCGGGGAGTGTCCTAGTTAGACTGGGTAATCAGGGAAGGCTTCTCTGAGGAGGTGACATTGTAGCAGAGACCTGGAGGAAGAGTATAGGCCACAGCAAGAGTCAGGGGAAGAGCATCCCAGGCAGGGAGGCAGTGTGTGGAGAGGCCCTGACGTGAGGCAGGGATGGGTGTGTCCAAGACGGAGAGGACGTCAGTGAGCTAGCACAGGGAGGGCAGTGGTGAGTTCAGGGTGAGAGAGGAGCAGGAATCTGATCATGTAGGACTTACAGGCTTGGATAAGGAATCTGCATTTATTTAAAGTGCAACAAAAGCAGTGGAAAGGTCTACTCTGCCTGCTGTGAAGAAGATGGGCTGTCAGTGGTAACAACAGGAGTAAGGCAGTGAGGAGGATGATGGTAGCATGGAGTAGAACCGTGGCTTTGGAGATGAGAGAGAAGATTGGATTCAAGACAGACCTGGAAGCTGGGTGTGACGGCACATGCCTGTAATGCCAAGAGTCTGGGAGGCTGAGGCAGGAGGATCCCAAGTCTGAGCCCAGCCTGAGCATTTTGGTAACTCAGGAAGATCCTGTCTTAAAATGAAAAATAAGTAGAGCTGGGATGGAGTTCAGCACAAAGTCGTGGTTTCAAATCTCAGTAATGAAAAAAAAGAGACATATCTCAAAGGCAAATTTGGGTTACACCTGGATTGTTATAAGAGCCAAAATAACTATCATTTTGTTTAAGCCACAGTGTTTAGGGGACTATTTTCTTGCTTTTTTTTTTTTTTTTGAGATTATTTATTTATTTAGGTACCAGAACTCAGGTTCTTGCGCTTGTGAGGCAGGCGGCAGCACCACTGAGCTAAACCCCCAGCCATTTTTTAAAAAAAGTTTTAAATAAACTAACAATTATAAAAAAAAGAGACAAAAATGATAGGCTTTATAGATCGACTGGATGTGGAAGGCAGGCAAGACGGGGGCATCAAGCCTGATCGGAGTCCCTGGGATAATGAAGTGGTGGCATTATTTTTGGAGAAGAGAGAGAGGGAGGAGGACTCCAGGCTCGTGGATGGTTGTTGAAGTCTGAGGAAGGCTGGACGCTCATCTGAGCCTGCTGTGTCTCTGCGGACTGAGTCTGCGAGTACACGCGTGGGTGAGGGTGCGCAGTGCTTGTGGTGAACACACACTTCTGCTGTGGGATGAGCGTGTGTGCATGAGTGTGTACAGTTTGGATGAGTGTGCGAAGTGTACCCGTCCTTGTAGCCGTGGACAGGATGGTGTGTGCACATCTGGGGAGGTCTCTTCGTCGTGCCTGAGGGTCTGTCTCAGATCCAGGGTGAGCCTGGGGCTGTGTGTAGATGATGAGATATATGTACAAGCATATGTGTGTGTGTAGCATGACTATGTGTGCAAATCTCCATCTGTGGAGTGTAGATTCACACACAAGGGTGATTTGCATGTGTCTGCGCATCTCCTCTGTGACGCTTGAGTGTGTGTTCAGGGTCTGTGTTTGATACCTGCTCGGGGGACTGTGTGCGCAGGTCTGAGTGTGTCCATCCACAGGGAGAGTCCATGTATGTATATGCAGAGGTGTGAAAGGAGGGTGTTCCAGAGATGGGTGTGTTGGGGTAAGTGCCTATCTGTGTGCAGTGAACGTGCCTGCCTGTGCACTTTGCGGCTCCCGCGCCCACAAGTCTTAGAGACAGCAACTTGCAGAGCGTGTTATGACATGTTTATAGGTGTCTCAACCTTAGCATTTTAAATTTCCAACCCAAGGCAATCCCAAAAGATTACAGGGCCATTTGTTTCTGGCTCTGCTTTAAAAAGAAAGTTTCCAGTGGAAGGCCTTTTCTTCCTCTAACCTGGCAGTGCCACCTGATTCTTCAGGCTGCAGAAGGCAGAAGGATACAGATGTGGGGTCTGCAGCAGTTTGTGGGGGGTGGGGACACTGAAAGTGAGCTCGGAGAGGGGCCTTTGACTGTGGAGAAGGAGTGGGGGGTGATGGGAATGATAAGGTGAGAAAACTCCAAACACTGTCCTCACTAGGCAGGCCCAGGACACAGAGGCCCTGTCCCTGGCACACCCTGTTCCGTTCCTGTCTGCCTGAGGCTTTGCACATGGTCCTCTGCTTCTCACACCACACACACTTGTGATTTGTCTCCTAGGTGCTCCAGGCAACTCCTGACACACTAAATCCCCTTCCAGACTGTTCTGGGGACCCCGAGGAGCCCTCTGGTGTGCCTTTGACAACCATAAGCATCTACCATTTCTCTCCTGCTCCCCTCCAGGTGCTGTGATGATGTGTCCTATCCCCACCAAAGCCCAAAGTGCCAGCTGTGCCCACTAGGCAGAAGGACACATGCCTTGCTTGTCAGTGCCGAGGGTCCGAGGGGCTGCTGCTGTCTTTCCTGCTTGCGTGGATCCGTGGAGGTAGGAGAGAAACAGCAACTCAGATACAAGCGTGGGTCTTTGGAGGACCTTTGCACTAGGTCTCAGGCGAGGCTGCGGGGGTTGTGCTGGAGCACTGAGTGACACAACAGAGCCATGTTTCACCCTCCCTGGCCTGGTCTTTGGACCTTGCTCCGTGTCTCACTTTTTCTTTCCCACATAATGGTGCTAAGGGGCTGCTTTTGTTCTGGTGGCTGATCTCACCCCTCCTGTCAATGGACTGGACTCCCAGGGTACCCACAAATTGGGCCCTGGCATGGACTCTACCTCTTCTGATAGCACCCATCTGGTGCTCTCACTCTAGCCACTGGGGTCTTGTTTGAAGAGCTATTTACAGTACTATGTGTAGCCTTGAATGGAGTGGATTGAGCCTGGGGCAGGAGCTGTGGCTTGGGTCTGGAGGCTTGGGGGTGTTTTCTCTCTTTTGACTGTTGTTTAGGCATTCACTTGAAGTACTCTCTACTCACCCAAAGGGTTAAGCCTCTAGTCTGGGTGTCCTGGACATCTTGTTTCCTGGGCTTTCCAGGCCAAACTCATTATGTCACTCAAGCTTATCTCATAGGAATTACATTTACACACCTAGCAGGGTAAAAGGGTAGGAAAATCCCCAACGAGGAGCTATGGATGCTCTTTCTGAAAGCTGTAGGCACTTAAAGGCCAAGTTGGTGATCTTCTTTTCCTTTTTAAGAAAATAGCTTTATTGTTTTGGTAAAAATACTGTGTCTAATTACCACAGAGTGGCAAGATATCTTAATGACTATGGGCATGGACTCTGGAGCCTGCTGTGGCTCTCATCTTGGCTGTTGGACTGTGGCTGAGCCCTCTGACTTCTGTGCACCTTAGAGGATTCCCATCCTCTATGGTGGAGAAGATGAAAATATTTATTTCTCAGGGTGGTTATGAGAATAAGATAACATAGCACATGTAAAGGTTTTACAACAATCCCCAGCACATAATAGGCACAATACAGAGGTCATCGTCATTACGATTGCTAAACATTTAAAAACATTTTTATTAGTACAATTGCTAAATATTTTAATGATGCAGCAATAAGCAAAATTCACATCAAAGGCAACAACTCATGGAACCTTCTTTCAGACATCTCTTTTTGGGTTGAAGCACACATAGTTTTATATAAATGTGATTTATAATATATATGATATCTATCATATCATAGATATCATATCTATCTATATATCAGATACTTTTTCGTCACGTAAGCATATGTCTTGGATATTTTTCTCTATCAGTCTACATAGATGTACTTCAGTCATTAGTATTACAATTTACTGACCTAATCTATCACTGACTTGTGGGTGAAAAGTCTCTTTCTCACTGTGATAAACAACAGTATGGGCATATGTTGTGCATATGTCTTTCTGCATTTGTGCTTTCTTCTTGGGTTAAAGTCTCGAACTGGGAATGCTGGGTCAAACAGTATGCGTATTTAAGCTCTGATACATATGGCTGAACTGCCCTTTGGAAAGTTGTACTAATTCACACTCTGTCCTCTAGCAATGATGTCTTTTTTTGAGCCTTTTTCATCTTGATTCTGGGCCTCTCCTTGAGCCCACCCTGTGCCCTGACATGAGGCCACCTGAACGCAGAAGGGAGCTGGGTGAACACATTTTATTTCCTTTAATCAATCCATGAGAACATGAGCTGCCACTAAGGGCATTTCTGAGTGTGGCCATAGCAATGTGTGATGCAGTTGCTATGGCTCTTTCTGAAGCAGAAAGGGTGAACCACAAAGCATGAAGAGGCCTGTTGAAAAGTGACTTTCATTAATGCTAAGCATTGTTCTCTCCAGCCTGTAGGTTGAAGTAGCCGGGTTGATTTTACCAGGTATTGCATGCAGGCAGAGGCTGTAAGAGACAGATTGCCCTTTTCAAAGACGATGGCCACAGCGCTAGTTTCCATTCCCCATGCTGGTCGCCCTGGCACCTTGCTATGTCCCATCAAGAAGTGGAATGTGATTCTCCTCCTCTTCAGTTTGGGAGAGCTTGTGATCACTTTGACCAATAGAATTTTTCTTAGTTCCCAATCTGCACCTTTGGGAGCAAAATGAAATTGTGGTTGTTTTACTCTACTAAGTTTTGGGGAACATTTAGCCACCACTTTTGGGAAAGATAGTGAGGTGCACACATTTTCAATCTTAGGGTACCTAAGAATAAACTGAGGCTCTCATTAATGATTGACTGTTGAGATAATGATTAATTATTAACTATTGACTACCATCCCAGAATTATGGACTGAGAATCTTAACTAGGGTGTCTTCTCTGCCTTTTGACATTAAACAGGAAATGTTGTGTTGCCATATCTTTAACTAGAAATGGAATCCATCGTTTCAATAACCTTCTTAAAGGGTCTTTTATCCAAAGAAAGTTGAGCATGCTTGGGAGAAAGTTTCTGCTGTTTGATCTGGCTCCAGCCTCAGGAGCCTTTTTTCTTCCAGCTAGAGCTTTTGGTTATACTCGATGGGTTGGCTTTCATCCCAGAGCATGGAATGATTTAAGCCCTCCCAGGTACACTCCCCGGGACACAGTGAAAATATAAGATAGTTGGAGCAGCATGTACCAAGGTCTGGAAGTGGGACTGAGCCGGAGTTGATAGGAAGGAGTAAGCTGATATTAAGAGACAGATGCTTTGAGATCTGATCACAAATTAGAATGCCAGGCTAAGGAGTCAGGACTGAGGAAACAGGGAGCTAAGGCAAACTTCCTGGCAGAAAAGTGTCAGGTCACCACTGTGATTCAACAAGATGCCTCTGTGACGGTGCTTAGGGCAGAATGTGGCCTGGCAGTTAAAACAAAGGAAGAACTAACTCTGTATTTAGGTTCAGGCTCAGTGCAAGGATGAGCAGAGATATTCCTCCTGGGAGTTCTGAAAGAGCTAGCCCCAGCATACTGCTCCTGTTCACTAGGTATTCGTGGCTGATGGAAGAGTGAGGGGTCCATTTGTTTTGTTTTTTGAGAAGAGTCTCACCAAGTGAGAGAGAGCCTGGCCTCAAACTTGTGATCCTCCTGCCTAGGACACCTGGGATTATAGGCATGTGCCACCCACCTAGGGATCTGTTTTTTTAAGCTAGGGTGTTAAGGTCTTGGTGATTTTTATGGTTTGTATCTAGATGTCCCCCTAAAGCCTCAAGCACTCTTTTGGGAGTGACTGAATCATGGGTGTGTGATATCAGATCATGGGTGTGTGATACTGGATTAGTCCACTGATTAGTTTAGCATATATAGTTCTGGATGTGGATGATGGATTTACCTACTTTGGGTGTGGGTGGCACCAACCAATAGGCTTGTAGCCTGGATAGGATAAAAAGGGAAGGAAGGAAGGCCCTGCTGCTTCCTGCCTGCCGTGCCATGGATGGTTTCTTCTCTGTCATGCCTCTCTGCCGTGTCACCCTGACTTGGAACCAGCCAATTATGTACTAAAACCTCTACAAACAGTGAGGTAAAAATAAACCTTTCCTCCTTTAACTTGTGGTTATCTGGAATTTTGTTTTGGCAGTGAGAAAGTAGTTAAGACAGTGATGGTGTTTCAGAGGGAAAAATTAAATTTCTGGCACATCTTTGGGTGGGCCACTCCACCTCTTTGGCCTCCATTAGTAAATGAGAAGTTAGGAGACCTGGTAGGTTCGTGATGGTGCTGGTCAAGTCCTGCTATCACAGGATAAAGGTGACAAGCATATATTGACTTCTGGTCCATCACTTCATTGAGCTCGTTTCTGAGGTGGAATCTAGGTTCGGGAGGAAGGAAGTATACTAGATTAGCAATGTTTACCTGTGTTGATGGGTCAGGGGCAAGTAGCTCGTCTTATCACACCTAGATGGAAATCTCATGTGCACACAGCATGGCTTTAGCCTCTCATTTTATTTTTCAATTTTTAAATTAATAACGAATTCATTCATTTTGAAATCATGTTACTGACATAACTGTGGATTGAGACTGTTAAAAACACACATGCAAGGGCCGGGGATTAAGCTCAGTGGTTCTGCCGCCTGCCTCGTGAGTTCAAGGATCTGAGTTTGATCCCCAGTACCAAACCAAACCAAACCAAACAAAAAACTGTGCAGAGGAGTCCAGTTTTTTATTTCTGTTCCCTTCCCCTTGTCATGTTTTTCCTCCCCAAGGTAATCATTTCTATTTATGCTTGGTTTGTCTTCTTATTGTTTCTTTTCAAAATTACAAAATGCACTGTTATCTTCTCTAAGCTGTTTTAGAACAATAAAAGTGCCAAAATATGACTTACTTTTTCTTACTCAGATTTCTTTCTTTGCAATAATACTTTCATGGTAGTGTAATGTGTATTTTGAAAAGCACACAGCTCTTCAGTGTTTTGCTCTGTAGATTGAAAATTCGGAAACTCTGAGTGACTGTATCCGTCTAATCACTCCTCAGATTAAGAACAAGAACACTGCCAAGTCGCCACAAGTGCTCCTCACACGTAATGGGTTTATCAGATGTTTGGGCACCTTTTGTGAAGTGCCTGTTTAAGTCTTTGGCTTATTTTTCAATTGTAGTGTCTGTCCTTTTACAGTAGGTGTGCAGAGCTTGTTTATGTATTTTGCTTGTTGAATCTAAGGCTGGTTATAAATATTGCAGCTGTCTCCTATTCTGTGGTGTTTTGTTGAGGAAATCTGCACCCCAAAGTCATGAAGAGATTGACCTATGCTTACCATCTAGAAGTTTTATTGTTTTGTCTTTAACATGTAGGATACATGGAATTGATTTTTTTTTTTTTTTTTTAAAGACAGGGTCTCACTTTGTAATTCAGGCTGGTCTCACTATGTAGCCCAGGCTGGCCTTGAACTCATGGCGATCCCTTTGCTTCAGGCTCCTGAGGGCTGGGATTGCAGGTGTGCACCACCACACCCGATGTGAAATTAATTTTTATACATGGTGAGGCAGGGGGGTCTAAATCCGATTTTTTTCTCCCTGTTTGGGTATCCCTCAGATCCAGTACTACTTAATGGAAAGGAACCCTTTTCCTCTACACTTCAGAAATTCTGTTTTAAAACAATATCAGTTGAATCATGAGGTTGATGTGCTAATTTATTTTGTAAAATATGTTAAAATATATACGCACTTGTGAAAGTAAGCCATAATCTGCATTATATCACCTAAAATCCTTTTACATAGCATGCTTTAGGAAACCCCTTGGTGAGCTGTTAGGATCACAGCAGTGGATAAGGATTTTCTGTAGGAGTAAATTTTTACAAACCCTTGAGAATTTATCATATAAGAGGCTCATGTTTGCTTTAGAAACATGAAAAACACAGATAAATATAACAAAGTAAAAAAAAAAAAGTCAGCCATAACCCACTCACCCAGAAGTAAAGGCATATCACTCGGCTATCCTGTTGCTAATATACAATCCCTGATACTCACAACTTAAAGGACAGGTTTAATTCGGCTCATATTTTAAAGGATTTAGTCCACAGTCAGCGGGCTCCATGGCAGGAACACCATGGCAGAAGGGTGTGGGGGAGCAAGGCTGCTTATTTCATGGCTGCAGGAAGTAGGGCAGGAAGTACTGCTGAGAAGACAGGCTGGGGACCAGATAAAATACCCAAAGCCAGGCCTCTGTGACTGCCCTAGACACACTCCAAAGTGTGCTCCACCCGGTCCCTCGGTCCCTCTGGCAGTTCCCAGCCAATCAAGTCGACACAATCAAGCGTAACTGTCAGACCATTACCATTACCCCCCATACTCACAGACATGTTGCATTTTATTTAAACAAAAGAGGTAATGATATCTAGGTGTGGTGGCACATGCTTAGTCCCAACACTCTGGGGCAGGAGGATTGCGCATTTAATCCTAGCCCAGGCAAGTTAGCAATTCAGTGAGACCCTGTCTCAAAATAAAGAAATGAAAAGGGCTGGGGCTATAGCTCAATGCAAAGGCCTCATTGCAAAGGCTTCATTTCCAGTATTGGGAAAAAAAAGTAATGAAATGCATAGTGTATTGTACCTTTAATTTAAATATTTTCTTAACTCCATGTCAATAAGTCATATGTTTACATAATAATTTTAATGATGCCATGAAAAACATGTTCACTTTTTCACTTTCCTTCTCCCACTCTCTAAGACTCTTCCTTTAGTCCCCTTGCTTGATGCTACTTAAGCTTAAGAAATAACCTCTGTCTTTTTCTTTCTTTCTTTTTTTTTGTTTTTTTTGGTACTGGGGATTGAATGCGGGACCTTGCGCTTGGAAGGCAGGTGGCAGAACCACTGAGCTAAATCCCTGGCCCAAGAAGTAACCTCTGTAAAAGGTTGGGGGTGTGTAGCTCAGGGACAGGTGCAAGGTCCTGAGTTTGATCCCTGGTACTGAAAAAAAAAGAAAGAAAGAAAACTCATTAAAAAAAGAGAGAGAAATAACCTCTGTGTTCTCTTTCATGATTCTATTTCCTTTCCTGCCCCCGCCAGTGACCATTATTTTAGAGTTAGTGCTTCTAAATAACTTCAGTTGCTATGCATGGTATATACTTTTTAAATGTCTAAGTGGACCCATTAGCAACACATGGAATTGCTTTGTAGGCTTTGAAACTTTGCATATCTAAATGGTATGCTACTACATACACTCTTTTATAGATTATTTCTTCACTTAAAATTATATTTACAGGTTTTCTCTATGTTCCTATATGTAAATTTCACTTATTCATTTTTAACTACTGTGTTATGAGCATTTCACAATGGATTCATCCATTTCTTACTGGTAGGAAAAATAAATAATGATATCCCCTTGTTGTGAGAGTTTCATTAGAATTCATACTAAGGACCAGAACTGCAGAGTAGGCAACTTAACTTTACTATTTATTACCTGTCAAATTGTTCTCTAAAATGGCTATAAATTTATGGTCCTATCAGCAAAGTGTAAGATTTCCTATTGCTTTGCATCCTAACTAGCCCTGGGATTGTTAGTTTTGTATATACTTTTTCCCATCTCCTGGGTGTGAAATGGCATGTGTATCAGCCAGGTGAGAAATCTGACAGCACACAAGGTATTTCAGACAGAGGGAGTTTAATAAAGGGAATTGGCTACAAAGGTGTTGGGAAACTGCAAGAATAAGAAGGGAACATAGAGCAAACTCACAGACAATCGCTGCCGGGAGCAGGTACCACCCCTCAGGCTAGAGGAACGAAAGAAAACGTATGTGGACACTAGGACCTAGGAGCTCAGAGCCTGGGTCCTGCAGAGCTGATACAAGAACCTTGGAAAGGGGACTGGCCAGCTGCTGCTGGTCTGTGGGAGGAGTGATGAGGGTGGGCCAGGGAGTGTGGATGGAGACTGCAGACTGGAGCTGGCTGCTGCTGCTTGCTAGAGTGGTGCTGGCAGGAAAGGAAGAAACAGGAACTGAGCCCTCTCTCTCCTCGGTTTGCCTTCCAATCTTCCTCAAGTACCTCCTAGTGCTGGAACCTAACAGGAAGCCAGCTGGTCCTGGAGACTGGGAAGCGCCGTGTGCAGACTCCTGTCCCCAGCAACAGCAGTCTCTGGAAGGGTGGCTTCAAGCTGAGAGACACTGGGTAAATAACCTGCACACCATCCCACTGTGTATGTGTTATGTCTAGGGTCTTTCCTTTTTTCATGTGTAGCTATTTTAAACAGTGCTCCACAAGCATCCTTGTACACGTTTTCTTCAGAGTAAGTTTCTGGAGGTAAAATTATAGAGTCAAAGGAAATGTGTATTATATTTAAGGCTTTTGGTCCAGGCTGATGAAATTGCTGGAGGAATTTGAAAGGAGAGGAGTACCTCCTGTAGTATATTCCTGGAAACCACAGCAGAGAGCGGACCACAATAGCTTCTACACTGGAGGGCTGCTTTCTGGGGATGGCTTCCTGCCTAAGGGTGAGAACCAGGAGATTGTATCTAGAAAAAGAGAGAGGTGGCCTTAGACTTCTGCATCATTTATACTACTTAGTGTTAGCGCCTGGGTTGTACAAAAGAGACTTAAATATCAGTTGCCACTGACTACAGAACTCACAGCAAATTATAAAGTGCACAATTAGAGCGGACAAAGATATAATTTCTATAGCATGTATCATGCATGTCATTTACCTCCAAATGATACATCCTTGCTATTTATTACCTGTCAAATTAAGTGCGGATTTGTTTGCTTCATTGGATTTACAAGGGTTAGGAGTGCGCGTGTGTGCGCGTGTGTGTGGGTGTCTGGGTTAGGAAGCAAGGACTAGAGAGCAGATAGAGAGGGAGATGAATTTGAATTTAGGCAGATGAGGGAAGTGGTGGCCACCTGGTTCACTGGAATTGCCAGAGACGTGGGAGGCAGGATGTGCAGGAAGGAATGAACTGTGGGGACGAAGGCCTGGGTGTCTATGGGCACTGCTGCAGAAAACCCTCCTCTACCACACAGGCTAGCTAAGAACAGTTCTACCTGGCCCAGGTTCTCTGGCTGTGTCTGCTCAGCTCCAATGAGAGCATGCATCCATAATCAGATGATTGCAATCATGAGACTCCCTACCAGCAAGTAATCAAGAAGGGAAATGCCATGCTTGCCTTGGAGCAGGCCCTGCAGAAGGACACTGACCTTGGCTAGGTGGTGTGGAAGATGTAAGGTTCAAGGCTAAAAGAAGATCTCTCCAGCTGTTTTTTTTTTTTTTTTTTTTTTTTT
>NW_022900935.1:13301646-13467673 GCF_012274545.1 Fukomys damarensis
TTTTTTTTTTTTTTTTTTTTTTTTTTTTTAATTTTTGTGACAGGGTCTCACTTTGTAGTTGAGACTGACCTGGAACTCACACCAGGGCAGCTGTGAGAATGAATCCCCAACTATCTCCAGCTCTAGCTGCTCACCGTTTTTATATATACTGCCTCCTGGATGTCCCATGGGTCCCTCGGTATCTTTCTGTCACCAGGCTATACTTGAGAGCAGGAATGCTGTCAACTCTGCACTCTGTGACATACGCAGAGGCCCAAGAAGTGCATAGCATACTGATTTGGTGAAGGAATGGAGTTCTAAAACAAAATCTTTCAACTCGCAAGCATTTCTGTCTCTGGGCTGCCTTGTCCGCCACTGATGTCACCATCATTATTGTCCAGTGGATCCTCCGCCTTCCTCCTTGTTATACACAACTGTTTGACAAGCCCACTGGGGCTTTCCTTTTGTTGCCCCAGCCATGTGTCATACATCCATTCCCTCTTCTTCACCACTACAGAATGCTCTAATTTACTCTTATTTCTGCACTCGGTGCCAGGTTTCTACTTTCTAAGACCTTCCTGGTTCCCTGTTACCTTCAGTATAAAATCCATAATTCTTCACTTGGCCTTTAAGGTCCAGCACTGGCCTCTGCCATCATTCTGTCTGTGTTACCTGCTTCTCTTCCGTCTCCCATTGTTGCCAAGCTGGTTTTCTCTTATTCTGTAAACGCATGCCCCATTTACCCATTTATATCTGGGCTCAGCTTCCTGTCTGTAATCTCCTCTCTTCATTGGCCAATCCTGTGTTGCTGGCCATCTCCCCTTCCACTGAACTGAATCGGATTGAAGTTACCCTAAGACCCACTCTGTATTGGTGCCGGGTGTTGGGTGCTGGTGATGGCTTGGGCACATTTAGTGATAGTAAAGGTCATGCATTAGTCATAAGGATAGCTACTCTGTATTGGCTGTTTTCCATGTTTCTGGTACGCTAATAGGTGTCTGACATACTTTCTTTCCATTTTATCCAATAAACTTGTGATGTAGTATTCAAATAAGACACAGTATGAAAGGATTTCCCACCAGCTATGCTCATTGTCAGGCAGGACAACTGGAAGAACTTGGCTCAGCAGATGGAGTAAGTTATGGATGGAGTAGGAGAGAACAGGGTCTTGGGGTCCTACCTAGGACAGTAAGGAGCTGCCTTGGGGATGTTGGGTTTCTAGGGGAAGAGAGGAAGGAAAGGAGAGATGCAGGTGGAAAATATCCTCCATTGGTGTCAAATTATTCCTCTCCTGAAGGAAAATGAGATAAATCCAAAGCTTCAAATGGTATTGTAGTTCCACCTACCCATGAGAAACTCGAGGTACTTTTAAATGTTAATGCAGATTTTGATTAACAAGTCTCAGTTGGAGCCTGGGATCCTGAACTTCTAACAAGCTCTGAGATATGCCAGGGTTACTGGGTTACATACATTGATAGAAAAGATATAGGAAGGTCCAATCTATAGTAGTCTGTGACCAGGGTCTGCAGTGATCTGTGGCCAGATCCAGGAGAAGTATATATTTGGGAAATTGGGTCAGTCTGTAACTACAGAATTGTAAGGTTGACCAAACTTTTGAGTCAGATCAACACTATCGGTCCTCCAACCCTATAGTAATGAACCATAATAAAAAGACCACAGAAGCATGAGGGAGACAAAGGAGATTTCCTTAAAGGTGGGAGGTGATGGTGCAGAACCTGAGGGGGGTGGGCCCTGAGCCCTCAGAGACGCTTAGTTCTTGAGGAATTGTCATATCTCCGGAGAAGTCTTTGGATAGGAGAATCAATTTCTTTAGTGAATAGATCATCTCTCCCTTCTTTCTCTTTTGTTTTTCCCCTTCTACCATTGCAGATATTTCCTTCCCAAAGAGCTGTATGGCCAGTGCCAAACTAGGGGTCTTGTCCGCAGGGCTTGATATGTTAGGCATTATAGATGTTTTTATGTAAGCAACAATTTGATCGTCCCCAAAATGTTTAAAATATGTTTCTTATTACACAGATGAGAAAGCTAAGGCCCAGAGAGGCTGAGGCACACATCTGGAGTTTTACAGCTAGGACTCTACCTATGCCTCTAATCTCCCAAATACTGGCTTCCTCCTCCTGATCTTCAAGGGTTCCCATCTTCTGATGGGTTCAAGTTCAGATTGGGACATCATGTATTTGAAGAGTCTGTGGTTGATTTGAGGAAGTGTACATTTGCAGTAGTTGAAGTTTAGGATTGCCACAAAATGGGGTATAACTCCAGTGCTGAGACTGCCCTCCAGTCCAGAGGGATCTTGAGCCTGTTCTTGACTGAGGGCAAGGGGAGCTTTGCAATTGTAGATCCTTGAAAGAGTATGAGAAGGTGGAGAGAGACTATAGGGTTGATGTTGGATACAGGAGGAGGAACTTCTTCCCTCTGAGATGGGGGATGATGAGAGTCCATATTTCCTCCAAAATAAGGCCAGGTCTTTTATTAATTTTTGCTCCAAAAGAAACATTAGGGCTTATTTTCAGGGGATGTCTTAGTTTTTCATGTACAACAGTCTAATTTTATTCATGTACAAAAGTCTACATTTATTTAAATACAGTTGTGTCATCTTCTGGAACATTATCATAATTCTCCAAATTCTGAATTTTAGCCTGTATTTTTTGTGACTCCATTTCCTCTAGAACCATTGGCCCTGATCTCTCATGTCCAGCAACAGAGCTCTCCTTAAACGAGCACTTCTTGTCCATGTAGACAGCTCATAGTGCATTGGCAACACAGCTGTCAGTGATTTTATCCCACGAATTCTTCATTCAAGCCATGACCTCTTGCAGGTGAAGTTCCACAAAGTTTTCATTAAATCAAGTATTAGTTGAGGACTTACGAGATAGGAGTGGCAACAATAATGAAGATGGTTAAGAATGATGAGCTGCACAGAAGAGATGAAAAACTGCAGGCTCTAGAATTTAGAAAACTTTTACTTCAGACACGTGCGTGAAGTGTGTTTGTTATAAAAGAGGATGTATCGAATTATGGAGATTTATATTGGGCACACCCATGCCCGTCATTACAAGTATGTATGTTATTCATGCTTTGTGTCTATACTCGAATGGGTCATTTTGCAATAAGTCTCTAGTTCACCTGTTTACATAAGCATTTACTTCTTGTCCGAAAGCACCTGCCTGGGTTTTTACAAATACTAACTTATGATTTATATTATCATTTATTTTAAATGTCAATGTCAATAATATTTATATTTAATTATAAGTTATTGTTATTTTATAACTCAGTACGTCCATCATGTGCTGTAATGGTCATTCTAAATGCATCCATCTGGCTAATGATATTGACTGGACTTATTTTGGGGGAGGGCTTATATTATAAGTACCCTGAAAAATTATACGAAGGCTCATTTTCCAGTTAGATTTTATTTTCAGGGAAATAAGATAGTTGTGGGGAGGAGGACAGTTGAGGCCCTCCCTTGGCATCTCCACCTTTTCAGGAAGGGAGGTAGTGTCACAGCAGGGCCATCAGGGCAGTAGGGACTGACTGGATCTTGAACAGTCACAGTTGTCCTCAGTCAGAGGGCACAGGAGTTGGCTTGTCTGTGGCATGGTTTTGACACCATGGGGCCATGTGCTAGAAGTCCAGTTCTAGCTTTGGATGGTGCTAAGCCAAGCAGAGCTGGTTATTAAATGTCCAAGGACACAGTTTCTGATAGAGACATAGGCGAGCTCTCCTTCCTCCCACTCCCAGAACAGCCTGCTAACAGGATCCTGTTGTGGTTGCAAATGAATTTGCCCTGATCCCCAACTCTTTGATTCAAGCAACCTTCCCTGGAGAGGAGCCCTCAGGGAGAACAGCCAGGCCTTCCAGATTTTCTGTGCAGGTGGACTGGTTGACCACTGCTTGGACTGCCTTTCAAGTCTCCTCAAATTAAGTCAACTACTAGGTGCTTAGAATGTCTCAAGTTCAAAGACTAGCAGGCTGGAACCAGACATCTGAGGGACCTGCAGACACCTTAGCAGAGGAATATTAAGACGTGGCAGGCTGGGCTTATCAGAAGACTGGATAGGGATCAGATGGAAAACATTTTTATTCTGTGAGCTGCTGAGCTCAGGGGTTGTTTTTCTGATGTCAGGCCCATTGGTGGATCTAACTTCTGTGCATGTTTCTTGTCTGTGAGAATTGGATGGTGGGGAGAGAAATGTTATGGTTGTGGTCTGTGTTCCCTGGAGCCTCTGGAGTCAGTGGAGGTGGGTGGGGGAAAAGGGAAAAGTGATCAGGGATGCTGCTCTCCACTCTTGCCTCCATAGGAGGAGAATGCTGGTCTTGTTTTATAAATTGAGGTTCCCATCTATCTTAGTCCATTTGTGCCATTATAGCAAAATACCTTGACCTGGGTGATTTGTAAACAATGGAAAAATTTATTGCTTACAGTTCAGGAGTCTAGGAAGTCCAAGATCAAGGCACGCAAAGGTTTGATGTCTGGTGAAGCCTGGCTATCTCTGCTTCCAAGATGATGCCTTGTTGCTATGCCTGCCAGAGGGATAAACACTGTGTCCTGACATGGCAGAAGAGCAGGAGAGGCTCTTGTATCTCTTTTCTGAGGCCATTCATCACATTGATCACCTCCTAAAGTCCTCACCTCTTAATACTATCACATTAGTGACTAAATTTTAGCACATGAATGTTGGGTGATTTTATGGCTTATCTCCAAAGCCTCATGTGCTCATAGGTGGGGCTTTTTGGAGGTGGATGGATCTAGGTTATGAGAATATGAATTAAAGCTGTGTGATAACTAAATTGGTTTAGTATAGTTCGGGGTATGGATAATGGAAGCCCTACCCTGGGTGTGGGTGAGACTAATCAACAGGCTTGTAGCCTGGATGAAATATAAAGGGACAGAAAGCAAGCAAACCTTCTGCTGCCTCCTGTCTGCCCTGCCATGGACTGTTTCTCCTCTGCCACACCACTCTGCCCTGGTGCCAGCCAACGATGGGCTGAAGTCTCTACAAGCTACAAACCAAAATAAACTTTTTCTCCTTTGACTTATGGGTGTTGGATATTTTATCTCTGCCATACGAAAGTAAGTCAGACAGGTGATATTCAGAGCATAGCACCATCGATATCACATTGCACTGAAAAGAGTTTCTTATTACTCTAAAGAAAATCTTGAAGCAGTGGTAAGAATTTGTCGTGAGAAAAACTGGGGTCAAGATGTCAGCTCTAACTGTCTGGCTGTGCATCCTAAGTATACCGTACATGTGGACCATTAATGTTTTCGAGCTTGTGATCTACAGAGTGGAACGATAAGCCTTCTTAATGGAGTGGTTCAGAAGACAGGGTGAGATAAGAATAAGTCTTCTAGAGCAGGTTTTGCCATAAAAGTGTTTGTGATAGAGTAAGTCAGAAGTTTCAGAGTTGCTCGTACAGAGTAATTGTAACCAAGAGCATGAGAGCCCATTGTGTGGCAAACACGGACAGGCTTGCTTTCATTCATTCCTCCTGACAACCCCTGGAGAGGGAAAGACAATGCTGCCCTCTCCTTGTATTCTCCTTTCATCTAAAGAAACAAGGCTTGGAGTGATTATGTGATATGCCCAAGGCCTTGCAGCCAATTCTTGGCAGAATTGGGAGGGTCATGGGTCTGGGTCTCAGTATCACCCATTTATTTTTTCTAAAAATATTTATTGATCCTGTATGTATATGCCAGGCATATTCTAGAAGATGAACTCAATCAACTGGGAGTGTATACCACAAACCACTTAGTATGACGTTCTAAGTCTTCTCCAATCTGGTCTCTCTCCATAGGTTGTTTTCTGCCATTTCCTCTTCCTATAGGCACCTGGAATCACCAAACATTTCATGGCCTTTTGGAGTCACCAGCCTTTGACCTTGTTCCTTCTGCTAGAAATGCTTTTGCTCTCTCTTTCCACCTGGGAAACTATTTATTCATCAAGTCCCAAGGTCATCTTCTGGAAGTATTTTTTGCTCACCCTCGGAGAAATCTAATTTTGTGTAATTTATATATTATATTTCTTATTATTTTTCAATTTCTAAGTGTTTGTATAACTCATCTAGGTTCACACAACTAGTTGTTGTCTGGGTTAGGATTTGAACTTGGACTTTCTGGTACGAAAGCCAATGAACTTAACCAGTAGATTACATGGCCACAAACACGGTGGTTCCTTTTTAGGCTCCCAGATCACTCCTGCTTTGCCATGGACCTTTGTCATACTTGATTGCAATTATTCATTTGCTGCGGAGATTTCTAAGGGGAAGGTACTGTATGGACTAATCAACAGCTTAGATGCTCAGGGGATAATTAACAAAGGTAATTAGTATGCCTGTTACTGGACTAACCTCTACATTTATCATGATATTTGTTACTTACGACGACTCGTGAGATTTGAGAAAGGTGATTATTCTCATTTCACATTTGGACCAATGGAGGATTAGAGAGTTTACACAACTTGTTCAAGTCCTACAGTTAAATGAGCCAGGCTGAACTTCAAACTCAGGTCTGGCTTATTCCAGAGCCTACTCTCCTAACTGCAGTCTCACACTGCTTCTTCTGCATGTTTTCTGTCAGACCCTGTGGTGCTACAGAGACGTGCACAAGTGAGCTTCTATCCTCAATGAGGTTCTTGTTTAGAGATGCAGACAGATATAGTGACACGAATGGATAGTTATACAATGCAGGTAGCCCAGAAGAAGGAGTAAATAATTAATCAGACAGAAGGAATACTGGCATACTTGGGAAAATTTTCATAGTAGAAGGAATACCTGAATAGGACTTTGAAGGTTAAGTAAGAGTCTTCCAGAAGTCAAAGAGGTAGAAAGACACCAGAAGTATATAGCAGGAGAGCGAGGTAGGGGGAAATACAGATAGATAGATAGTGGGTGGTGAAGAGACTCTGAGTGTTCAGAAACTTCACCCTGCCTGTATCTCCTTCCCCCTGCAGCCTCTCTGCCAGAAACTGAGGAGAGCTATAGCTACATACAGCTAGTCGCATACACACTGCTGTGGTTCTTGTTTTTTCCTCTCACACTTATTTTATTGAAAGGAGCAGGTGAGCTATAAGCTCTGTGGGATTCTTCTTAAGGCTAGGCAGGAGGAGAAATGACGGGGACAGTCACTGTGGGCACTGGAATCCAGCATCTCTCCCCAGCCCTCTAGGAGTTTGGGCTGAGCTCACAGCTCCCTGCGTCAGGAAGAGACACCAGCTCTCAGTGCCTGAGACCCTTCCAGCTGGCAGTTGGAGGGAGGGGAAAAGGAGGAAGAGTCCTACCTGAGGGCAGGTTCTGCAGGTGGAGGGGAATCTTCTAGGTGTCATCCTGGCAGCACAGGTTATGACAGAGTTCAGGGTCTAGCTGGCTTGGAAGATCAGCTTCCTCGTGCAGCAGACACTGAAGGTCCCTTGCTTTCAAGCTGTGCCCGCCAAGACCCTGGACTTACTGTGACTCCCCCTGGCTCTGTGAGGGGAGCCAATATGGTGGTGATGGGGGGCAGGTGCCTAACCTTTCTTCTTCAATACAAGATCTGAGGGCCAGAGGCAGGTTCCTAGTTTGACCTCTTCTGCACTGGCCTAAATCTTGAACATCCAGCTTCTCCTGTGGCAGGAAGGCCTCTCCCAAGGGATTTTCCTGGTTGCTGTTCCCCATGGCAGTTCGGGAACTTGCTCCCCACCCCCATAGGGCCAAACCGAGGACCACCAAGTTGCTCCGTTCTCTTCTGTATACTCAAATCCCTGTCAGACTCCATGTATAATCTTGAGTTTGACCCAGTTTGGCCAAATCTCCTTGGATCTGTCCAGCAATTTGGAGTCCGAGCTGCCCCTACTTAGCCACCTGCAAGGAAGAGTTCGCCCCTGGCCCTGCACTGCCTCAGTTTCAGATTTTTCTGTTGGTCAGTGATGATGCTGTAATGGCTGACTGGAGCTGTGTCAGTGGGCATGTATGTTCATCGAGGCTATCTGTGGTTGTGCACTGAGTGCCAGTCTGATTCTGGTGCATGTTTGTGAACATGCAAGATCTATACAAGTGCACACACACCATCAAAGTTATGTCTGTGTTTGTCCTTGTCTGAGATGCACCTTCTGGTCATTCTGAAAGTGAGAGAGATGCATTCAATCTATTTTCTTGTAGTGTTGGTGGGGACTAGCTTGGTTGGTAACTGAGGGAGCAGAGTTGGGGCCTCAGAGCCTCCTGAAATTTTCCTGCCTGATACCCTGGGGCTTTCTCTGCTGTTCTCTAATCCTGTGGCCTTAGCTCTGAGTACTTTAAGACTATTGGTTCCTAGCCCAGATTTCATGCTTCTACTTGGAAAGGTACACATGTCCTCCCTCCCAACAATTCAATCTGGACAATGATACCCACCATTCTGGAGTCATCATCTGTGGCTTCTTATTGGTCCTTCCCCTCCACTGCTTGTATCTGTTGTCCTTTTTATGGTGGAGGGACCTGAGGAGAGGGTCCTTGTCTGGTGGTTGATCCTGATACTTGGCTTCACCAGAGGCCTTCAGCATTGGCAGAGGACCCAGGCCTGGTTGGAGGCACTCCCAGGGACCCTGGGCTATGATTTGGGGGATATACATCCAGAGCTTCCTCTTTCCAACAAATCTCTGGATGGGCAGGGGGAACACTTGTGGGGAAATTACCAATTTAAATAGGAAATGCAAGCAATTTGGATGGAACCCCAGGATGGCAGTTTGAGAGCTCATTCTCTGCCCCGTGGGGGTTTGATTACAACCAACTTGGCTGATAACATGCAGAGAGGGACAGAGAAACGGTTTCCAAGGAAACTCTGATCTTTCTAAGCCCCTTCTGGCTCAGGTGGGAACCAGGGCTGGCTGGGAAATCAGAGGCTGTGTTCAGTTCCAATGGGCTCTCTGTTCCCTGGGAATCCCCCAGTCCCATTCCACCCCTATGCTTCCAAACCTGTCTTGCACTTGCATTTCTGTCCACACCTTTGTTTTCCTGTTTGTCTGTTTCCTCAGTCTCCTGTTTATCTCAGCCTATGTTTGCACAGACTTAAACACTTGGGAAAGTTGACAAACAGTTAAAAAATGATTTTTTAATTAGAGACCACTATTCATTAGTAACTACCATGCCCCAGAGAAGTCATAGGATTTACTTCTATGATTTCTATTTTCTCAGCAACCATGTGGTAGAGAAGGCACTAAGTGTTCATGAAATCTTTGCTCTTCTTTCTCCAGGAACTACATTTCCCAGCATGCCTGGCTATCATGTTGAGTCATGTGATAGTTCGGGCCAATGGAGTATGGACAGGAGTAATAATAGATGCTCCCTGAATATCTGAACTCTATAGGATAACATATGCAATCTTCTGCACACACACTTGCTTACTCTTTTACCTTGTGGGATGCTGAGACAGGAAATCTAGTGAAGGACTCTGAGCTATTAGACTTTCTCTATAATTTTAGGTAATAGTCTCCTGGCCTTTACTCACTTTCATTGGACTCTCTTGTGATGTTTGTTAAATTAAAGTCTTGGAGAGGTTGTTTATTAGGTAGTTGCCTAGCCTAATAATATACACCGAAAGAGGAAATGGACTCTGAGATACCAAGTAACTTGCTAATGCCACACAGCAAATAGGTGGCAAATCTGGATTTGGGCTCGGGTTATGCCTTTTCTACTTTACCAGGTTAGTAGGATGATTACTCTTATATAGACATTGTGTGGGCCTTTATCTGCCTCTTTAGGAGTCACAGAAAGAAGCACAAAGAGCAGGACTAGAGGATAAGGAAGGAGGGAGAGGGAGAGGGCAGAGGTGTGGAGCAGCACATCACAGCAGTGAAGGGATAAAACTCAAGAAAGGGGTGTCAATTGTGCCTAACGAGACCCAGCCAGGTGGAGGAGGAAGAGGGCTGGGAAGAGGCCATTAAATTTAATGACTTCAGTGACAGTTTTAGCTGAGTGATGGGGCAGATGCCAGACTGCAGTTTTGGAAACAAGTCAGCGGTTGTGTTTGTGAAGAGGAGCAGAGGGGGGAAAAAAAGAGATGGCTTTAAGTGAGGCCAAGAGAATGCATTTTGAGGAAGGAGTCAGTGGTTAGGAGAAGATGAAAAATAAAAAGGGAATCATGACTCATATAATGCACAAGCCCTGAATGTGATACATTCTCCCTTTCTGCTTGGCTCTGGCTTATATTTCCCAAGCTCAGCTGGCAGACTGGCCAGAGCTCAGGGAGGTGAAGAGAGAGGTGGGTGCAGCCCTCAGGTCATACAGGATTAGCTGGGTTGCAAGGTCATCTCCTGAGTGGACGAGGGGGTGACAGCTGACATGTTATGAGGAGAGGGCTTAAAATTCTTCAAGGCCTTTTAAGATTATCCATTTGACTAGGTTAAGGAACTAGTACAGTTGGGCCTAGCCCTGAGAAGGAGAGGGGTAGTTGCCTATATACTACCTACCACAACTTCCTGCAACCCAATGGCTGAGCCTAGACTCCAAATGTCTCCAAATGTCTAACCTCTTCTTCCTTTTAGTTAAAGCTCCATGAATTTTAAGGAAAAATATGACCTATTAGCTAAGTGTGGTCATGTCCTCAGTTCTTGCCAAAATGAAGCGTGTAACTTCCATTTCACAGTCTTACATGGGTGCTGCTGAGCCTCTGGATAGAAGGACCCTTGAGACCTTGTGGAAAAGAACCAGCCACTGCTCTGGAGTCTCTCTCCCCTCATTTCCACCCCCTCAAGCCCCTGTCTGACTGTTGCAGGAGAGAGAAAGGAGCTTTTATTTTATTTAGACCGTTGTACTTAACGTCTGGTTCAAACATCTTGGTCTCCACTTTAATTAATGTTCCCCCTTGGTCTCTGTTGATGGCTCTTTCCACAATGTTCTTCATCATTCTGCAGCTGCCCTTCTCCCCCTCTTCCTCTCTCATTTCTTCCCAACGTGTACTTTCTGTATTTCCCTGATCATCACCTTTTAGCATCTACCCCACACCCAGATTTCCTCCTTCATTTCTTATTCTTTTTCTTCTGTAGGGTGAGGTAGCTCTCCCAATGTCAGAGCTTCCCAGGGATCTGTCCTTGAGCCTGCTCTTCTTCCTGTCCACATTCCATGCGCTTTCTCAAGTCATTACAGTGTCATCTATTTCTTCAGTTTAAATTCTTTCAGATGACACCAGATCTGCATCTCTAGCTTGGTCTCTTTCCTGAACTGCAGGATTTAAGAGCTATGTGCCTGATGGGTACTACTAAAAATGTGTCCACAGATCACCCTGGAAATGCTGCATTGTGCAGATCAGGAGTCTCCGTGTACTGAGTCACCGCAATTCAATATACCTCTGTTAGTTAGAATGCTTGGGCTATACATAGAAAAAACTGCAAATTTAAAGTAGCTTAAACAAGAAGGAATTGGGGCTGGGGAGGTAGATCAGTGATAGAACATTTGCCTAGCATGCATGAATCCCTGGGTTTGATCCCAAGCACTGCAAAGGAGTGACCGTAAGGACATTCATTGGCTGACATTAGAGGATAGGCTGACCTTCCTGGTGGCTTGATCCAGTGGTTCAGGGAAGGATAGTGTTTTCTCTGTGTCTTCATTTTAATCTCCTCCCAGAACTGACTTATCCTAGCCTCTTGAGTTGGAGGATAGCTGTCAGTAGAAATCAGGATATTTGTTTCCTTGTTCTTTCAGCAGAGAGCTCCTCTCTCACAACTGTCAGAGATAGGTGCTTTGCTTTGGTCTGAATGGGTCAACTTATAGCCCCGACAGCAATGAAATCACAAGGGGAATGCTATGTGTTCACTGGCCTAGACTTCTGCTCCAAATCAGTCCTTGGCAAGGGGGATGATCATGGGATGGGTTGCCGTGGTTGGGTTATATGGGCCGGAAAGCATTCCTCAGATTACATTTCTGTGGCACGTGGCAGAGGAGTTGAATGGATATTCAAATTCAATGGTTAGGTTCTGTGTTGACTTTGTGAGGAAATTTGATTCAGTTCTTGTCCAATTCAGTTTGCAAACAGAATCGTGGAAAGAAGTAAGCTCATGAACTGAGGCACCACTGTACAATTTCAACACCAGTATTAAAATCTAGACTCATCATGTCTGCTCATTTTCTTTTTTTTTCCCCATTAAGTTTATTGGCACATTTTAGGTATATAACACAGCTACATTCATCATTAGGATCTTAAACCTTTACATAATGTATCTTGGTTCATATTTTTTCCCCATCCCCCTGCCCTCCTTTCATTCCCTCCACCCTTCCCTATTTACAAAGATTTTTGTTTCCATGTTTTTCCTTTCCTCATATTTTTCTTTTCCCTTCTTTCCTTTCCCCTCCCTATCCCATTTTCCCTACTCCTTTAGTTTTCTTCCTATTTCACAGTATCAATTATACATTTTGATCCTTATTTATACTTTTAGTTCTTCACACCAGAGAAACTATTCAGTATTTACACACATGTGTATTATTTATTTCACTTAAGAGTATGACCTCAGTGTGTATCCACTTAGCTATAAATGTCTCTAGTTTCTCATTCTTTATGGCTGAGTAGTACTCCATTTTATAAAAAAGCCACATCTTTATTCAATCTCCAGTTGATGGACAGTTGGGCTGTTTTCAAGTTTTGCCTATTACAAACTGTGCCACTATAAACATGGGTACACATATATCACTGTGGTATGATTCTTTGAATTCTTTTGGGAAGATACCCAGCAGAGGATAGCTGGGTCAAATGGGACCTCTAATTCTAGTTGTTTGAGGTATCTCCATATTGATTTTCATAGTGGTTGCACCAGTCTGTACTCCCACCAACAATGAAGAAGGGTTCCTTTTTCCCTACCACCCCACCAGGATTTGTTATTGGTTGATTTCATAATAGCAGCCATTCTTTCTGGGGTGAGGTGGAGTCTCAGCGTTGTTTTCGTCTGCATCTCTGGAATGGCCAGTGATGTTGAACATTTTTTTATATCTTTATTTGCTGCTTTTACGTCTTTGGCTGAGAAATGTCTGTTCATTCCAGGTGCCCATTATTGAATTGGGTCTTTATATTGGAGGGGGGTCTGATTTTTTTAGTTCTTTATATATCCTAGATAGTAGCATGTCTACTCATTTTCTTCAACCTAGACATCTTCATGTATTTTCTAAAATTCAGTTAATGGTCTTACCATCATCTTTGACTTCTTCTGTTGTTCCACTCAGTGATGACTCAATCGCTAAGATACAATAATTTTTTTCATTTGTGGCCCCCTCTCATATCTGCTATCACCCCTCTAATGGCTTTCAAATTGGTATCCTTTTACCAGTTCCAACAGTCTCCAAACCATCTTCCCTGCTGCTTCTAGAATGAGCTTTCAAAAATGCAAATCCGATCTCATTGGCTTCATAACATTTATAGGATAAAATCCATCCTCTCCCCAGGTGGTTAGGGGCTAAGTAGGATTTAAAATGCTTTATCCTGGCTACAAAGGGACCACAGATAATATGGACACACAACTAGTATCTAAACAGAATGCTCTGGGGTGAGTGTGTGAGGGCCTGACAAGAAGGTGTATGATCAAAGCTGGGAGCCTGGGTTACAGGGAGACCTCAGTAGGAGGAAGCGTGGAGTTTGGCAACACTCAGAATTTCTAAGGCAAGGCAGGTCTGGGCTTAGGAGTTTCAGTTTAGAAGTTAGACAGGAGAAGTTGAACCCTGGGTTGGGTTTGAACCCTGACATTGTCCTTGTCACCTTGGGCAAGTTGTTGAACCCCCAGCCTCAGTATCTTCCTCTGAAAATGAGGGGAATAATGTTACCTACCTGAAAGATTCCTTGGGAGTCTGGCGAAATGATGCTGAAAAAGCACCTATCACATGGTAAATATACGATAAATGTTGGTTGTTCTTATTATTTGAGATCCAATAGAAGGTACTAATATTTAAAACAGAAGAAATATTAACAGAGATAAAATGTCCTCTTATTCTATAAGAGGATGAATTAAGTAATATTTACTTTCAAATGTGGATACAAGTTTTCCTAAGTGATTTCTTTCAGTGTGTTAAAATTTGGGGTGGACATCTTTAAGTGTGTCTATTTTTCCATTACTTTTTAAATAGTAAAAAAAAAATGCACTCAGAATGAAATTAAAATGAAGCATTCAGGGGACTCTTTTTTTTTTTTTTTGTACTGGGGATCGAACTCAGGGCTTTGCACTTGTAAGGCAAGCAACGGACCGCTGAGCTAAATCCCCAGCAAGGGAACTCTTGAACGCACCAGAGGAAGGCTGGGTGCTATGGAACTCACCTGGAAAACTATGTGTCCAGGCCTGCCCTGTGCAGTCTGGTAGCCACTAGCTAGCTGGCGGTGGAGCAAAGAACTTGCCGAGACTCAACTGAGATGTGCAGTAAGGACCTCAAGGTCTCAGTCCTTTTACAAATAGCAGTAAATTATGTAAACTCTTGTAAACAGGGTGTTTAAAAATGAATAAATATGTTAGTCTGCTTTCCTGTTGCTGGAGCAAATATCTGACACTTGCAATTGTTTTGTTTTTATTTTTTATTAGTACATGTTTACGTCACCTAATGATCACATTCCTTGTGCAGAGTTGGTACATGTACACAGCCCATCCCGATTCTTTTTTCATCTCTTTTTCCCTCCCCTCCCTTCTCATTTGAGGAAGAGCTATCTCTCAACTTCCTATTATCTAACTTTATTTTGGGTTTCTCGTATAAGAGGTTGTGTGTCTGATTTATTTCACTTAATTTTATGGTCTCAAGGTGCACCCATTTTCCTACGAATGACTCAAGTTTATCCTTCTTTATGGAATAGTAGTGCTTCCTTATATATAAATACCATATTTTCTTTATCCATTCAACTGATGATGGACATACAGGCTACTTCCAGCTATTATGAGTTGTGCTGCTATAAACATGGGTATGCATATATCACTTTAATATGATGTCTTTAACTCTTTCAGGAAGGCACCTAGAAGGGGAATACCTGAGTCAAATGAAATTTCTATTTTTAGATTTTGAGCAATCTCCATACTGATTTCCATTATGGTTGTTCTAGTCTACATTCCTACCAACAAGTTAGAAAAGTTCCTTTTTCCCTTCAGCCATCATTTTTTTTTTTTTTTTTGGTGGTACCGGGGATCAAACTCAGGCCCTTGTGCTTGCAAGGCAGGAAGCAGAACCACTGAGCCAAATCCCCATCCCCAACACAGTTTTGATCGGGTATTTTGGGGGGTGAATCTAATTTTTTGAGTTCTTTCTTTCTTTCTTTTTTTGCTACCGGGGATCAAACTCAGGACCTCGCACTTGCCAGGCAGGTGCTGTGCCATTGAGCTAAATCCTCAGCCCCTTGAGTTCTTTATATATTCTAGATATTAGTACTCTGTGTGAGGAATAGCAAGCAAAAATTTTTCTCATTCCATAAGTTGTCTCTTCACTCTGTTGGTTGTTTCCTTTGCCTGGCAGAAGCTTTTTCATGTGATATGATTCCATCTGTTGATTCTTGGTATTATTTCTTGTGCCATTGCAGGTCTCTTCAGAAAGTCTTTGCCTATGCCTATGTCTTCAAGAGTTTTACTGATTTTATCTTCCAGAAGATTAACTGTTTCTGTTTTAACATTTGCAATTTGATCGATTTTGATTTTACTTTAGTACATGGTGAGAGATATGGGTCTAGATTCAATCTTCCTGAATGTGAATAGGCAATTTTCTTGGCACCATTTATTAAAGATGCTTTCTTCCAGGGTTTGTTCTTGGCCTCTTTACATCTGCAACTTAAAGGAAGAGAGGTTTAATTTGACTCATATTTCCAGGGGATTTATTCCATGGCCCACTGGCTCTAAGACAGGAGCATTATGGAGGAAGGGCTTGGTGGAGGAAAGTTGCTCACTTCATGGAGGGCAGGAAGCAGACCACAGGGGAATAGTGCAGGGAGAGATACACCCTCAAATGGCATGCCCCCAGTAACATTTGCACCCTACCTCCTAGCGGCACAATTAACAATGGACATTGGTGATTAATCCACTGATGAGCATAATACCACGTGACTGCCCTGAAACTCACTCTGTAGCCCAGGCTGGTCTCGAACTCACAGCGGTCCTCCTGCCTCAGCCTCCAGAGTGCTGGGATTACAGGTGTGCGCCACCACACCCAGCTTCTACTTTGTTCTCCTTAGCACTCTTTAGAGCTCTCCAGCATCGACTTCTTGCTTCACATATCTTGTAAGCAACCTTTGGTGAAGAGCTATGCTCTTGGGATCTGCACATTCTCAATTAGAACTTCCTTCGCCCATTTTGCCACCTCTTGTGGGTGGAGCTGAGACTCACGAGCGCAGTCTGATATTCCTGGAGACTTCATTAGAACTGGTCCTTGGGTGGAGGACTCAGCAGATCTTTCAGCTGAGCGGGGTGTGGCTGGGTGCAGGGCAAGGCACACTTAGGATGTCTCTGAGGAATGCTTCTCTAAACACTTACTCTTCAATTTCTATGTCCAGGTTGTTATCAGTATCATGGTGTGCAATCGTGAGAATGTGGTCTTTGAGGTTAGTAAGGTTGTAATTCCAGAGACATTTTCCTGACTGTGTGACACTGGGCTTGGTTTTTGGTCTCACTGTGTCTCTGTTTTCTTTTCTGTGAAATGAGGACAATCCCAACCTCTGAAAATTATCGATTGTCTCACACGGGGTCATTCACGTGAGGTGCTTAGTCCAGTGCCTGATGCATGGGCAATGCTCCTCAAATCTCACCCTACTTCCTTTCTCTCAACCCCATCTTCAAACCTGGTGGAGAATAGGTATTGGCAAAAGAGAAGTAGAGAGTAAGAAGACAAAAGGGACTCAGAACAGAAAGGGCGAGGGCACCAAAGGAAAACTTCCCGACTGCCCATTTTTGCCCTGGGCTAGGCTTGAGGGAGGAGATTGAGCTGGGCCTGCGCTGAGCTCTGGGTTAATGAAGAACTGAAGCCCACTTCGAGGCTGTCACCATTGATTTTTTGTTCCAAGCAGCTTGCAAGCTGCCCCAGGAATCAATGTCGGAAGGTGAAAACAAATTTCTAAAATTAGCCTGGAATATACTGCAAGAAAAACCTTCTGCACGGGAAATAGTAATGAAGCAAACACCTGAAGAAGGTGTCGTCACAAAGGATGCAGGGGACAGACAGCACACCCCGGCACTCACTGGCTCATCGTGGGGGAGTCAGTCCTGTAGGGAATGGCCAGCCCTCTGGGAGATGCACTCCCTCACCAAGCGACACACACAGCCCATTCTAGCATCCAAGTCCTGCAATACAGCCATTAAACCAGCAAGACGGGATGGCTGAGCTAAGAACTGACTTTGGGACGGGGGTAGGGGGACATGCATACATCTGCTGTTGGTGCTAGAAAGTAGCCCATCTTGCCAGAGGGCTCATACATGTGGGCAATAGGTACCGGGAAACCATTTTGACATTTGACCAGTCTACTCTGCTGGGCAGAGTCAAATGTGATCATTCCCACTGCAGGGAATCCCAGACAGGACAGATTTCTGCTTACTTTTCATGACAACATATCTGAAGTCAACCGTACTATCTGAAGTGAGCACTCTCACTGAATGCCTGTACCTCTATTTTACAGTCTCCCCACAATCACCCTCCCACTGACAAGCTCTAAGAAGAAAGGAAATAAATGATGATTTTTCAGGAGGACCATTTTGAGGCAGAAGCCATCTTCGGGGGACCCATCTCCCAGTCTGTGGAGATGCAGCTGAAGAGCTTCCAGAAGGGAGTGGAAGGGGAAAGTCATTATCCTGGGTTTTGTGACTCTGGGATGATATAAATGAGTTGAAGAACATTTCTGTGGATCTCCCATCCTATGCTATCCCTGGAACGTTTTAGTACAACTAAGCATTGAGTTAGATGGTTCGTGTTCCATTGTCTGCTCCCAGTGGGACTGAGACATCATTACAATTCACAGCAGCTGGAAAGACTTGCGTTTAAGACCCAAATCTGCCAGGGTAGATAGTCACTAACTAGGGGAAGGCATCCAGTGATTTCCTTTTGCAAAGTAGACTCCAAGGAAATAACCAAGAGGGAAACAAATATTTGCATATCCACGCGTAGCTGCATTCTTCGAAAGTGTAAAAAATAGGAAACTGCCAACTGTGCATCTGTGCTTGGTTAAATGGCACTGTCCCACCATGAGGTGCCATGTAGGATCTCAAGGTGAGGCAACTAGGGTGAGATGATATGATTGTAGGGTCCCTGCCTACAGAGACCATAGTTGGCTTAAGTGTGGGCATGGATGTTGGAACAAATGAATTATGATGAAACTAGGCACTTTATAGACCTCGATTATAAAATTTACCAAGATCCTAGACTTACTTCCAGAAGGGCCTTTAGTGATAGGATGGTCTATTCTTCATCCACTTGTTAATTGAACAGGTAATTTTTTGAGGACTTACTATAATCCAAGTATGAGTTGACAGACCTGAGGAAATAATGAACAAACCACAAGTCCTGATCCTATTGGCCTTCCGGGTTTCAGGTACAAATTTACCTTCTATGTTTCTTCTCATAACTGGTGACCGACCATCGAACATCTTCGGGAGACCACTGCTTTCTGAGGCCAGTGCACATCCACTGTAGGTGGGACGTCACCAGCTGGGAGTGAAAGGTGCCCCTTTTGTTCCTTCCATTAGAGCTGGCCCTGCCCTATGGGTGTAGAGTGCACAAGTCTCTTCCTCCCCTAGATTAGGCCCATATGTTTCTAAGATGGGAAGAGGGACAGTATTTAAAAGTTTTAGTCCCAGTGCTTGACTATGGTTACACCTGAGGGAAACGGTGTGCTGGGAGCTGCCAACCTCTCTCCCAGGACAGCAGGTGGCTTTGCTCTCTGGATGTGCTTCCTAATCCCCTGGGACTTCTTTCCCAGTGGGATTTGCCTGAGGTCTGGCAACTGGTTTGGTTGACCTGATGGGGCTGGCACCCAAGGAGTTCCATATCTTTCAGACTGTTCAATTCTTGATCACAAGAAGCTGCAACAAAGCCTGTAAGAGGCTGGGCTAGGTGGAGGTAGGAAGGATGTGACTAATATTTTGACATCCTGTGCTAATATTTTTAATCTTCACATCTCCTCTTTTCTTTTCTTTTTCTGACCTGAGAATCAGAACTTTCTTTACCTTCTATAAGACAGGGTCCTAATATTAGATAGAGTACAAGGGCTGGAATTCAGTCTGGATGACATCAATGTTCAGTTCCAAAGGTGGCTTCCCAGACCTCCCCGAGAAGGCCAGGGACTATCAGCCCATTAGAACTCCTGGTGGCTGGCCCTAACCCAGAGCATTCTCAATGTGGGGCTGTTGGGGATGGTTCGCCATTGGCAGCACTTATAATATTTGCAGGGAACTTGTCTCTTTTCAGTCTCCTTTTTCTGGGACCATTGATGCTGTTCACTAACTATGTGGTGTTGGACAAATTCCTTGGGCTTTCTGAATCTTTTCTGTAAAATGGAGAAAGTACTGATATTATCTCATGAGGAATATCAAGTATGGGAACTTCTGAGTGAGATAACTGACATACAGCCCTTGCACACTTTCAGGAACTCTGTAAGCATGCACAATGTGTGCTATCACCATCTGTCAGGAGGTTGTATGGGCAGACACCTGGAACTAGATCCAGACCCTGTCTTGGTTGTACCAAAATATAACAGAATTTCTTTAACCAGCCTTTTGAACACTAGGACTCTAGATGAATTGTATTAACTGTCTAAAACCTTCAAAACTTTTACACATTTGTGAGAACTCTTCCATCTCCAGGATACCTCTAGTATCACCCAGACACTACCCAGTTCACATTTTGGTGTATATCTTTCCATATCATTATTCAGTCCTTTCCTTTTAAAAATAAAAATTGGCTTAACCTACACTTTGTTTTATAAAGTACTGATTTTCTTCAATATTTTCCCATGTCATTACATACATACGTAATGCCATTATTATTTTAATGGGTGTATACTTTGCACATGAACCATATTTATTGGACATTTAGATTGCTTCCAGTGTTTGCTCTTATAAACAATGCAGTGATGAACATCCTGGATTTTTTTTAAGTGTCACAGCTGAGTTGGTTGTCTTGGCTGAAGCTCCAGGTCTCATTAAAACTGGCTGCTGCTAAGTCTCATCTCTGTCCCACCCACTTCAGTCCCATCCTGGAGCAGTTGTTGTTCTGAAGCCAAGTTCAGGACCTGACATTTATCTCTGTTTCATTTTATCTTATTAGATTCAGTGCATCAGTCCAGCCTGTCTAGAACCATCTGGATCTTGTCGATGTTTTTACAGAATGCCTACCCTTTTTTGTATTTTTTCGTTTTAAATCAACTACAAATTTGGTAAACAGGGCTTTTGTGTTTTCAAGTAAGTCATTAATAAAAAATGTCGTACCGGTCTAAGTTGAGGCCAGAACTCTATGGCAGGCCACCAGAGACCTTCCAGGTTTGATCGATACACTCTGGGTTCGGCAAGTTGCAAATTCGCCTAATTGAACCAGCATTCAGCTCACATCCTCTTAGAAGTTTATAATAAAGTTCATAAAACAAAGTCAGACCAGATGGTTTCAGCATCCAGGTGCAGCCAAGGGGAACCATCCTTAGAAGTAGAAGCACAGGTTCTGGACGGAGTTCTGGGCTCCCGTTGTTTCTGGGGCATGCAGCCACCTGGAGAACTCTCCACTGTCTCAGTGACCCAGGCTGAGGGCTCCTTGGGGTTACTGTCCCCCCATCAGTCAATGACAGCCCCAGGGGAGTGGTTGACAATACCAGCTGAGCCTGCTTAAGAGAGACGTCTGAACTGAAAGGACTCAGCTGGGAGATAGCAAATCTCTCAATTCTTCCTCTGAGCATCTGAGATCTCTCAATTCTTCCCCAGGTGTAGCGCAGAGTAAGGTGTACCACGGAAATGAGAAACTGTTCTACCCAGTCTACCATGTGGGGAGCAGCTTGGCATTTTAAGGCTCCAGCAGAAAGCACAGACACCAGTTTGGGCACTTAGCTGTGTGACTCCACAAGGTCAACACAAGTCCTTTTCCCTCTCTGAATCTCCATAACTCATCTGTTAAATGGGGATGAATATAATTTATGATTTAGGGGTCTGGATGCAAATTTAATGAGCTAATATAGAGGTAGCATTTATGGTATAGTGAGGACAGGGTGGCAACAAATATGTTTTGTTTGGTCTCACAGCATATAAAGAAAATTTAAGTCAATTTAAAAAAATTAAGGGTTTTCACTTAATGCTCTAGATCTTGATTTCTCCTGAAGAATTGGAAGATTTGGGAACATCAGCTGCACGTTTCCAACTTCTTAAACGTGGCAGCAAAATGATAGACTCCTAAGGGCTGTTCCCCTTGGAAAGGCATCTTTTCCATTTTTTGTAGTCTGTGTCACTCAGGGCACATGTCTGGGCATCTGTGCCTAGCCAGCTTGGCTTGCTCATCTTACAAGCCTGAGTCCCAGAGGCATTTGAGTTTATCACCCTGGGCTACAGGAGCTCTGGCTTAGAGACTGGATTGCTCAGCCCTCATGTAACCCCTCAGCACTTCAGTTCTTCTTCCATAAAACCGGCATACCAACGGGTGGTTATAAAACCCTGGTCTGTTGTGGTCCTTGGTTGGTGCCCTATAGAGTTGCACGGCCCAATGGTCACCCATGGCAGTTTCAGCTGAGGGACGGAGCTTGGACATTTGCAGAAGCTATGGGGATTCCAAAGTGCAAAGAAGTAGCAAGCACGAGAGTCTCACAGCCTTGCAAGAGGCACAGGAAACCATCTGGGGCAAAAGGGATGGGGGATGTCAACACGTGATGCTATAGATAAAGAAATGCAAACGAAAAAAGAAAGAAACGCAGGTGGTTGAGAAAATGTCTCCTCCTCCTTCTTGTTCTCCCGCTCCCTTCTTTTTTTCCTCAGAATATTAAGGTTCTGGTTTGTGAATTTTCTGGGAAACCAGAAACTGGGCTTCAGGGAGCAAAGAATTGCTGGGAAAGAGGCAACCTCACTGGACCACAGGTAGCAGGCAGCTTGGAAGCCGGAGCAGAGCAGCTCAGTGTGGCCCTTACTGGGTGGAGCTATCATCACTTTTGCCTTCGCAGTGGCTACGAAGTGCTGGGCTAGTCAGCAAGCTGGTTTCTGTCCACAAAATTTTGGCCTGGAGTTCATGCCTCTTGTACACATTTGCAAACAAACTTGGCTGTGTATATTCAGCAGGTTTCAAAGCTGTCTCATCTCTCTTTCCACCCACTGCTTCAGATCTCTCTTTTCTGTGATGGTGTGTGGGGAACACTAATGATCTTACTGGGCCTGGCTGTTGGAGATGCAAGGATCTGATGTCTAACCGCTGTGCAAGCCTTTCCCACTTTTGTGGAGCCACCAACTGAACACTGCTTGATTTTTTCCTCCTTTCTTTCTTCAGCGGGTAGAGACC
The DNA here is from genome assembly GCF_012274545.1 of Fukomys damarensis. Classification (NCBI taxonomy): domain Eukaryota; kingdom Metazoa; phylum Chordata; class Mammalia; order Rodentia; family Bathyergidae; genus Fukomys; species Fukomys damarensis. Next base: position 13,324,045 of record NW_022900935.1, read on the forward strand.
ATCAGACCTGAACTCCTTAACTCAATATTTCTCTGCAAATGTACCCAATGCCTCTTTCTTCCTTCCTTCACCAGAGTCCAGTATTTCAGATTAGTGTTCACAATCACCTATTATGTGCTGGCACACGGTAGGGATTATGCTCAAAAGATGAAAATCCCCCTTCTCCAAGTCTATCTTCTCTGCTTCTCCTTCCAAAGCAACTGAACCTTCTGCGCTGTAGAGCAGGGCTTGGTCATCCAAAGCCTATTGGCCAAATCCAGTCTGCCACCTGTTTTTGTGAATAAAGTTTTATTGGGACATAACCACTCTTACTCACACATTGTCTGTGGTGACTTTTGCATTACAATGGCAGTTGGGTGGTTGTGACTGGGATCATGTGGCCTTCAAGGCTGAAAGATGTTCACTCTCTGGCCCTTTGCAGGGTGAGTTTGTGGATCCTGGCTAAAGGTCTCATGTGTTCCTGCCTTGCTCACCTCCAGGAAGTCATGCTGTGAAATGTTCTTTCCCATCTCCCTTCCTCCCTGGTCCAGGCTGTGTGCGCCTATATTCTATAAGAGCCGCCTCCAGTGTTCATTGCCAGGCATTTTGAAGCAGTGTCTGTACTTAGGGTCTCCACTGCCACCTTCAGGGCACCTAAATCGAAGGTGTCTCTCTTCCCAGCCACTGACGGCCATCATCCTGGGAGTGGTGGGAGGGACATGCCAGGCCTCTGAGACATCTACATCCCTTGACTTCTTCTTGGCAGCCCCACCCCCTACCACTCTTGTTTCCCATCTGGCTATGGTGACTGATGATTGTGATCAGGCTGGTGAGTCTGACAAATCTGGGGGTGACTGCCACTTGCAGGATGTATACCCTTTATCTCTCTGTGTCACTGACCCACTTCTGATCTCAGTGGGGATGTGCTACCTTGCCTCTGGATCATTGTGACTATGTGAATCTGCCCAGGTATCTGGGACACGCCCCCACCCCCGGCTGCCTTTCCTTTCCCTGCTTTTGTCCTGTTAGGGGCTTCCTCCTCTTCCAGGGACTTTTAGAGGACAAGAGAGACTGAGTGGTTCTGAGTAGAACAACTCAGGAGTTCAGAGCCAGAGGCTGTGGCCTGGTAAATTGCTGGCTCTGGCTTCCTGCCATTTGTCCTTCCTCTAAGTTGGGTTCCTTTTTTGCAATAGGGGCTGAAGATGCGTGGGCCCAGCTGCTGTTGGGTTGTAGAAGGCGGCAGCCATTGAGAGCTGAGGGACTTTAGAGGCACAGGTGCCGGGCCTGGTGGAGAAGGCCAGACCGGTTGCTATGGAGAGAGAAATGTTATGCAGTTAACTTGTTTGACTGGCAGCCTTGAGAAATACCCATGTCCCTCTGGGGCCTTAGAGCCATCCATCATTCAGAAAGGCTCCTTTCATGAGAAGGGTTATCTATTTGGCTAATAAAACCGCAATCACAATCCCTTACACTCGGACAGCCCTTCCTGTGTACACATTTTATGGAGCCCTCTTCAGTTTATAAGGCGCCTGAGGCCTCACTCCATTCAACATGGCCTCTGCCTCTGTGGCAGGCTATGTGACTGGCATGGAGGGGTGGGAGATGAACCACCCCTGCCCTTGCTGTGGGGGCTCAGGATCCCAGGCAAAGATGAACACAGCCTTGCCTTCCCAGTCGAGGGATGACACAGCCAGGTGCTGAGCTGGAGGGAAAGGAGCGGGGTGGATGTGGCTTTGGGTGGGAGGAGGGTCACCCCTGTCTGAGACAGAAAGGGAGGAAACGAAGGAGAATGGAACTACAGGAGTGGCAGGGAGGAAAGTAACGACAGTTATGCATTTGCTTCCGTGTGGGCACCGGGCCAGGCTTCTGGCATACACTGACTCATTGATCACGACAGCAGAATTCTTTGGGTGGCAAGTGACAGAACCACAGTGTAACCAGCTGAGACAAAAAGATGATTATTGTCTCAGGTGCCCAAGTTGCAGGCAGGGAGGTGTTGACAGGACATTAGGAGCCATTCTTTCATGCCATGTAGGAAAAGGCCATCAGCTGCTCCCAGGCTCACTGCTCTGTCTTATGAGGTAGAAGAAGGCTACTCTTTTCCTGGCTGCACAGATCGGGCAGCTTTCCCATTGCGAGTCCAACATACCTGACACCTGCCCCTTGGCAGAGGAGAGGTTTAATTTGGCTCATGGTTTCAGTCCATGGTTGGCTGGCTGCAGGGCAGGAGCATGGTGGAAAGGGGCACAGCTGCTGATTTCATGGTGGTCAGGAAACAGAGCAGGGGAGCAATGGCCAAAAGGAAGGGGCCAGGGATAAGATACAGACCCCAAGGGTCCATGACCCATCCAGGTACAAACAGGATTGTGCTTTATTAGTCCCCTGGGTGACTCCCAAGTCAATCAGGTTGACAATTAAGATAAACAATCACACTGCAGTTTGAAATATCCCAGGGGAGAACTGTGATTGGCTTAGACCGCTTGTGCTCATCCCCTGTGCCAGTCCCTGTGACTGAAGGCTGGAGTTGGTGACATTCCATTACACAGGCCAGAGCTGGGATGTGAGGATGTAATTATTTCTAGGTCTAATATACTGTTATTTTTCATCTTCAGCAGAGATGTTTTTTTAGCTTCTAAACTTATTGAGACTTAGGTTTTACACATTTCTAGGGCAAGTAGTGGACAGGGTGTCTCCATATAGACATTTTCGTGTTTCTACTCATATAACAAAATCTGATCATTTCACAGTGTGTCAAGCATTGTTAGAGCATGTGGCAGCTTAACAGTGACCACAACACAGTTCCTGCTGCCTTGGAGCTTACCATTTTCTGAGAGAGACAGTGAATAAACAAGTAAAACAATATAATTTCAGAAACCTTAGGTGATAAGAGAGAAAAAGAGGAATAATGTAGAGATTAGAAAGCTTAGATGAAAGTGGTGGTTTTAGATGGGAGTAAGCAAGAAAGACTTTACTGGAGTCAGTTTAAGCAAGAACTGCTTCTGTGTGTGTGTGTGTGTGTGTGTGTGTGTGTGTGTGTGTGTAGCCAGGATATGACAGGGGAACAACATGTGTAAGGGCCCTGAGGTAGGATGAGCTTGGTGTGTCCTGGAAATAGCAACAAAGCAACCTGGCAGGAGCAGCATGGGGCAGGTTGGGGGAGGATGCCAGATGGGATCAGAAGAGACAGCTTTAGGTCATGGAGAGTGTTTTCTTAGAGCTGTGGTTTGGATTTTGTTCTAAGTGATAAGATACCTTCTTGAAGTGATGACCTGCTTAAAGAGAAAGTAACTGAGTCACAGTAGGGGTGAAGGTGACTTGCCCAAGAAGGAAGGTCTTCTGTGGTGAAATTATCTTTATGGAACCAACCTTGATTTCTTTCTTTCACATTGCATGCTCTTCTCTGGTTAGCTTTGCAAAACTGAGGGGATGGGAAGAGACTGGGCAGTAGCTTGTGACCTCTCCTTGCCAGGGCAGTGACAGATGGCCTGCTGAGAGGGAGGGGGCGGAGAGGGAGAGAGTGTGCAAGCCTGAGCAGCTGGGAGGGCTGAAGGGCAGAAGAGAGACTGTGAAAGCGAGAGACTGAATTGGTGATGGAGTGGATCCGCACGGTTACTTGATTTTCTCCAGCAGAACTTGGCAGTTGTCTGGCCTGCGATGGGAGCAGAGAGGAGTGGAGGATCTGGGAGACAAGGTGGGGATGGGGGCTGCGGGTCCAGGGGCAGCACAGGGTGCTGGAGAGGGTGTGGTGGAAACGACTCTTGCCTGTACTCAGCTATGTGTTTTGGTTTTCTTAGGGCTGGTCTAGTACAACAACACTTTCCGTTTTGTGCAAGGTGGTTATTGACATGTTTATTTCATTGAGATCTAAGTTTTATACATTTATAGGATCTGACTCAGAGAAACATCATCACTGTTATGGGTTGAGCTCTGTCCCTCCAAAATTCATGTGTTGAAGTACTAACACCCACTACTCAGAATGGGAACAGGGTTTTTAAAGAGATAATTAAGCTAAAATAGGGCCCTTAGAATGGGGCTTGGTCCAATCTGACTGCTATGCTTGGAAGAACAAATTCAGACACAAAGAGAGATGCCAGGGTGCTCCTGCACACACAGGGATGAGCATGTGAAGAGGGGCCAGCAGCAGGGCGAAGGAGGGAGGCCTCCGAGGAGTCCACCTGTGCTGGTATCTCCATCCTAGACTTCCAACTGCCAGAGCTGTGAGAAAACATATTTCTCTTGCTTAAGCCGCCCAACCTGTGGTATCTGTCATGGCAGCCCCAGTAGTCTAACACAATGGGAATCAAAATGTTTACGTTTTGGTCAGACCATAATAACAACTGGAGCCTGACTCAGGGACCATGACACTGCTTGCCCTGGCCCTTCCAGTCTCACCACCCCCCTTCCCGCTGACTCTCACTCTCCCTGCTCTGGCCACACTGCCCTCATGTTTCTGTCCTGTCTTGCACTCTTCTGCCCAGATCCTTCTCCATCCCTTTTCTTGATCTAGGTAAGTCCTTATTCTTTGGATAACAGCTCAGACGTACCTCTCTTCATTAGGAAAGCTTCCCCTGCCCATCACAGGCTGTCTTTTCCCAGCCCTCTCGCTGTAGCAATCTTCTGTGAATAAGTTGGGAGGTAGATCCTGGAACAGAAAACCATGTGCAGGAAGTTTACTAGGGAGAACCCTGGGGGAGCAGCACCCATGGATGATGGGGTGGAGACGGGAATGGCAGGAGGAGCTGTTGAACTTCTGTAATGGAAGAAGGCACACAGTCAACCCCATGAGGAGCTATAGATTTGTAATGGTCCAGGGGGTCCATCGGACCAGTCAGTAGAGGTTGGATGGACTGTGGCTGAGGTCAATTCCTGGAGAGACTTAGGCGAGAGCAGTCAGCACTAATGTTCGTGACACTTGGGGGAATAAATGCCTTGAACCAGGGAGAACCGGGGTAGGGGAGCACTACAGTGTCCTCTCCTCATGGCCTCATCCTTCCTTCCGTACACGCAGAACTTGTTGGAAGTGGGTATTTCTGTGATGGGTTTGCTAATTTTTCTTTTCCTGCTAGGTTTAAAAGAGAGTGGAGTTCCTTGACAATGAAAGGGATGCTTCCTCGGGAAAGGAGCATGGTGGACATATAGACGGGAGAGAGAGCCAGGGAAGGGAAGCGCAGGGACATCAGGAGAACCTAGGAGGAAATGCTTAAATGGCTCTTGGTCTTTACCGTGGGAGAAAAGGGAATGGAGGAAGAGGGGAAGGTTAGTTCATTCACTGCCTGCTATGTGCCAGGCAGTTTCCTATTTAATCCTTACAACAACCCTGGGACCAAGGATTGCTGCAGCTTGAAAAAGGTTGATGAGAGGTCAGGCATCTCTAAAAAGAGGCTGAGTGGTTGGCTGCTAAGAGGCCTCTGAGCCTGGCATGAAGTTTGTGAATTTATCGCAGAATAAATATGGCCATCTCTGGCTCCTTGGGCTCCCTCATCTCAGCTCCAGGCTAGGAATGTACTCTTTGTTCACATAATCTTTTGCCAACTGATGTAGTAAATTAGATTACTGCTTACTTAATTACCATCACCCCTCAGCCTTGCTTTTTTGTGACCGTATCCCAGCCACCATGATTGGCGTTGGGGGTCCTTTCAGACTCTTGGGTCAAATTTTCAGGCCATCTCTTGGTTTGTGCCAATAGTTGGCTCATCTCCTTGTTCTGTTTTGCTAACCTAACTCTCAGAAGGTGGGTACCCTGCCCCCATGCTCCACGGTCACCCATACACACAGGGCACCATTTTGTTTTCGCTGCTTTGATAATAAGGGACTAAAGCTCTGAGAGGTTAAGCCTCTGGTCCACTTGAGCCAAAATTTGGTGCCAAGTCTTCTGGGTCCCAAGATATAGAGTGGAAGGTTGGATGGAGGGCAGGAAGGCCACAGTTGCACAACCTCAGGTAATGGGAAGATCTGGACAGAACTGTTTTCTGGTCTTGTTCTCAGGGTCTTCCAGGACTTGGTAGGGATAATTAATCCCAGTTTGACTAAGAGCCACTGTATCCTCTGAGTGTTATGCATGTTTGGCCAGAGCTGAACCATTGCTTCAGGGAGTTCTGAGATCTTTGAGCTCAACGGTGCTCCAGTGGGAACTGGCTAATGCTGCTGCCTATCGTTGGGTAGGCTGAGTCTGGGGGTAGCTTACTCACCAACCAACCTGTGCACCCTGCCATAGCCTGGTAGAAGGAGGACCTCCTCCCTAACAGAGGGAGTGTCATTTTATGATTCTTCTACCTTGACCAGGAGCCCATTCCTAATTCTTGCAAAGCCTTCTGGTGTGATTGAAGCTCTCCCATTGTTCTCATTTTGTTTTTGCTTTTATGAGATGTGGTCTTGCTCAGCAGGTTGGCCTTGACTCACTATATAGCTCAAGTCGGCCTTGAACTTGCAGCAATTTTCCTGCCTTAACCCCTCCCAGTGCTGGGATTACAGGTGTGAGCTACTTACTACCAGGCTCCAGTTGTCCTTGTTCCTTTGTATGTGTGAGCCCACTTTCAGAGGGGTAGGCACACATAGGTACTTGACAGTGCCCTCTATGCAGGTCAGCAGAAGTTCTCTGGGTACTTCTGTGACCCAGGTTTTGTAGCAGTCAAGCCCAGGAGTCAGTTGAGCAGGACATGAACTCTGCAGACCCTCTGTGCCCCCAGCTTTCTGGAAAGCCCTCTAGGCAGCCGACACAAGGTCAAACACTTCTGTGCAGTGAAACCCTGCAGGGGGATTTGTTCCAGGAAGGGAATTACATTTCAATTTGATTTAATTCAATGAGATTGACACCAAATTGATCAGCTGGTAAAATGCCATTTGATGGGCAGATCTGCTCTTTCCAAGTTCAATAGCAACCACCAGAAAATTTAGTCTTGCTTTTTCAGACAGAACTGAAAGTTTTACCCATTTCCTTTGCCTTTTAAAAAGGGCTCAAATGCCCTGTAGGTAGAGAGCCTTTTCCTGATAGCTGGGGACCTGAGCAAGTGATTAACGACTAAGCACCCAGGGGACCCAGTTCCACTTCTGTATCTGTCTGCATACAAGCTAAACCAGTCACCTTGCACTAGAGTTTTGTGTGATCTCAAGAAGTTTCTCAGGTTTTGGGGTCCTCAGTTCTGTTATCTGTCAAGTGATCATGTGGTCTTGCTCGGTTCACCAGAGGTCCACTGCCTTTGGGCCAGCAACATGGACAGTGGCCATGGCACTCAAGGACTACTGCTGCTGTCCTCACGGACGCAATCATTAATAGCACATTTGAGCAGTTACTATGTGCTAGGCACAACTGAGAACTTTATAGAATCATGATAGTTCCATCAGGTGGATGTGTTCAATTATCCCTTTCCCTCTTCCCCTTCTTCTTCCTCTTCTCCTCTTTCTCCTTCTTCTTTTGCTTGTGGTACCGGGGATTGAACTCAGGCTACCACTGAGCTATATCCTCCAGCTCTCAAGACAGGGTCACACTGATTTGCTCAGGCTGGCCTGGAACTTGCAATCCTGCCTCAGTCTGCCGAGTACACCGTGGTGCCCAACTTTATGGAACTTGTTTTGAAAATGTGAATTTGTTTCAGTGTGACCTGGGTATTAAGGCGCACCATGTTAATTTTGCAATTGCTCATGCCTGGTATCGCATGTGAGAAACACTGTGTGCAGGGAACTGTGCCCAGTAGAACTGCAAAAAGCACATGTGCACTTGCCTCAGAATCTCCTGGCTTCTTTGTTCCTCATGTGCGTTAGAAGCCACTCATCTGGTGCTACAACTTTCATGGTGACTTCAGATTTTCCTCTTCCCATCTCTTCAGTAGCTCATAAGCCACAGGCCTTGGACATTTGCTTCCACGAGAAAACTGAAGGTCTGTGAAGAGGTAAAGCATTATGTCTATTACAGCATTTATATACGGCACTTAAACCTCATACTTATTGTGCATTTATAAGTATTCCTTACACGCCTTAACCAGTTAACACATCTGAAACTGGGCCATCATTTTTATTAGGTCCCTTTTCAAAAAAATGTGTCATGATCGGTGCAATTTTGGGGTGATGTTTTACAAATCTGTCATTTTATAAACACTGTGGTTTTTGCACAGCATGGGGACTTATTTTAACTTTTTCCTCTAAATTGCGACAATATACATAGCATAAAATTACTGACTTAACCATTTTCAAAGAATACAGCTCGGTGGTGCTCAGGAGCTCCACATTGCGGTACCAGCATTAACGCCAGTCTACACAGCACTTTTAGTCTTCTGGACCCTTCCAGCCGCTCCCATTTTTTTCCCCACCAGTCCCAGGTGAACACCATTCTGCTATCTCAATGAATTTGTTTACTCTTGGTGCTTTGTATAACTGGATCCATACAATATTTGTCCTTTTGTGTCTGGCTTATTTTGCTCAGCATCGTGTCTTCCAGATTTATCCTTGCTGTAGCAGGGGCCAGAACGTTTCTCCTTTTTAAGGCCAAATAATGTTCCGTGCAGGTATGGGTCACATCTCGTTTACCCCCAGCACAGCGATTTTTAGGACTGCATACGTGACATTGTAGGTGCTGTACCTTTAATTTTCTATTTTGCCCATGAGGAAGCTGAGGCCCGGAGTGGTTAGCTGGCTCCCCGAATTCCTACCAAACCGGAAAGGAGATTCAGAACTTGAACCCAGGCCTTGCTGATTCTGCAACTTGTGTCTCAAATGCTGTGTTAATCTGCTTCTCTTCTTTTCATGTTACGGTTACCGATTCAGATGATGTTGACTCCGAGTCAGTTTGGTTATTAATTTCCTGTTGTTAACAGAAGCTATAGTGTCTGAAATTTCTGCTGCACCATCTGGAATTTTTAATAAAAACTCGAGGAATTTCCAGGGGTTTCTGTGCATCGCATATGTGTAATAGCAAAGGGAAAATTGCTGTTTAAAAACAGAAATGCCTACAACCACTTTTAAACTCCAGGTGGGGGTGAGGGGTACCCAACAGAAGGAAGGCTGCTCTTTTGTTTAAAAAAATGCTACGCACCGGGCTTTTTTGATTATTCAAGGGGTGGCTCACACCCTGCCCCCACCGGGAATAGTCTGGAAGGAAGAGGCTCAAAATTAAATTGCTCTGTAGCACAAAGTAGCAGGAATTCAAGAACCGTCCACTGGCAGTTCAGAAGGGGCTGGGCGCTGCGAGCCTCAGGGAAAAGAGATTAATGAGAGAAACTGAGTGTCCCTGAATGAGGTAGCAGCCTGGGGCCCCCAGAAAGGTGACAACCAGATGGCCCTATGCAACATTTCCCGTGTATGTGTGTGTGTACGTGTGTGGGGGGGGCATGAACACCCGGAGACGGGGACTTTTCCAATATGAAGGTTTCTACGTGTGTGCTGTGGAACCTCCCTCACTCTCAGCAGTCAGCGCACAGAGCACACAGACAGTGAGGCCTGAGGGCTCCTCATAGCAGGGTCTCCAGGGCTTGGGTTCCTGAGAAGAAGCAGGGGTAGGGAAGGAGGATAGCACGGTCAGGAAATACCAGGTTGTAGGGGCGGATAACTGGGTGGAGGGCAGGGCCCGGTAGAGAGAGGAGACCAGCAGAGTGCAGCGCCTTTAGGAATAGTGAGACTGTGGATAAGAAGTCTGTTCCTCCCACTTACTTGGGATGGAGGCTGAAGTTATTTTTGTGGATAGTAGAGGGAAAAACAGTGGTCCGGAAGATACTGTTACATGTCAGAATCTGTTTCCCAGGGAGTGGTCCATAGCCTGCTCTGCCTGGGCTGTTTTGCACCTGAGGGCATTCATAGACACAGCCACGACCACTTATGGTTCCATCCTGTACGTCTTCAGGGAGCCTTTTGCACCGCAAGGTGGCCTTCTCAAAGTGTGTGTGTGTGTCTGTTTTATTTTTATTTTTTTAGATTTGAAAAGTTAGCACGAGCAATTCTCCGCAGGTGATAGTAAAGTGGCCTGAGGGAGGGACTTGTGTCATCTGCTGGAAGTCAACCTCTGAGCTTGAGGCAGGTGCATACAGCCGCTCTTTTCTGAGCACCTCCTATGAGTCCCGCTCTTTTTGCACATCACTTCTTCGAAACCTTAAAAAGTCCTGGACTATCAGCCTTGTTCTCCTTTTCATGGAGGAAAAGCGAGAGGCTTAGAAATGCTCTCTCGCTGGGGACTTACTCAGTATCACGGTGAGGAGGTGGCAGAAGTGGAATGTGAATCCGAATTCATCTGTCTCTCAAAGCTGTGCTTTTAACCACTGTGTGTGTGGCTTCTGCCTTTGTCCCTGAGAAACACTGATGGGTCGTTAGAATTCTCTTAAAGGCAGGGGTTTATCACACCGAATCGCACTGGAATCACCTAGAGAGTTGGTTGAAAGTGTCTGTTGGGTCTCACCCTCGGTGTTCAGGTAGGGTTGGAGAACTTGCATTTCTAATTCCATCTTCTGAAGACTGTCTTTGAGAAGCACTGTGTTAAGCAGATCTAACTAGCAAGGTTCCATTTTCCCCAAACCCCATGGCGTGCCCTGCCACAATTCCACAGCCAAAGGCCCAAGGTGAGTGGGACTTGGATTTACCATCCTCTCCAACTGGGTTTGGTTGCTGTCTCTGTCATCCTGGGCAGCTGCCCAGGTCTGGCTGTGCCTGACTTGGTCAAGTGTCTGTCTGGGCTCCTGTGGAATCATGCACACCTTCCATGACCAGAGCTACACATAAATAATGCTAAGACCTGAAAACTGGGGTAGGGCAGAGGTAGGAAGTTGGAGCTGATGGAGGCTGGTGGAATGTGGCTTCTCCTGGTCCCTCCCTAAGGATACATCGGTGTGTGGGGCATGGTCTCTGCAGCAGCTTAGTGGCTCTTCTTCTCTGCACCTGTCTTGTAAAGACAGGCTTTACCTGGGAGACAGACAGGTTGGAATTCCAAGCAGAAAGAAAAAATATCTTAATATATCAAGTGTCTCTTAGCAGTGGTTTAAAGGGCTCGAGAGATGGACTGTCAAAAGCAGTCCCTGGGTACCCAGTGGAATATTCCTCTAGTCCTGATGCCTGTCTCTTCCCACCATAGCTGGAAGGAGAGTTGAGTTATGTGTGTGTGTGTGAGTGTGCACAAGTTGGGAGAGGCCTTCAGTAATGGAGGGAGTGAAGGAGCTGGTAGAAAGCTTCTACCTGATGAAAACTCTGTGGGGTGAGGATGGGGCAGGCAAACAAGATGCTGGGATTGGAGACACTGCTCCATAAGAAAGGCATCCTCTGTTTCACAGAATCTGGACAGAGAGATTGAGTCACTTGCTTGAAGTTACACAGCGGGTGAGTGGCACAGTTGAGATTTGAACAGACACTTCAAAGAAGCAACAGGGAAGGCAGATAAGCACATGAAAAAATGCTCAGCATCATGAGTGATGAGTGATATGCAAATTAAAGCTACAGTGAGATATGGGTACGTACACTACTGGTCCCCCCAGAATGGCTAATATTAAAATACCAAACTATGTCAAGTGTTGGCAAGGATGTGGAGGAACTAGAACTCTTATACATGGTGGGCGGGGATGTGAAATGATACTGCCACTTTGGAAAGCACTCTGGAAGTTTCTGAAAAGGTTAAGCATACACCTATCACAGGACCTGACATTTCATTCCTAGATGCTTACCCAGGAAAAGAAAAGGAACCACAGATTAGTACAGATTTGTACATGAATGTTCCAAGCAGCTCTCTGATTAGTCCCAAACTAGAAACAATTTAAATGCCCATCAACAGGTAAATTGATAAGCAAACAGTAGCAATTCTATAGAGTAATACTAAACCATCAAAAGGAATAGAGGATTGCTGGGTGTGGTGGCGCACACCTGTAATCTCAGCACTTGGGAGGCTGAGGCAGGAGGATTGCTGTGAGTTCGAGACCAGCCTGGGCTACACAGTGAGTGCCAGGTCAGCATCAACTACATAGTGAGATGCTGTTTCACCCCCCCACACACAAAAAAAATGGAATGGACTATTGATATGAACAACCACTGGATGTATCTCAAAAGAATTATGTGGAGTGTAAGCAGTCAGGTATAAAGGAGTGCACACTGCATAATTCCATTTATTGTAAAATTTAAGAAAATACAAGCCAATCTGTAGTGACAGGAAGCAGATCAATATTGCCCAGAGTTGGAGAGATGGGAGTGGAAAGAGGGAGGAGGAAGGGATCAAAAAGGGCACAAGAAACCTTTGCTGAGGGACAGAGATGTTCATTTTGATTGAGTGATGGCTTTTTAAGAGTGTATTTGTGTGTTCAAACTTGTTACATGATGTACTTTAAATATGTGCAGCTTATTGTATGCCACATATGCCACAATAAAGCTGTTAATAAAAAGAGTCCAGGCAGCACTGTCCCTCAGCTGGCACTGTACCCATCCAATGGTCTATTCTGTCTTACAGAGCAGGACTGACTATGTGTCTGTACTAGGTAGTTAATAACAATACCTTATTGGCTACTTTAAATCATTTAATCTTCCCATTTGTTTGTATTCTTCGGGCAGTTCCTGTTAGCATACATGCATTTAGTGGATATGGTATGGAGAAGTTAAGTGATATGTTCAAGGTCACAAGCATAGGATGTGGGAGGAGAGTGGACCCCAGTCTTTACTGTGTACACAACCATCAGCTCCCCCAGAAGGAGACCAGGGAGGAGCAGACCCAAACAGCTCACATAGGCTTTGAACAGGGTCCCAGATCAGGTCACCATGGACTGAAGATTACTCCTTCTCCAAAAAGGGTCAAACCAAAGCTCTAAGAATCCCTCAGATTCTGGTGTCCGGTGAGTTTGTGAAATTGAACAACTTTATTTCCTTGAAAGCCCAGCTACCTTAGTGAATGCCTTTGCCTGCAGTTTGAGATAGATCTGTTGTTCTTTACCCTCCCTGACCTTGAGCACTTCAACTCTCTGGGTCTCTATTTCCTCATCTGAAGAATGACAGCAATCAACCTAATCTATAGGGATTTTTAAAAAGTGCAATACGTAAAGGGACATAAAAATTCTTTGGATAATGATGGATTTTTTAAAAAGTTTGATTGTCTTGGTATTATAAGGCTCACCATCTACTTCAAATGGGCTTTATTTTTTTTAAAGAGAGGATTGTGATAAAATATACATAATGTAAATGTACAGTTTTAGCTTTTTTCAAGTGTATAATTCAATGGCATTATGCACATTTACAATGTTGTATGCCATCATCACTATTCATTTCCAGAACTTTTTTTGTCATTTCAAATAGTACACACAAACACACACACACACACACACACACACATACACACACACACACACACACATATATTTTGGCAGTGCTGAGGATCAAACCCAGGGTTTTGTGCCTGCCAAGCAGGAATTAGGCCTCTGAGCTACATCCCCAGCCTCAAAATAGAAACTTTGTATTCATCAAACACTCACTTCCCATTCCCTCTTCTTCTACCCTAGCCCCTAAAAACCTCTAGTCTGCTTTCTGTCCCTAGAAATTTGTCTACTATAGGTACTCATCTGAGTGGATTCATACCATACTCAAAGGGGATAGAAATTCCATTTTAATCTCCACTTTTTGTTTGCTTGCTTTTGGTGGCAAGAGTGGGGGAAGTGGGACTTTGGAGACTGGTTTACAGATCGTGGAACCCATGGTTTCTGGGCAAAAGGTAAATGGTGGGAAGTCCTTTGCTAGGGGAAAAGCCCAGGGGCTTTCTGTGAGGCTGGACCTGGCATCCGACTTAGTATGACTCGTGCTATTAGGAGAAGGAGAAGATGTGGACACAGAAGGAGGGCACCGTGTAAGATGAAAGTGAAAACGGGGCATGCTTCTGTGAGCCAAGAAGCCAAAGATTGCCTGAAAATTGTCGGCACTTAGGAAAGATTCATGGAGTAGATTCTCATTCACAGACCTCAGAAAGATCTGTCGGGGAAGTTTTCCCTTCGCCCTCTGAAGGTTTGCTCAAATGAACTGACGATAGACAGATTAAATAAGAGAAAAGACACACAACTCTATTAACCTGCACAGGGAAAAAAAAGCAGAGCACAGGAGGCAAACACAAAGTGTAAGCCTTTCTGAAGGGTCAGATGGTTCAGGTTTAAGAAATTTCCTGAACTACAGGGAGGAAAGGAGGCTTGGCGGGACGGTGAGGAGTTGGGCTGTCCTGGAGGGAGGCGATCATAGGCTGTGGGAGGAACCAAGGGAAGGAATGCATGCAACAAGGGCTGTCCTGATAGGTAGATAAAGTTTCTCAGGTCATCTTTTTGGAGTTGCTCTCAGAAAAATCAATGACACTCAGTCCAGGCAGGGTGTCTGGTGTGTAGAGCCCTAGACTTCTCTTTCTTGGTTGTGTAATGATTGGTTGATTAATGAGACTTCATGATAACTGCATTCCCTCTGGGATGGGAACTTCAGAGGGAGCCCCTCATCCCCCCCACCCCGTTCTTTGGGCGAAAGCGAACATTGGGAGACAAGATGGTGGTGGGGAGAAGTCAGAAGTTGCTCTTGTGGTTTTAAGTCACTGTACTGTGGTGTTTGCGGTGTTATTTATTGAACCTACAGAACCAAAATTGCCAACATCTGATCTCAGACTTTTACCTTCCAGCATGGTAAGACAATATGTATCTGTTGTTCAAACCATCTAGTTGATGATACTCTTGTTATGGTGGTGCTCACAGATGAACACAGTGGTGTTGGCCCCACTGTCCTTTCGAAGCGAGATCTGTCTTCTCTCACCTTGCACTTGGGTGACTTTTTGACTATTTCGGCAGGTAGGTCAGAAAAGGAGACAAAGGTTCTGCCTAGCTTGCTGGATTTTTTTTTTTTCTCTTGAAGACTCAGTCACTATTCATGCAGTCCAACTTCCTGGAATCCTGGGGTGTTAGGGTGCACAGAAGGCACCTGGATCTGTACAGACAGGAGAAGAGGATGTAGGAACGGGGGAAGCAGCCTGGGATGACAGAAAGTTGGGAGACCCTGAGAAGCAAACATACATGGTCTCCTACACGGAGGAGATCCTTCTGAGTCCACTTACAAATTAATTAAACACAATGTCCTTTCCAGATGAGAATTTAAGGGAGACAGTTGTGGCTAGAGGATTGGTTCTCATTCTTTCCAGGAAACCGGCTAAGGATCAGGAGACGGGAGGCCCCTTTTCCCCAGCGGAGTGACTGAACCCTAAATGGTAGTATCTGAGAGGCATCCCCAAGCTCAGTCCCTAAACCCTCCTCTGCTTTCTTATCTCTTCCTCCTGTTAGCCACATCTCCATTAAGGCGTCTTCACCCACCCCCAAAATGGCTTTTATTGAGACTCCACTCTGCCACACACTTTACCTGCTTTGTCTCATTCAGGCCTTCTGATGGCTCATCAGAAGGTTTTATTGTTTTTCTACTCTGTCATTCCCATCTCAGCAGGGACCATTAATGAAATTAATCCTGTAAGAAAACCTCAGTGGGCATCATGAACATTTCGTGCAACAGGACAAGCTTTAACTACTGTGGAGGAAGGCTGACCCTTTTAAGGAAGACGTGATTGTGACCAGAGTTTAAACAGGCTGTAAAATGTTGAAATCTGCTGATCTCTGGCATGGAAATTTCTTTCAATGTAGATTAGGCCTTGATTCAGGGGATGGAGAGCCTGTACCTGTCGTTCCCTTGGCAACTGTTCTCTGATTGGAAGGAGCCAGAGTGCAGCGAAGGGAGCAGCTGGGAAGCTTGTGTGTGACTCATCTCTAGGTGGGCAGGAAACAGTTAAAAAGCAGCCCCTTAATGAAGGGACAGGGTCCTGTCTTTCTTTTAATCAACCTGCCAAGATCTTTTGGGGGAACGGATGATGTCAGATATGCCAGAGATGTGGGATAGAATGGTTGGCTTCTGCGAAGTCCCTTGGTTAAGCAGAAAGTTATTCTCTTTGCACCACAAGCTTAGAGGCCTCCAAAGTCCTTTCTTTCTGCAGCATAAAGAGAGAAGTCAAATAAAGGTATCCCCAGGAGTTTTCAGACAGTGGCACCGACTTAAGTGCAGAATTATGAGCAGAGACACAACCCCAGCATTTACATGAGTGCCTCTTGGTAGCAGGAGGACTAAAAGGAGGCAAGGCAAGAGAAGCTCCAGGGGTGAAGACTTCACCTCAGAGTCCAACCTGTGATCAGAAGTTGGTAGAGAGCCTGAGCACTTGTATCAGCCCCATTGGAGGTTGTTTGGCCTAAACAATTGAGCGGAGGGTTGAGAGCCAAGCTTATATAATGCTGACTCAGAGCCAGGCTGCTTTCTGAGCGCTTCATGGGTTCTTGCTTATTTTAATCCACACAACTATCACATTGGGAAAGTTCCATTGTCCTCTTTTACTGATGAAGACATGGAGGTACAGAGGAAGCTGAACCACAGGGGCACAGCTGGTAAGTGCCAAAGAACTTGGTCCTGGGGCAGCTTGGCTGGAATGGACTAGAAGAGGGGGATTAGCAAGAAAAGTAGGATGGGATGCAAGAGAGAAGAGATCTGGGACTGAGCGGGGATGGAGACATCCTCAGCCATCTAACCCGATTATAGACATGCTTTTATCGCGGTAGACCCCCAGCACCAAAAGGTTCCTCTTCAGCCTGGCTCCCGGCCTGTCCCAAAACACAACACACACTTTAAAAACACAGATGTGCCCTGCTAGGAAAGCATCCTTTCCTACAGGATAAAGTGCCGACTTCTGGGTCTCATATTCAGCCTCCATGTCAGATCTGCTCACCAAGCACCATTTCCTACTGTATCACCGTTATACAAATCCTAAGCTCCCCCAGTCTCGCTGTTGGCTCCCTGGCAGAATCAAGCTTGGATCACTCAGTATGGGCAGTTGTTCTTACCAGGTGAGATCTGTGTGAAGAGAAATGTGTCTCCTCCAGGGAACCGGCAGATAATCATCAACAGATACCACCAGCATCAGGACATAAAGATACGATAATCATAGACCTTGATGATAATTTCAACACAAGAAAACAAGTGCTGAGTTTTAGAAAACGAGCATATGTGCATTAATTATACAAAGACCCTCATGTACTGTAAAGCACACAGGAAGCAAAACAGCTCGACTGCACCACAAATTTGGTGCAGAAGGGCTATGCTAGGAGATGGAGCTGTGTGGACGGAAATCAAATCCCACCTCTGTCGTTGTGTGACTCTGGGCAGACAAACCCCTTAAAACCTCAGTTCCCTTCGTGTGAAAAGAGGACACGACAGTGCCCAAGTCATGGTGGTAACCTGAGGATGAAATGAAGTAGTATGTGTGAAACTCCAAAGTCCGCTGTCTTACTCTTCCTGATCAGCACGAAGTACTGAGTAACAAATCATAGCAACTTTCCTCACTTTCTCAGAATAAATTTTGTGAATTGTGGAGATGAGAAGGTAGAGCTGAAGATGTCCCTGTGAGGCTTTCAAACTCTTTCCTCATACTCAGAGACACTCAGACTCTTTTTCTGAGTACTTAGAGACACTTACAATCCTTCTGGGTACTTGGACCAAGGGTTCTCCAGGCACGTCCTTTGCCCACACGGGGCCTGCTGTTGGGGTGCACACTGATCCCAAATCTTAAGCTCATGTTTTAAACAATTTTCTAAACAGATAAATGTAGTACAGTCTACATACTTTCGTTTTTTACATTACACTGGTATTGCTTATTGAGTTATTAAAAGTCACCAAAAATCATTATTATTTTAAAATGTTTACTGATAGTAAAAAACCAACAAACAAGAAAATCTCATGGGTATCTTAGTTCATTTTCTATTGCTATAATAAAAGAGGCAAGACTGGAAAATTTATAAAGGAAGAAGACTCATGGTTCTGGAGGCTGGGAAAACTAGGAAAACCCAAATATCAATTTGAGATAGTTGAGAAGTGACTGACTCCTTTCCCTGCCTCCCTGCTGGCTGGAAGAGGGTGTTTGGCTTGGCCAGAGGCTGTCTGTCCCTGCCCCTCACTCCTCTTTGCTCCCCCTTGTGTCTCAGTGAGCTGGGACAGTTCATTTCGGTATCCACCCTGGCTGTCAAACTGCCACTGTCCACTCCACCATGAGCGCAGCCAGGTAGCAGTGTGGTGCCCTTCTCCCACTCCCACCACTTCTGATACTTTTGGAGAAAAGAGGGAGCACCCTGCAGTGGCTACTGGAAGGAAGGCATCTTGGCCCCTTATATGCGTCCCCAGCATAGCAAGCTTTCAGCCCTGCCCCTCGCTGAAACAGGCCTGCAAGCTGTCTCACAAGTAGCACTTCCCAGCCACTTCTCAGGGCTTAGTCTAGGAGGGCTCCTTCCTGTGTATTGAGCCCTGCGGGGCTGCAGCACAGGTCCTGTTAAAATAAAGGCTCGCTTTTGTATTGTGGTAAAACTGCTTTTGATTTATTTTTCAGTTAGTATAGGCTCCAAAAGTCCTATAAGTCCAATTGGGATTTTTTAAAAAAAATTCTGAGTAGTGTGGAAAAAGTGATCATTTTAAAAGAAAAAGCAATAAACACTCAAGAGCTATTATCACTGAAGAGCAGCAGAGACCAGCACCTGTAGAGCTGACCTACAGTGTCCACTGCAAGCTGGTGTTGGACAGCAGTGGTGAGCAGTGGCACTGTTGGCACCCAGGATTACCTGGTGGTGACACCAGGACCACTAGTGAGTGGAGCTGCACTTTGCCAATTCACGATTTCTATCTGAATCAAGCAAAAGAACCCTAGGCCAACTGGCAGGACGTTCACTGATGAATGCATAAATAAATATAATGGAGTAATACAAAGTGATAAGGAATGAGCTAATATACATAACCACATGGATCTCAAAATTAGTTTTGCTAATAAAAGAAAGCAAGCACAAAATAAACTTCTAGAAAATGCAAATGTATTCTGTGCTGAAATATAAGTGGTTGCTTGGAATTGGGGAAGAGAAGAGAGGGTAGAATTCCTAAGACACTTTGGGGGTGATAGTTCTATTTACTGTCTTGGTCCCACAACTGGTCAGCAGCAAGCAAACAAGTAATTTAATAAAAGTTGACAAAGATTTGAACAGATATCTCACTGAAGAAGCTATACAAATGCCATAAATACAGGAGGCTCAGTGTTAGCCCTCAGAGAAACACAAATTAAGACCAAAGTGTTTGCACATTTATTATAGTACCTAAGATAAAAAAGAAAGAATGAAGAAAGGAAGGAAGAAATCAGACAGCCCCCCAACCCCATACCATGTGCTGGCATGGGGAACATCCGAAACTCTCATACTTTGCTGGTAGAAAGGAAAATGGTTCAGGCATTCTGGAAAGCAGTTTGATTTTTTTTTGTAAAGTTAACCGTATATTTACTGCATAACTCAGTTATCTCACTATTGGGTATTTATAGATATGAAAACTTCTATTCACACAAAGATCTGTACACGATTACAGATCTATTTATTACTTAATTAATTAATTAATTTTTATTTATTTATTTATTTTATTTTTTATTTTTTGGTACCGGGGATCGAACTTGGGTCCTTGTGCTTGCAAGGCAGGCGGCGGAACCACTGAGCTAAATCCCCGGCCCTATTTTTGTTTTTTTGAGGCAGGGTCTCTCTTTGTAGTTCAGGCTGGCCCTGAACTCACTATGTAGCCCAAGCTGGCCTTGGATTCATGGCAAACCTCCTGCCTTAGCCTCCCAAGTGGAGTGCTGGGATTACAGGCATGTGTCACCACACCTGGCTCTATTCATTATTTTTCAAAGATGAGAACAGCTCCCCAAGTCCTTAAAAGTGTGAATGGATAAAGACTGTAGTACATCCACATGATAGAATACTGTGCAGCAATGAAAATGACCACACTGTTGAAACACGCAGCAGTATAGATGCATCTCAAAGGCAGTATAGTGTGTGAAAGAAGCCATTTCCAAAACGCTATGTAGTATATGATGCCTTAGTCTGTTTTGTGTTGCTATAACAGAACACCACAGACTGGGTAATTTACAACTGGAAGAAATTTATTTCAAACCTTAACATACGGAGGTTTGTGGAGGCCGGAAAGTCCAATATCCGTATGTCAGCATCTGGTAAGGGCCTTGTTGTGCTGTGCCATGGCAGATGGTAAGAAGGTGAGAGAAAGCAAGCCCTTTTATAGTAGGCACTGGCCTATGCATGGGGGGGTGGGTCCCTAGACCCATTAGGACCACCTTCATCACGTTTGCTTTAGGCTAAGATTCCAGCACATGTTTTTTGGGGGAACACATTCAAACTCTGAGCAAGTGACATTCTGGAGAACTGTAGGTATGAGTAGATCAGGGGTTGTCTATGGTAGGGAGAGTTTGACTACAAAGGGGAAATGTGAGTAGTTGGGGGGGTAATTAACTACTTTTTACTTTGATTGTGATGGTAATTTAATATTCCTATAGTATAACCGAGAATTATATACCAAAAGGAGAGTCAATTTGTATGTATTTAAATTTTTAAAATATTTATGGAATAAAGCTAAAACAGTGCTCAGCAGGAAATTTCTAGAGTGAAGTGCTCTTATTAGAAAAGAAGAAAGGCTGAGTTAATGAGCTTGAGCAGGGTTTCTCACCTTCAGTCCTACTGACCCTTGGGGTTGAGTAATTCTTCGTGATGGGGGCTGTGTTGATCATGGTTGGATGTCTAGCAGCATCCTCGGGAACTGCCCACCAACTGCCTTTATTATCCTGCCCCTGTTGTGAAAACCAAAAACGTCTTCAGACCCTGCCAAATGTTTCATGGGGGACAAAGTTGCCCCTGGTTAAGAACTCCTGGACTAAGTAAATATCTAACTTCACAATTTAAACGTGAGTAACAAAAATGGCCCCAAAAAGGAGAAGGTAGGAACTCTTAAAAACAGAGCGAGAAGGGCCGGGGATTTAGCTCAGTGGTACCATCTTCTGCCAGGCAAGTGCAAGGGCCCAAGTTTGATTCCCGGACCAAAACAAACAAAGAAACAAACAACAGAGCAGGAAGTTGTGAAATGGAAGTTAAATGTTCAGTAGAAAGTTGAGAAAACTAATAAAATTTAAAAATTTCTGGTGAGCTGGGTGTAGTGGCACACGCCTGTAATCCCAGCACTTGGGAGACTGAGGCAGGAGGATCTCTGTGAGTTCAAAAGCTGAGCTACATAGTGAGTTCCAGATCAGTCTCAACTACATAGTGAGACCCTGTCTCAACCCCCCCCAACCCCGCAAAAAAACCACAATAAAGAATGTAGACACACGATTCTTAACCGAATATTGCAAAACAATCTAGAAGAACGCTAAAATGTCATCAGCTAATTCTCCCAAGGTATAAAATAGGCAAACACCAAAGCAAAAAAAAAAATGTGATTTTCTACATTAATAACATTTTAACAGACATAAACAGTTAGTACAATTCAATGTCTATTTATGATTTTTAAAAAATCCTTACACACCAGGGATAGAATAAAGTGTCTTTGACTATAAAGTTCACCTACCAAAAACTATGCCAAATATCATATTTAAAGATGAAGCATTGAAAATATTCCTTTTAAGATGAGAAGCCAGACAAGGCCTTAGTATTGCTATCACTACATCTTTTTGATATACCAAAGGTCCTAGCCAATGAAACAAGGCAAATATCATATATGGTTAAAAAAAAGAAGATGAAACAAGGATTGGGCTGAAAACTCATACTTTCATTATTTTGGGAAGATAGCTTATAAACATAGACACAAAATATGCAGCTATATTACTAGAATTATTAAAATGGCTCTGAATATGAAACCAGTACAAAAAGTTGATTAAATTTCTTCATCAACAATGAACAGTTAAAATTATACTTAAAATAGACACTATTATGATACCCCTGATAAAATAAAATGCCTAGCAATAAATTTAAACATATGTGCAGGAAATTTATGGAGAAAATACACAGCTATTGAGAATATTTAAAATGATTAAGTAATGATCTACTAACTTAATGGATTGGGCAGTAGCAATATGTAATGTCTGTTCTTCCAAATCAATCTATAAATTCAGTGTAATCCCAACAGAAATTGAACACATTTCTTTCTATGGTCCTGGGAATTCAACCTAGGCAGGGTCTTCACACTAAGCTACATTTCCGGCCCTTAAAAAAATTTTTTTTTTTTTTTTTTTGAGACAGAGTCTTGCAAAGTCTCTAAAGTTGAAATTAGGCTTGAACTTGAGATCCTCCTGCTTCAGCATCTCAGAATGTTGAGATCATAGGCATCTGCCACCACGCCTGGCTTACACAGATTTCTTTTTGAAGGATCACGACAAACTGATTGAAAAGATATGGAGGAATTAAACAACAAGAATAAGCAAAATATATCAAGGAAGAGTAAGGTGGGGAAGGAGCCTTCTGAAGCACATAACAATAATTAAGACTGAGTGGAACTGGCTTAGAAACAGACAAAGCAACGGCAGACAGTGGAAATCTCAGAGCAGACCCCACATGGACGGAAACTGGGTTTATGACAGTGGCTAGTGTTGTAGTTCAGTGAGTTAAGACTCAGTTTTAAAAATTATGTTGGGCAAATTGGTCATTTGTATAAAAAAGTTGGGCCGATACCTCACACTATATATAAAAATCAATTTCAAGCAGTTAAAAATTTAAATGGAAAAGTCAATATTAAGAACTTGGTGATAATGATGAAGACAACAGCTTATAATACCACATACTGATCTTCTGACACTTTGTACATATTGATCCATTTGGACAAGGGTATGATGTAGGTGCTAAATTCACTCCTGTTTGGCAAGCGAGTAAGTGGAGGCACAGAAAAGTTATATAAATTGCTCAAGTTTTTATCACTAGGATTGGAGAGCAGACAGTTTGTTGTGGGAGTTCATGTTCTTAACTATTGGTGTTACAGAGGCCGTATATGTATTTATAATTTCAGGATAGGCAAGAATTTCTTAACATCCAGAAATCACAACTGTACAGAAAAGTTTGAAAAATTTAACTACATTCAACATTTTTTTTTGTTCATCAAAAGATAGTATAACAGAAGAAGACAGACCATAAACCAGAACAGATTTGCAAAATGCATAAGTTGCAAGAGATTTGTATTGAGACTATGTAAAAGCCCAAACCAAAAACCAAACAACCAAATAAACTTCTAAGAATCGGTGAGAAAATGAGAAATAGCCCAACCAAATAATGAACAAAAGAAATGGAATACTACTCAGCCAAAAAGAATGAAAAACTAGAGTCATTCTTAAGTGAAATAAATAGGATAAGTTAGGTGTTGGTAGCTCACGCCTGTAATCCCAAAACTTGGGAGGCTGAGGCAGGAGAATCACTGTGAGCCTGGGCTACATAGTGAGTTCCAGGTATGTCTCAACTACATAGTGAGAGCCTGTCTCAAAAAACCAAAAAACCAAACCAAACCAAACCAAACAAACAAACAAACAAACAAACAAAAAAGAAATAAATAGGATACATGTGTAAATACCAGTTTCTCTGTTGTGAAAAACTAAAAGTGTAAATAAGGTTCAAATTGTATAATTGATAATGTGAAATAAGAAGAAAAGGGCTAAAGGAGTAGGGGAAGTGGGAAGGGTAGGGGAAAGGAAAGAAGGGAAAAGAAAAAATAGAAAAGGAAATTGGAAACAAAGTCTTTGTAAATAGGGAGGGGTGGAGGACAGGGAGGGCAGGGGAATGGGGAAAAAAATAAGAACCAAGATACATCATGTAAAGGTACAAGTTCCCAATGATGAATGTAATTGTACTGTATTCCTAAAAAATATCAATAAACTTAATGGAAAAAAATAATGAGAAAAAGAATTTAAATAGGCACTTAGGCAAAACAGAAACTTGCATAATCAAGACTGAATGCTCAGTCTCACCAGGGAAATATGGAAACAATTTGTATTTATTTGCACACAAGATAAATACAAATATTTTAAATCAGGGAAGTACAAATAAAATACAGTACCATTAAGGTGGGCACACCGGTAATCCCAGCACTGAGGGAGGCTGAGGAAAGAGGATTGCAGGTTTGAATTCCATCTGGGCAACTTAGTGAGACCCAGACTCAAAATAATAAATAGGGTGGGGATGCAGCTCAGTGGTACAGCACCCCTGAGTTTGATTCCTAGCACCGCCAATACAAAAAACAAAATCAAAATAAAAATAAGCTATCATTGTACAATCGCCAGATTGCCAAAATTGAAAAGAAATTAGACCAGATCAAGTGATGGCAAAGGCACGGAGTGAAAGGAACTTGTACAGTGCTGGTGGGAGTGATGTAATCTCTTCGACATAACTTTAATGCTGCCTGGTGAAGTTAAGGCACACACAACCAGTGACCCAGCAGTTTTACTTCCAGGTCCATACCTTAGAGAAACTCTTGCCAAAGAGAGGATGCATCAGGAAGGCCTGTAGTAACATGGTTTGTGAAAATAAAATACTAAATAATATCCGCTGATATTTGAATGAATAAATACATTTTGATGGAATTGATACAACGGAATACTACATAGCAACAAAAATAAAACATCCATTTGCTTAGATGAAATTAAGGTCTGCAATCTTGAGTATGAAAGCAAGCCATAAGACAACCAGTAACAAATGCTGGTGGGGCTGTGAGGAAAGAGGACCCCTGCTCCATTGTTGGTGTGAGTGCAGACTGGTGCAACCACTGTGGAAATCAGTGTGGAGAAGCCTCAAACAACCAGGGTTGGAAGTCCCATTTGACCCAGCTATCCCCCTGCTGGGTATCTTACCCAAAGAATTAAAAGAATCACACCACAGTGATATATGTGCCCCATGTTCATAGCAGTACAGTTCGTGATAGCTAAAACTTGAAGCATCCCAACTGGCCATCAACAGGAGACTGGATAAAGAAAATGTGTGTTGTTTTTTGTTTGTTTGTTTATTTTTAGTACCATGGATCGAACTCAGGTCCTTGCACTTGCGAGGCAGGCGTCAGAACCACTGAGCTAAATCCCCGGCCCATGGATGGCAGATAAGCACCTGAAAAGATGTTCACCATCGGGGTAATGAAAACTGACACCATGATGATGTATCTCTGCACATTTTGTCTGAATTGCTAAAATAAAAAATAGAACACCAAATTTGGCAAGGATATGGATAAACTGGATTATTCGTAAGTTGCTGGTATAAAATAATAGAGCTAGTGTAGAAAGTAGTTTGGCACTTTTATTAAACTGACCGTTATACTCACATTCGTTTATCCCAGAACAAACCTGCAGAAACCTGGGAAGCTTTATTTATAATAGGCAAATAGATGTTCAGCGCAACTTGGTCAGTAATAGTAAAGAATTGAAAACTGCACTGACACCTTTCAACAGTTGAATGGTTTCAACAAACTATGATATTAATACAGTGGAATACTACTTAGCAATGAAAAGGAATGCACTATCAACTTGGACGAATCTTCTAGAATTATTGTTATGAATATAAAAGTCAATCCAAAAAAGTTGCATCCTGCATGAATCGATATATACAACATTTTGAAGGGAAAAAATAATATTAGAAATAGAGAACACATTAGTGATGGTGGGGGTGGGGTGGGGTGAGGTGGGGAGAGATGAATATGGTTACCAAGGGACCCTCATGATGGTGTCTTAAACATGGTGATGGAAACACAGACCTGTGTGATAAAAATATAGAACTAAACACACGCGCATACACTCACACATAAGTAAAGTGGGGAAATATAAATATGATTGGTGAATTATGTCGAGCCAATATCTGGTTGTACTATCATTCTGAAAATGGCACTATTAGAGGAAACGGGGAGGGATACACAGTCTCTCTGTATTATTCCTTACAATTCCTTGCATGTGAATTTACAATAAGCGCCATAGAAATTGTGATTAAAAATTATAGGGGGTCAAGATATAGCTCAGTAGTACCATGCTTGCCTAGCATGTGCCAAGGTCCTGAGTTTGAGCCACAGCACTGAAAAAAAAAAAAAAAAACCCAAAAAAACAAACCCTGTAAATCACACAAGCATACTTAACTGGGCAATTCTAATCTTAAAGATAAAAATTAAATAATATATCTATTAGGATATAAGGTCTTAGGACCTTAGGGGAAGTGTTTGTCATCTTTGTGTCACGATGACACAATACCTGGGGGAAGGAAAACAACTTAAAGGAGGAGAAGTTTATTTTGTATCACAATTTCAGAAGCTTCAGACCATGGTCCACTGGCTCCCTGCTTTGGGCCTGAGGGGAGGCAGAACACCACGGTGGCAGGAGCGTGCTCGCGGAAAGCTGCTCACCTCATGGCAGCTAGGAAGTGGAGAAGGAGAGAGATCCTGTGTTGGAAGGTGTCCTCCTTCTGCTTTCATTCTATCCAGGTCTCCACCCTATTGGATGGGGCCACCCGCATTCAGGATGGGTCTCTGTGCTCAGTTTGCTGTCTCACATGCCAATCACTTCCTGAAACACTCACGGACACACTAAGAAGCATGCTATACTAATGTTCTAGGTGTTTCTCAATCCATCAACTAAGATTAACCATCATAGGAATAATGACCCAGAATTCAGATTAGGGCTCCTCTTGTTTGAGAGGGTGGGATGGAGGAGGAGCACATAGGGAGTTTCAAACTTAAGGATCATCTTTTGTCTCCTAAACTGGATGATGAGATATATAAGCATTCCTTTTACTGTTATCCTTTGAATATAAACTAATTTATAAGTATCTTTTATATCTACTCAATGTTTAGTAAAACATTTTAGGAAGTCTTTGTTGTTTGCTTGTGTACACGTTGTCTGTGTATTTTTGCTTGGCGGTGTATTCTATCTTCTGAGCTGTCAAGATCTTTCCAAAAACAAGACCTTTGTACTTGCTATAACCTCTGCTGAGAATACCCTTTCCATGACTCTTCTTAGACACAGCCCCATCTTAGACCAGACAAAGAAGCAAAGGGACTTTCAGATCAGTGCTTACACATTCTGAAATGAACTCATTTGTTTATTCATTTGTCTGTCTCTTCTCATTAGAACGTGAGCTCCCTGATATCAAAAAAACTTTTCTGATCCATTCACCCTAGCACCTAGACATGAGTTAACAGTCTGAACAGATATTTGTGCTTGTGAGCTTAGGGTTTTTAAAAAAGACATGCTAAGTGGAATTGTTGTCTCCATAAGGTTTTTTTTTTGGGGGGTGGGGCAGATGTGCCCTTGAGTGTTGCTATGATTAACTGGGGGTGAACTTACCTTAAAAATCATCAATGACTTCTGATCAGAAAGGGGGCAGTTACATAGAATACCAAGAGGCATGGAAGGACTGTACAGGTAATAACATAGAACAGGTCTAAAAGAGCTAAGCAAATTCAAGCTAAAGAGAGAATAAGTTTAAATTGGGTTATTTTCTCTGGAGATTATTTCAATTTTACAGGTAATGCTGCTCCCAAAAATGTTAGCTCTACCCTTGTCCCTGAGGATGTGACAGTGTGGGGCCTGTCATTAATCGGGATAAGGCATTACAGACCTGGATGCTGTAACTCTGGGTTTGTTTGTCAAATGGATTTCTTTGCAGGGAGCACTGACCTGTGACCATGTGATGTTTGGAATGTACTTCAGAGCAGGAATGACTTGGCAAAGGCTTTTGCGGTTTTTAAACGTATTTCATTTTTCTACAATTGAATTTTGAATTCTGAAGCCCAATCAATTTGAGTTCTTTACAAGTATAATTTTGTTACCCATGGAATGGTTTGAATTTAAGTTTCAGGGAAGTAAGTTTGTGTGCTGTGTGGGATTTTTAAATTAATTTGGACTGAAAACATTTCATTATTTGGAAATGTTTGGTGATAGTGCTGGGTAGTGATTGCTCATAAATGGGGCTGTTATTAGATTTCCTCATGCCTTGATTGGTAGATGATGGAAGAGAAACACCGGTAGCATAATGTTCTTTTTTGATGGTGATTTTGGGTACAATCACTATGGAATATAAAACCAGGAGAATCAGAAGTAGAGAATATAGTTCATGCCTTTTGGTGTAATTGACTTGAATACCTTCAGCCAGAATGTGTGCTTACGGGGGAATTAAAGGATCAGCAATTTACAAATGTTGCCATTATAATCAGATCTGAAAAGGAAATGGTAGGACCTGCTGAGTGATGTGAAGCGACGGGGAACATATCCTTGACCGTGCATAGGGTTTTTCTGTAACATTAAATGGAGCAGGTGTGCTAGACTGGGTGGAAAGCCACTAACTCCAGATCAAAATCATAAAAAGAATTCTAATAACTGACTCTTACCGAGCATTACCTGTGTGCAGAGCTCTTGGTTAAAAGTGTGTCTGCATTATTTCACTAATCTCACAAGAAGCCCATGCAGTAGGTAGTGCTGAGTTGCCTGTCTACGTGGTGTTACTGGCACCTGTCATCACATGGCCTTTGACTCGAGGTTGAGAGGCTGGGACCTACATTTCCCAGGATGCCTTTCTCCATGTGATCCTTGTGTGAGTCTGTGAGAGTTGCTCATGGAGGGTTAGAGAGTGGAGGATGGTGGTGAGACCATTCTTCTTGGGAAGTAGCTGCAGGTGAATACCTCAGCAGATGTGAGGTTTGAGGCAGCTTTTGAAGTAGCTGAGGTACTCAACCATGGATTTCCCCAATTGTTGCTTTCTCAGCCCTCCTTATACCTGTGGAAGTGTCTAAGGCCCTTGCTTTTAGCCCCCTCTACTTGGGCTTCATAGACCCACTTCTGTGTTTTTGACTGGACCTTGCTAACACACAGATATTATTCTTCCCGTTTCTTAAAAGATGAGTAAGCTCAGTTTTGGAGAATGAATTACCCCAACATGAACAGAAAACAGGCAATTGGGATTTGCACTGAGGCTTGCTTGTGGCACAATCTTAATCGCAAGACTCTACCATCTCTCAGACCACCTGGGGACCCAGACTCTGAACTCTCACCTCGAGCACCCCTTCTAGAGGTGGGCCTTCCATTTGCTGGTCTCTGGAATACGCGATTACCAGTCAACTCTGGTTGTTCTTTCTTCAGAGACACAGACAATCTCTGGGGATTAACCGGTGGGTGAAAGCCAGAAATAGACTTTCACGGGAGATTTTTACATTAGTGATTTTAGGGACAGCTAAAGTTGTCCCTAGAAGGTGTCCTCTCCCAGGTTACGTATCAGGACGTTAACATTGCTTACATCAGAAGGGAGGTAGTGGCAGGGGCCACTTAAGGAAGCTGTAACTTACAAATAAGCTATAGCTATAATTTATAAATATTAATATTGTACATTTTGCTTGTTACAGTCAGCCTGCATTATTTTTGTAATTTGAAAAACATCCTGTAAACAAACTGAATATAAAAGACATGTTTGCTTTGATATAATGTCATGTTGCGTGATATATGTGGTGATGACATCAAGTTGGCCATAGGCAGCTGTAATGTCCCACAATGTTTAAGTGACGGCACAGGATTTTTATATGGTAGCAAGTGGAGGAGCAGTTGTTCTTAATTTTTGTTTAGTTGGAGAATCTACCTTTAAAGGACATTTCACACGAACCCCCAATATATAATATTGATAAAAATGGAGCTACTCTGGTTGAGAATTTACAGTAATCCTTGAACCTCAGAGCCCCATAACTTAGAATCTAGGTCCTAGGTGTGCCTTCTTCTAGTATTTTTTGGAGAGACTATCGTAGAAATATTGAGCCATGAGATCACTATTTGAAATTTGTTGCCCTGTAGGATGGAATATAACACTGAACCTTGGAAAGGATCTAATTCTTTTCAGCAGCAGAGATTGAAAATTTATTTAGGGTAAAATCACATTAACTGAAGGCACAGGCTGATGTATACAGTAGATAACCATTTAGTAGTGGATGAAAGAATTCAACTCTCATGGCAACTGGTTCTTGATTCTCTAGTTAGTGTGTTTTGGTTTTGCAGGGTGAACCTTGGGAATGAGCCCTAGATGTCTGTCCACACTATAAGAGTCAAGCTTCTCTATGAGGAAGAACGGGCTTAAACACTAGCCTAATAAGTCTGTAGCTCAGGAACTTCATGAGACAGAAGAGACAAGGTCTGGGTGAGCACTGTTTTTCCAGTGAGGTTAGAGAGCTCCACAGGATGGGAGTGGGGATGGGGGGAGTGTGTTGTTGTTGTTGTTGTTGTTGTTGTTGTTTGCATTGAGTTTGTTGGTACTTTTTTTGTTTGTTTGTTTTTTTGAGACAGGCTCTCACTATGTAGTTGAGATTGAACTGGAACTCACTCTGTAGCCCAGGTTGGTCTCAAACTCACAGCGATCCTCCTGCCTCAGCCTCCCCAGTGCTGAGATTACAGGCGTGCGCCACCACGCCTGGCTTGTCGGTACTTTTTAAGTATACAGTACGGTTACATTCATCACTGGGATCTTGTACCTTTACATGACAGCTTTTGGTTCTCATTTTTTCTCCATACCCCTGCCCTCCCTTCTCTCCTCTCCCCTCCCCTATTTACAAAGACTTTGTTTCCATTTATTCCTTTTCTCATATTTTTTCTTTTCCCTTATTTCCTTCCCCCTACCCTTCCCACTTCCTGTACCCCTTAGCCCCTTTCTTCCTAGTTCACAGTGTCAGCTATACAATTTGGCGCTTATTTACACTTTTAGTTTTGGGAATGTGCCTTTAACTTGAGTTGTCCTAACACCCTGAGTCACCCATGGCTGAGAGCCTGCAACAGTTAGACAGGGATGGGACTGAGAGCCAGGCCTGAGGGCTGGAGGGGAGGAAGAGTCTAGATTAATGGCTCTATGAAGACAGTGAAGCCCTTGTCATGTCGGGAGCTCCCTGAGGCCGTCACTGTCTCCATCCTCACAACAGGAGCATGCTGCAGCTGGGCCTGGGTCTCTGTCATCTAAACGAATGGGCAGTCTTTGGTTTTCTATGTTTCTTCCCATGGGACCCCGTACAGTGTTTAATACAGGGGGCAATTCTCTCTGAAGGCAACCAAATGACTGACTTTTCTCTCAGGCATTTTGTTGTACTATAAAAATATCACAGACTGCCTGCTTTCTAAAGGATAGAAATTTAATGTCTCACAGTTTTGCGGTTTGCAAAGCTCAAGACCAAGGCTCCTGTAGGTTTGGTTGTCTGTGAAGGCTACTGTCTGCTTCCAAGATGTCGCCCTGAAGGCTTCATCATTCAGAGGGAAGGATCACTGTGTCCTCACATTGAGGACGTCAGAAAGCCAGGAAGAATAAACTCCCTCCATCAAGTCCTTTTTTAAAGGCACCTACTCTCATTCATATGGGCTCCACCATCCTAAGCTAGTCACTTCCCAAAGGCCCTACCTCTTAATGCTTTGCGTGGGTGATTAAGTTTCAACATCTGAACTTTGGAGGGGAAACATTCAAACCATGATACCCCTCTCTGTTAACCCCAGGGTCCCCAACTAAAGTGAGGCTTGGACCCTGGATCCTTGGCTTCAACTTTCAGGATCCCTGGACATGGCGCTGGTGATATAATGACACAAATACCTTGACCCTTAAAACACATACTCTTTATCAAGTGACTCAGCTGCCACTCCAGAGCCCAGCTACGCTCTGGGAAATGCAGCAAAGAAAAGGAGGGGATTGGAATGGGCAGGAAGAGGTAGCAAAGGTCAGTGATGGCAGCCTTGGCTTGTGTGTGTGGGTCCCTGTCTTGACCAACTCTGAGGAACATGTTATGAATTAGGTAGCCGACATCCTGGACAAGTCCACGTACAGGTGTTTACTGGCAGACGTGAGCCTGGGGTCTACTCAGGGAGCATCTTCAATAAGCCTGCAAACTTATACTCTTTTATTCCTTCCTCTTCCTCCTCCTCGACATCATTATAATCATTCTATCATTGTGTTAGTCTAGATTCTCTAGAGAAATAGAATACAGTAAAACCTTGGTTTGCAAGTGTAATTCATCCTGGAAACGTGCTTGTAACCCTAAGCACTTGTATTTCAAAATGAATTTCCCCATAAGAAAAATGGAAACTCAGATGATTCATTCCACAAGCCAAAAATGTTAATATAAAATGATTACAATGCTATAACACAAAATAATACATAAAGTACAATATATAAAGAAAAATAAATAAATTAATCTCCGCTTTTGAAAACTTTTGTGGCTGGTATGAGGGAGAGAGGAGAGAGGAGGGTTATTGTGTAGGACGATTTTCACTATCAGTAATGGAACCACTGTTGGCTCAATGGAATCTTTTTCTTTTTGTGCAACTTTAAAAAGGAACCAGTCCAATGACATTTGCTTTTTCCTTCTTTTGAGGATTTCATGAAAATGTGACACTGCATTGTCATTAAACAGATTGATTCATCACTTGCACTGTTACAGCCTTATTCTCGTGGTGCTTTTCTACAAAATTTTGCACTATTCCCCACATTTTTGCATATCTTCCTAATCTCATTTGAAGTGAGGGATTCCTCCACCAGCAAGGGGCCAGTGGGCTTTTCTATGGGAAGAAAAGATGATGCTAGGGAGAAACAAGCAGCAAATGTGGGTAGAAATGTGGCAACATACAGTGTAACCCAGGTACTGTTGCTGATAAGGGACAGAGGCAGAGATAAGATGAGACAAAACCCAGAGAAAGAGGAGTGTCCCTGCCTGAGAAAAAGACAGATAGGGCAGCCAATGTTAGAGTGAGGAATCCACGGCTTTTCTTCTGCGGGCTTCTACTCAGGAGTGTGGGACAGATGCCAGGAGGGACAGTCCCAGTGTGTCAGTCAGGGGAATGAGCAGGAAAAGCTCAGTCTATTGACGGAGATATAAACTAAGGGTCAGTGGGAAAGTGCCAGTTGGTACATTCCAGCAAGTGGGTAAATATCAGCAAGCAGTTTACATGGATGATCTAAGAATCATGGACTCATGGCTCTTGGGGCACCGGGGATGGTGTTAGGTGTTAGGGGACGGAGACAGATGAGATAGGCTTTGGTTCTGGGGCAGGTGGATGCATCAGCATGCAGTGTTTGCAGTGTGAGTGCAGAGCTCAATGGAGCTGTGTGGACCACCTGACTGAGACCTCACAACACCCAAAGGCACAGGTTTCAGTGTCCCCACTTATAGAAGAAGAAATTGAGCCTCGGAGGTTAAGTGACCAATGCCAGCAGAGCTGGGCTCTGCACCTGAGTCCAAGGAGTTTCCAAAGGGGCTGTGCTGGTCTGTAGTGTTTCTGCATGTCTTCTGTAGCAACAGAGAACTGAGCGCTGGCAATGCATAGGATGCAGCTGTGTGCACTGAAGGGGTGTTGGAGAAGGGAGTGAGACAGACCAGCAGGCGGGTAGCGAAGAAGAGGGAGCAGCCGAGTACAGGCAAGATGTTCCAGCTGAATTCAGTCTTGAGAGCAGTCACTGCTTCAAGGTGCCCTGGTTCTTTTTCACGGAGGATGGTATTTAAAGTCAAGATGTAGGTGGTTGGTATGCTGGGCGCTATGAGGATTCTCTGCTTCTAGGCCTTCTTAGTGGGCAGAGGTCAGAGATGGATGTTTGTATTTTTATATAAATATAGTGCACATAAGTATGTGTATGTATGTGTCTACACATGCTTCTCTGCTGACGCCTATATTTATATCTTTCCCTGTTGCAAACCATGGGCTCACTTAGGTTCTTACTCCAGGGTTCCCTGTAGCCGTCCTGTGTCCACATCTAACACTTTGGTAATCACAGCACAAACCAGCTATAGAGAGTCTGTCCTGGGATAGAACTGCCAGGGATACAGTCTGAGCTGCTAGAAGTGGCTGTGGTTGTGGACAGCGGGGGACCTTATACCACCTTGGGACCTGGAAGGAGACAATGTGATGTCTGTGAGCTGGCCCAGAGGACTGATACTCAGACCTGGAGGGTGGCCTGGGAGCAGGATCTGCTGCTGCTGGGGTTGCTCGGGAAGCCCAATAAACATCCCTCCCATCTTGGGTGTGCAGTAAAGAGGCTCTCTGAGAAAGCATGCAGGAGCTCCCCAGCTCAGAACTCAATGCAGCAGGTGATCCCCTCCCTCCTCACTCTCCCTTGGCTCCTCCTACTGCAGCTTCATAGCAGGATGGGCATGGAGCTGGCCCTGTCACCAGCTAGGAGATATGTATGGACACTCGCGTTATTATGAAGCTCATCCTCAGGACCACAGTGGCTCCACCTCTCATCCTCACCTAAGATTTGTCTCAGGAAGCACTGCAAATATTTCAGGAATGAATGAAAGTACAGAAACGTGCAAGGATGTGGGAAAGAAGGAAAGTCAAGGAAGATCACTTTCCTAGGGCTTTTGCTCCAAGTTCAGTCCAGTTCTTATCCTTAGGAAAATCCTTGACCTCTTCAGTGTCCTGAGTTGGGACAAGATTGGCTCAAATGGCTCAGTTCATCCATCTGCAGGAATAACTGTAGAGGTGGTTCTAGTAGTTTAGAGTGTGGACCCCGGAAGGAAAGAGATCTCAGACTGGGAATGTTTAGGCAGGTTACTGATATAAGGGAAATAAATGTATCTCCCAACCTGCTAGATGTCAGATATACCAAGTTTGTGTTCCCCCAAACCAAAGAATGAATTCTAAGGAGCAACAGAGGTTAAGAGTAGGAAATATTTATTGAGAAACATATCTCCTGCGAGACAGGAGGACACCAGAAAGTGGGTTGCCAAGGAGACGACTTCTTAAAGTTTTATGGAGCAAAATCATGAGGTGGGTACCATGTGGGTCAAAACTATGATCAACCAATAAGATTACAGTATAGCCATGTAAGTAATGTTGATCCAATGGGGAAGCAGGTCACGTAGCAAGTATACATAGAAAGAACCAAGATGTTCTTTAAGAAGGGATAGATCAGAGGGTCTTGGTCACCCACCAGGGTGACTGATGTCTGTCTAGACTTTATTAGACCAGGTGATACCAGTTATCTTATCCCTCGAAGAGGTATGCAGGCCTGGTCGTTCCATCTTCATCTTGAGGCCTGGACTCCAATAGATGCACCTGCAGCCACAGTTGTATCATGTTCCCATCCTCTGCACTATCTCCCTGGAGAGCCTAGCCCCATCTGATTGCCTATAGTATTTCTGCCTAACTCAGCTGTCTGTGATATTACCGTGCACACAGGGCTGAGATTCCATTCTGGGGCAAGAGCGAGGATCTTGACAGTGGGCGTAGGCAGAGCAGAACTGCAGCCATGATGTGTGCCCTGGAGAGTGGGCTAAATCCTGCTGGTGGTCCCTCTTGTTGGAACAGGGTTGATATTGAAGTCTGCAGCCTAATGCCTTCAGCCATGTGCAGGAGAGAGGGGTGGTCCTGTGGGCTGCCGAAATGCACGGAGCTTCAGTTTTTTGTTTTGTTTTTTTTTTTGTATTCGCTTCTCTACCTGCAGCCTCTTACTTTCTAAAGCTTCTCCCTCTAGGACCATCCATTTCTTGCCATCAGCTTGGAGATTTTAAACACAACTTTACAGTGGTTTTCTTTTTAAGCGTCTGGGGTTTAACTTCCCCATCTCTTTCACTGGGTTCTTTTTTGAGGAGATGCGTTTTTCTGTCTCTGAAAGCTTTTGTCTCCAGCAGCCTCCCCTCAGCATTGTCCCCAGCGGGTGGAGTTTGATGTCTGCCCTTAAGCATTGTTCTTCTGACCTTCCGGTGCAAACAACACAAGCCGGACACCGGAAGCTGTTGTGTATTGATCCTGCTAGGGCCTCCTGTCTCACCAAGCTACACGGGGAGCTACTGGTGCTGGGCTATGATTCACTTTTTCTTTTTTGATGAAGTTTACAGTTTCCTGTTTCTCTTCTCTTGGCCTGGCTTTCAAGAGATGGGACTATCACACGCTGGACAAATTTTCTCATCCTTCCTCTTCATCAGCCAGTTCCATGTACCTCAGGATCTTCATGCTCGTTTTCCTTCAGCTCTTTGTATTTATTCTCTTGTTTTTAAAAGTATGATGTAGCTGCATATTCATTGATTCACTTTTTAAAGGTATATTCCAGCGCCTTTGCTTACCTCTTCCCACTTTCTAAGTGTTGAAATCCTGTTTACAGTAGGGACCGAGAGGCTGAGCCTGAAGATGCCCAGTGGTAACTGAAAACAGGGCAGTGCTTGGCATCTCTGTCTTCATTCTGTATCTGTCTCCTTTACTATCCTTTTTTTGGGTTTTTTTTGGTACCAGGGATTGAACTTGTGTCCTTGTGCTTGCAAGGCAAGTGGTGGCATGACTGAGCTGAATCCTTGGCCCTCCTTATCTTAAAACTTTGGGTCACATGGGGGCAGAGGAGGTTCCCCAAAGAGAAGATGGGGACCTCAATTCACCCACCTATGGGGTAGATTATAGGTTTGCCGACTTGTGTTACAGAACCTACTTTTAAGATGCCCCAGTGAGAGGCATAAAGAGGTTTATTAGGCAGAATTTTAAAAGGTACACACTCAGAGAGAATAAAGTGTGGACTCCTAAGAGAGATGCACATTTTCTTCTGGAGCTGGGTGTATTTGTGTGGTCTCAAGGGTGCCTTGAGGGTGCCTTTAGATGAGTAATCTAGGATTGTATTCTTACTGTCTGTCAAATTATCCATTTGTATGGCTATGCTAGAATGCACACCATTTTTATGTATTTGAGTTTGACATTTGCTGTTGTCTTAGTTACTTTTCTCTCATTGCTGAGACAAAATACCCAATACCCGAAGTTAAAGGGGGAAAAGTTTAGGTTTTTTTTTTTTTGGTTTTTTGAGACAGGGTCCCACTATATAGTTGAGGCTGACCTGGAACTCACTCTGTAGCCCAGGCTGGTCTCAAACTCACAGCGATCCTCCTGTCTCAGCCTCCTGAATGCTGGGATTATAGGTGTGCGCCACCACGCCCAGCTTCTCAGGGGAGAAATTAATTTAGCTCAGTTTTATTTCTTTTGGATTGAACTCAGGACCTTTTCTTGAGAGGCACTTAGCTCACAGTTTGTAGAGGTTTCAGTCTATAATCAGCTGGCTCCAAGTGAAGGTGCCATCCAGGACAGGGATCACACAGAAGAGACAGTCCATGGAGGGCAGAAAGGTAGCAAAACAAGCAAGGGACAATCACAGCTCTTTCCGTCCCTTCTATCTCATCCAGGCTACTTAGCACTCACACCCTTAATCCTAGTGCCCTTGATCCTAGCTCTGTACTGTGAATCAATCCCAATGTCACACTCTGTAGATCCAGCCACCTCTGAAAAAGCCCCACCTATACCTGCATAAGGCTTTGGGGGGACATCTAGACACAAGCCATCGTAGCTGTTCACTAAAATTGCTGCTTCCTTGAGGATGGAAGTCTATGGGAAGAGGAAAGGCATTTTACAGGTGAAAAACTTGGACCAGAGCCCATTTTAAAGCCTTACTGTATCTTTAAGGCCCTTAGGAAAAAATTTTAAAATAGACAAGTTTTCCCTCTATAGTTCAAGCTGGTGTTGAACTCACTATGTATCCCCTACTGGCCTTAGACTTATAGTGATTCTCCTGCCCTGTGTGGCTCCCCGAAACAGTAGCTTTTCTTAAAATACAACTCTAAAATTACCATTTTTTCCTGTCTTCTTTTTACCTATTTTTATTTTATTCTACTTCAAGAACACTGGTCAGCTTTGAAAGTAGGCACATTAATTATTTAAGGAGTATCTGCCTAAAAACAGGTAACACAAGGTTTATTAGCCCTAAATTTCCCCAGCCAATCTCTTCTTCCTTCAAGATAAGCAGGATTTGCACAGACTTTCAGCTGCCAACTTTTGCACCACCCTGTTCCAAACACCCTGGAGGGAGGCCTAGAAAGTGTCCTGTAGTTTTCTTAAACCTGTACTAACCTTGGGTTCCAGGAAAAGCAGAGCCTTGCAGACCACTCCAGGATGAGGCTGACCCCCAAACAAGAGCAATCCTCTCCTGAGAACTGGGTTGCACCCTCAAGCCGTGAGGACGTCTCTAGAGTGTGGCAAGACCAGGCCTAAGACAGGATCCACTAGACCACAGTGTGGCCCAGATCACCTACTCTGCTAACTATGCAAACCCTTCAGTTAACCCAAACCCCAACCCTTGCCTTTGATCTTCTTTTCTGTAAAACGCCAAAGTCCGTCAGCCCCTCTAAGACAATGTTGAATCTCTGTTTTTTCCAGCTTGGCTGTGCTGACTGAAGCTCCTTTCCTGCCCTTTACCACTGCTCATCTTCTTGATTGGCCTTTGGAACGAGTGGCTAAGCATGGTCTAGTTAGAACTTGCCCCCTAAAACACTTGTAACGTGCTTATCCAACAAATGTCACCTTCCCGAGGAGTCTGCCCTGATTTCCTAGTCAGCACTGGTCCTCCCTGCTAGGTGCCCTGGCTGTGAGCTCTCCTTTTGCAGGGGGCCGATGGTGGCCCTGGGTGCCCTCAGTCCCACCAGGCTGCATCACCTTGTCTTTGTTGACAAAGCCCATGCTATGCTTTTCTGTCTCCAGCATGAGAAGCCAGCACACCATGGAAAAGAATCTAACAGGACCGCATTTAATCAAACAAAATTATTTCCATGGACCTTCTTCTTCTCAGTTTGCCATGGGATGCTAATGCCCATTCCTTTAAAACTGGTCTGCTCATTCTTTGCTATTCAAAGTGTGGTCTGGACACCAGCAGCAGCAGCCACAGGAGTGTGTTAGAAATGCAACATCTCAGGCCCCACCTGGGCCAAGGAAACAGAGACTACATTTTAACGCGATGTCTAGGTGATTCCTGTGGGCACTGGTCTAGTCTACTTGTTGAGGGCCGGGATGAGGATAGGTGGGGACAGGATGGTTACGCATAGCACACATGTATGTGGGCTTCGAGACTGACTAGGGGCCGAAGGCCAACCTGGGCTCTACTCGCCCACCTGGGCACAGGAGCTGTCGGATGAAATGGGGGCTGAAGACCCGTGTGAAGTGGGAAAGAGCGTGGGGTGAGGTTGCCGCTCTCACTGAGCTCCCTGTCACGGTTTGTCCTTTGTCGATTCCTAACTCTTTCTCCGGATAGCAACAATTTGAAAAAAAAAATGCATATCTCTTGTTCCAGACCTTCTGGCTTTTTGGTTTTGCAATCCCTCAGTGTGTCATAGTTCTTCCCTCTTCAGGGCTCCCAACAGGTTCTCCCCTCTGCCCTCCGTCTTCCTGTCTGTCTCCCTCTCACTGCTTCTCAGCCCCAGTCCATCACTCCCTCCTGTTCTGCTGCTCCCAGGCTCAGTTTAAATGTCACTTCCTCAGAAAGCTTCCCCTCCTCCTCCGGATGACATCAGATCCCAGTTGTTTGCTTCCAGAGCTCCCTGTCCCCCTTCACGGCATTTATCTCCATTTATCGTTGAATAACTAATTGCATAATTAGCTGTTCTGTGCCTGCCTGGGCCCTCTCTTTCATGCAAATACCTCAAGAACTGTGGCTCCAACTCCTGGTTCACTAATTTGCTCATAGGAGTTAAAAATATTTGTAGAGTGAATGAATAAGGCCATAAATACGTTAGCCTGAACTACCTGGGCCAGCCTATCTTTTTTTTCCCTGTTATGTGGGACTCTTCCTCGTCTTTGAGCCTGGGCCCTGTACCAATGTGTTAACCCACATGGCAGTCCTTCAGATACACCTGGAAGCTATGTGTCCTCCAAGTGAACAAGGTTATCTGGCTAAAAATTGTTTCTAAAAAAAAACCCCTCCCTTTCTACCTTCCTCTGGCACAGTCTGTGCTTCTGCACTGCCTTGCTTCACCAGTTAGCTGTGATATTAACCTTCCTACTTCCTTGCCTAGTGTTTTGTGTATAGGGAGACATCACAAGGCAATAAAGAGCCCAGAATTTGATATTGCACTTGACTCTAAGCCACTATGTTACTTTGGGGGAAGCTCCTTCTTCTCCTTTTTTTTTTTATCTATAAAAAGAAAAGTCAGGCTACATTAGGGATGGCATTTCTGCGGCATACATGCTATCGCTCCTGTTCCTGCACCCATGGCAGACATTATTAATTGATCTTTCAGTTCTTTCTTGCTGAAGCCAGAATCCTTCTAAGGCAGTGCTCCAGGCGGCCACTACCAGTTGATCGGTGTTGGCACTCAGGTTGGACTCTACCTGCCATCGGAGGACCAGATGTTTCCTGAGGTCCCCTCCTGTTCAGGCATGTAAAGATTTTGTTTCTTCTGCTGTTCTCCAAGCCTTTTTAAGGAAACCCTTGTCGGTGCTCTGTGCTGTCAGAAGCTTCCCTCTGCTCCCAACCACAGGAAACTCTTTTTGCTAAGCATTTTTGACATTCCTCTTCCTTGCCCTGTGTTGTGAAAGACAGCCGCCCCAAACGCTTGCAGACCAGTCTCAGGAGGTCCCCAAACCAGTCACAATTTCAATTCAATTCACCTGACCCTGCTTGGGGCTGTAAACCTTTGGTGTAGTATTTAGAGAAAGGATGGGAACCCAAATTCCTGGGGCAAGTTTTGCTTTCATACTTACCTCTGAGCTCTGACTTTTGCTTCCCTTGATTTCTCTGCTGCCTACTCAGCCCCCCTACTTAGCTGTCCCTTGGTGTGTTGTCTCTCCTACACTGGCAGGGTGTCTTTTCTTCCATCTCTCTCCAGAACAAGGCTGCTGTCACGGACTTTTCCTGAAGATTTGGAGGAACTGAGATGGAGAAATGTGTGTGTGTGTGTTTGTGTGCACGCAGCGCGCACTATAGTAGAAAACAACACTGTATAAGAAATGCTTTCAACCTGAATATTTAATTCTTTGTTTCTCCAACTGCCCCGGCCCACACAGATGTGAACTGTCCCACTGTCCACATTTCCCCCTAACCTTCCTGCCGGGACCACCATCATCTACGCCCATTTCCACATATTCCCAACTTCCCTCTGCTGTCCCAAGAACCGTGTTCCTTCTCATTTGGGCTGTCCGGAGTCGTGAAAACATGTCCTCACCTCATTACATAGTTCGCCTTTCCTCTTATCATGGGGGAAAACAACTGGGTAAATCCCAAGCTGGTAGATGCCAGACGTGCTGAGTTTGTTATCTCACAATATTGAGGAATGAAGTCGTGAACCAAAGGAGGAAGTTAGGAGAGTTCTATTGGAAATAATAAGAATAGCTCCTGGATTTCCAGGAGGGGTTCTCAAGTGGGTGGCTGCTGAGGCTCTTTGTTAGTGGTATTATACAGCAAAGTCATAATGTGGATACAAAGTGGGTCAAACTACAATCAACCTGTAGGATTGCAAGTATCGTTGTTTAGTTACTATTGATCCAGTAGAGAAGCAATGCATGTACCAAGGGTATACGGTGAGTAGCATTACCTTCAATTTATCTATAATTTCTAACATGGAAGGAGCAAAGAGGGGGATAGGAATATGGGTCCTGATGTTCTGGTCACCTATTTATATGTCTGAGGCCTAGCTGGGCTCACTGGACCTGGTGGTGCTAATTCCAGTATAAACACAAACTACTGTTTATCTCTAGGGAGGCCTGCAGAGTCTCCATGTTAAGGCCTAACTCTTCGCCTTCTGAGTTTCATCTGTTACCTTACTCTTTGACCTAGAGGGCTTGAGAGTAGGGATCAGGAAAAGCTCCAGGCTATGTGTGCCAAGGTAAGTTGGAAAGGCTTAGCTGAAGTGAGTAGTTGGACTAAAGAGAGTGGAGGAGGAGAGGAAGGAACTCCAGGCAAAAGGAACTACAGATGCAAAGGCCTAGAGTCTGGAAAGACCCTTGTGAAGTCCAAGTTCAATACCCCTCTAGGTCAAAGAGTAAGGTAACAGATGAAACTCAGAAGATAAGCAGGGACCAGGTGTTGGGGCCTTAGCAGGAGCTGCTACAGTTGTTAATCTGCACAGGGTAGGGTTGCTTTTGGAAGATTTGGGAGCCATTGGTGTGGGAACCATATGGGGAGGGAAGGGGGGTGCGGAGAGGACTGGAAGGTGGACCAAAGCCCATAGAATTATTTTTTTTGAGGTCTCTGAGGGGAGAATTAAGGA
Source organism: Fukomys damarensis (assembly GCF_012274545.1). Taxonomy (NCBI): domain Eukaryota; kingdom Metazoa; phylum Chordata; class Mammalia; order Rodentia; family Bathyergidae; genus Fukomys; species Fukomys damarensis. Next base: position 13,365,832 of record NW_022900935.1, read on the forward strand.
TCTAATGAATAGCAGGGGCAGTGTGGATGGAAGTAAGACTGGACCTGAGGACCTTTTAGGGAGAACTGGTTGGGTAGGACTAGGTGAGGGGGTGAGGGCCTGAGTGACTGATGGGAGTAATTTATTGACCAAATATTTATTGAGAGACATTTGTCAAGGTCTGCTTAGGAATCCCAGACCCCTTGGCCTCTGAGCTCTCAGCAGGGGGCAGAAATTTCCCATAGCCTCTGATTTTATTCCATAGATACTTTAAGGACTTCTCACATCCACCTCTCCATGGACAATCTGGGGAGCAGGTTTGTGCCTTTGGTCTTTGTTTCCCAGGCTGTCTATGTTGCCATGGTTCTAGCCTCTTCTTATTGGTGGCACCACGACTCTGGTGTATTGGATGTTGACTTCAGTCAAAGAAAAAGTGATTTTCCCTTTTATGGTAGATGAGTGAGAGAGAAGGTCTTGAGATCCAGATGCATGGCTGTGCATGAATGCTGGTGTGCCCCCACATCCCAGTGAAAAGTTCATTCATGTCTTAAGGCAGGCGGTGGCACCACTGAGCTAAATGCCTTGTCCTCTTTCATGTATTTTTGGTAAACTGTATCCAACAAACCTACTTAGAAGACAATTCCTAGGAGAGCTGAGAATCATTTTCCCTTTGTGGAGTGGGGCTGGCCCTCTGAGAAGCGCTGAAGTATAGAGTCACGGACAGGGACCAGTCCCCTGGTTCAGGACTTCAGAACCTACTGGTTCTGGGGTGCAGAGAATAAGTTTTGGGTCTGCACATCTCCTTAAGGCTTCACTTTTAGGACTCCACTCCTCCCTCTTGGGAAGGGGCCTCACTATCTTCACAGCCAGTCCAAAGGGAAGATTTAGAGTTAGAGAACACGGATCTGTATGCTAGTCTTGATAGTTTGGACAAGACTCTTAACCACTCTGAGCATTTTACTGAGATTCTTGCATCTGCAAGTATCAGCGAGCAACTTGATTTAGATAAAATTAGTGATTTTTTTTTTTTTTGGTAGGTATAAAGAGATCATCTGAGGAAGGCAGTTACCTCATAAAGGACCGGGAAACTACCAAGAGCCACATTCATCCGGTTTATCTGTCCCAGCCTTACTCTCTTCAGAGCCAGAGGCTCTTTAATCTTTGCATTTCTCTGTTTTACTGCAGCAACCAGCCCTGTTCAGTCATCTCCATCTCCTTAGCCTGCGTCCTTAGATGACTGTCCTAGTTCCCAACTTCCCCAACAGCTTGATTCATGCATTCCATGCATCACTGGGAGGAGATTCTGACTGGCTCAGCTTGAGTCATGTAATCACCACTCTCCTCCAATCAACTGGAGCCAGGAGGGCCAAGGCCCGTACTGTGGTGCTGCCGCCAGGCCAACTGAAAAAGATATTCTCAAAGAGTATTCTTGACCCTGCAGAAATGCCTACTGTCCTGAGCCTTGGGTTTCCCTTCTGGAAGTGGGTGCCAGTGCTTACTGCTTATGGTTATAGTGAAGGATGAAGGGAAAAGGTCCTGGCAGATATGGAAGTTCCTTGTCAGAGCTCTGACTACAGATAATTCCTCTCCTGCTTCCTCCCTGGGACTGGAGTGGGTTGTCACTTTCCTTCTCTCCCTCCACGAGGACCATGTCTTGCAGCTGGAGAGAGCAAGAGAGGCTGTGTGCTGAGCTTTCACCACAGAATCCATATAAAGCTGCTTCTGGTTGGAAATGTGAAGAGCTCTGTGTCGGGTGGCCAGGTTGATCTTGGGAGTGCCTGGATCAATACCACTCTGTCTCACCTCCCTACGCTTGAAGTGGGAAACAGGGTCAGCAGTGGGAAGCTATGAGACAGAAAGGCCAGAAGCAGGAGCGCCCTAGGCAGCAGCAACTCAGGAGTCATAATATTGTCTGGATTTGGGGAAGGAAGAATAATGCATGTGACTTCTTTCTCCTTTTTATGCTCACAGTTATAACAGTTATTTGTTATTTTTAAAGTACGTGTTTGTAGTAAGTAATGGTTGCATTCCTTGTGTGGAGTTGGTACATGTACATAACATATCTTAATGCCCTTTAAAAATCCCTTTGCTCTTCCCTGCCTCTTGACTCCCTTTATCTCTTGCTCCCCTTTATATATGCAAAAGATCTGTTTTCTTCACATAAGAGAAACCATGTGATATTTGAACTTATGTGTCTGATTTATTTCACTTAACATTATACTCTCCAGCTGCATCCATTTCCCTACACATAAGTCAAGATTATCCCTCTTTATAGCAGAGTAGTAGTTCATTGTGTGTGAATACCACATTTGCCTGGCCCGTCCATCTATTGATGGACACATCGGCTGTTTCCAAGCTTTAGCTATAGTGAATTGTGCTGCTGTAAACATGGGTAGGCGTGTATCCCTGTAATATGATGTCTTTAACTCTTTCAGGAAGGCACCTAGAAGAGGAATAGCTGAGCCGACTGGAATTTCTTGTTTTAGTGCTTTGAGGAATCTCTGTACAGATTTCCATTTTGGTTGTCTTAGTTTACATGCACCTCAATAGTGTAGAAGGGGTTCTTTTCCCTTGCAGCCTCACCAGCGTTTGTTGTTATCTAATTTCTTGATGATAGCCATTCTTTCTGGAGTAAGATGGAATCTCAGGTTGCATTTCACTAATGGCCAGAGATGCTCAACATTTTTTCATGTAATTATTGGCCATTGTATTCTTCTTCTGAGAAGTATCTGTTTATTTCAGTTGCTCAGTTTTTGGTTGAGTCTTTTATTTTAGGGATCTACTTTCTTTGAGTTCTTTCTATATCCTAGATATGAGTCCTCAGTCCAAAAAATAGCTGGCAATTCTTCCCCCATTCTGTAGGTTGTCTCTTTACTCTGTTGTTTATTTCCTTTGCTGTGCAGAAGCTTTGTAATTTGATATGATTTCATTTGTTGATTCTTAGTATTATTTCTTGTGCAGATGGAGTTCTGTTCAGAAAGTCTTTGCCTACGTCTCTATCTTCAAGAGTTTTACCTATTTTATCTTCCAGCAGGTTAAGTGTTTTTGTTTTAATATTTAGATCTTCGATCCATTTTGATTTTAGCTTAGTATGTATATGGTAAGAAAACATGGGTCTAGATTGAGTTTTCTGTATGTGGACAGCAAGTTTTCCCAGCGCCATTTGTTTAGAAGGCTCCCTTTCTTCCAGGGTAACTTTTTGGTCCTTTTATCAAATATCAGGTAGCTGAATGCACCTGGAGTTGTTTCTGCATCCTTTATATTGCTCTATTGATCCATATGTCTGTGTTCTTTTCTGTCAATAGTGTGCTGTTTTAAAAAAATCACTGTAGCTTTAAAGTCTGAGATTGTGATGCTTCCTGCCATACACTTGTCCAGGATTGCTTTTGCTATTCTAGGTCTCTTATGGGTCCATATGAACTACAGAATTGTTTTCTATAGCTCGGTGAGGAATGCTCTCAGTATTTTGATTGTGATTACATTAAATATTTATATCAATTTTTTTACTACATTCATTCTGCCTATGCAGGAACAGGGCATATCTTTTTATGTTTTGATGTCCTCCTTGATATGTATTTCCAGAGTACTATAGTTTTAAATTATAGAAGTCTTTCACTTCCTTTGTTAGGTTAATTCCTAAGTATTTAATTTTCCTTGACGATATTGTGAAAGGTATTGTTTCTCTAGTTTCTTTCTCAGTGAGTTTATTGTTAGTATTTAGAAACACAGTTGATTTTTGTGTTCACTTTGTATTCTGCTATGCTACTGACTTTGGTTATTCTAGGGTCTTTTGGTGGGAGTTTTTGGTCTTCTATGTAGAGGATCATGTCTTCTGTAAATAATGATAATTTGACTTCTTTCTTTCCTATACAAATCCCTTTTATTTCTTTTTTTTGGGGGGTATTGCTGGTGTTTGGTGCAATTTTTTCCTATTGAATTGCTTGTTCCCTTAAGCAATACCTAGTGACCTTTTAGACACTTTTTTTTTTTGGTACTGGATATCAAACTCAGGACCTTGTGCTTGCAAGGCAGGCGTGGTGCCACTCAGTTAAATCCCTGGCCCTTTGCCACTTTTGATAAGTTTTGGATTGAAATCTACTTTGTTTGAAATTGGCATTATTACTTTTGCTTTTTTCCAAGTTTCCATTGTTTTTATCATTTGAGTTTTAATCTGTGAATTTCATTTTCAATTAAATGTGTTATTTTATATACTGCATTTTTTGTTTGTTTGTTTGTTTCTTGATCCATTCTGCCAATTTGTGTCTTTTGACTGGGGAATTGAGACCATTCATTTGGAGAGTTATTATTGAAACATATTGATTTATTTCTGACATTGCATTATTTTCTTGTTGCTGATTTCCTTTATTTTTTTTCCCCTTTCTGCTTGACTGTTCATGCCTGGTATATTTTGGCATCATTGGCTTCATTATGTCTTTCTAGGATATCCTTGAGAATGTTTTGTAGTGTTTAGTAATCGTGAATTTCTTGAGGTGCTCTTTGTTATGGAAAAATTTATTTCTTCATCAATTTTGAAAGATATGTAGGATATATAAATCTGGGTTGGCAGTTTTCTTTCAGAGCTTGAAAGACTTCCTTCCAAGATCTTCTGGCCTTTAAGGTTTGTGTTGAGAAGTCTAATGTAATTCTAATGGGTTTACCTTTAAACTGATTCATTGCTTTTTATCTAACAGCTTGTAAGATTCTTTCCCTATGTTGGATTTCTGGGATTTTGGCCATGATGTGCTGTGGAGAGGTTCTTTTTTGATTGTGGCTACTTGGCATTCTATATGCCTCACTTATTTGTATGTTTAATTCTTTCCTTTTATTTGAAAAATTTCTTTTATTACTTCTGTAAACAGGTATTTATGCCCTTTGTGCTATATTCTGTTTCTTTTCCCCATTTATTCCTATTTATTTTATGAACACTTATTTATTTATTTATTTTTGGTATCGGGGATTGAACTCTGGTCCTTATGCTTGCGAGGCAGGCGGTGGAACTACTGAGCTAAATCCCCAGCCTCTATTCCTATTTATTTTAAATGACTCTTCTATGCGTCATCTTGTAGCTTTTGGACCCATTTTTTGGACCATTTTTCATACTTTCTTGTTGTTTTTAAAATATCTCTGAGTAGCTGGTCTTGGAAAGCATCCCTGTATTCTAGTTCTGATATTCTGTCCTCACACTGGTCACTTCTGCCCATACTTTCAATGTAATTTTTAATCTCCTGAATTTTTGTTTGGAACCTTTTGTGGACTCTTACTTGTTTGCTAAACTGGTCATTCATATTTTGTATTGTTTTGTTTAGCTCAGCTAGGTTTTTATTAGTGTCTTCTGTAAGCTCCCTGATTGTTTTCTTTATTACAACCATTATCTGTTTATTTATATCTCCTGTAAGCCTGCCAATCACCTTATTGTTCTGTTTTAAAATCTCTGTTATCTTTTTAAATAATTTGGTTGTATAGCTTTTGCTTTCCTCCACTTTGCTCCCCTAGATAAGCTTTGGGGTTGTTGGGAGTTTTGGCATGCATTTTGTCACTTTGTCTTCTCATGTTTTATTGTTTTTTGCTTGATTGTTTATGTTTAGTGGAAACTTTGTTGCTAGTATGAAGATCTCTTTAGTTACTTTGCTTTTCAGTGATGCACTCAGCATATGGCTAACTATAGTTCTTTGCCTCAGTCCCAAGATTTAACCACCTCTGTTTATTTGGGAGGGATGTATGCAGTGCAAATGGCTTAGCACCCATTTCTCTGGAAATGGACTGCCATATTGTTAATGTCGCAAAGGTAGTCTGGTAATTGGCATACAGAGAAACCCTAATATCAACAACTGTGCAACCTTGACTGTAGCAAGTAAATCAGCAAAAGTAATGTTGTCCAAGACAGACTGGATATTGACATACTATCAGAACCATCATATGTACCACTCTTAATGCTAGAAAAAAATTTGCAATCATAGTATAAACACAGAGATAATCCAATTAGTGACCTATAGGATATCTCTGGTAAATGCATCAACTATACTCCACTAATAAAGAAAAGAATTCATCAGTAGTAACATAAGAGCTAACTATCTGAAGACTAATTAAACTCAATGCTTGTACAATTAAAGATATAGGGTGTTGGAAATGGTAGGATGTTAGAAGGAAAAATTATAAAAATTAAACAATGGGAGATTATAAGGAGGAGAGTAAATTGAGATGAAGGAGTCTATTAAGGAGTAAAAGGATATTTATGGAATTACATAAAGGCAGCAGCACAAATGAGAGAAATAGAAGATAAAAGAAAAATGTCAAAAACACAACATGGGAATAAAAATAGAAAAATTTAAAGGAAAAAAAATAAAAGAAAATGAGAAAGGAAAAAGAGAGAAAAATGAAAAAAGTATAAAGAAAAATTTCCCAAACTTCAATAAACTAATGAAAAAGGAAGAGGAAAGAGAAAACAAAAATTCTCTGTGTTGTTGAAATAGCCGTCTCTTTCCAGGATCCACAGTTTTGGATTCTAGCTATTCATGGCAGTTTTCCCCTCGCCTTATGTCCTATGGGTTTGTGAGGTGTACCTCCTATTCCAGCAGCCCTTTTGTGTACCCCAGGCTGTGTCAATGTCACACAAAGATGTGTGCTTGCTCACATTGTCAATCAGATCTCAGATATGTGGCGGATGCAGGCAGTGTGGCAAGGGTTCACATAATTAAGGCTAGCATTTTCAGTCCCAGCTGTTTCTGAGCTCAACTCAAGCTGGGCCTGGCTTCTCACCATCCAGGTGGGTCTGCATCCTTTTAGGCCTAAGCTTAAATTTCTTAGTGGATCTCTTTCTAGCCTAGTCCCTATCTGTAACTGTCTCCCAAGGCTGTCTCTCGTACTCTGTCACTGTGGGAGGGTAACAGTGGGAGCCCTGAAGTGAAGCTGCTTTTAGTTCTGCTGAGTTATGGATTTATGTAATCAATCCTTTTCCAAAATTGTGCTTGATGATGCACTGTCTGGCAACATGGCAGGTGCCTGTGTGGGAATCCCTCTCTGGCTATTGCTTGCCATGTGGAAGGAGACCCCTCGGAGAAAAACCTTTGTGCTACTTTTGTAGCACATAACAGTTGTACACTCTGCTGCCATTTGTCCTGGATCACCCTTCCTCTGAAAAGAGCCAGGTACCCCTCCGTCTTAGTTACTTTTCTCTCATTAACCAATACCTGAAGTTAAAGGGGAAAAGGTTTATTTGGCCTAACCTTTTAGAGGTTCAGTCCATAATCAGCTGGCTCCTGGGCAGGGTAGCAGAAGGGAAACAATTCATGGCGGTGGAAGACAGCAAGAGCAACAAGGGAGCTTCACAGAGCCTACCCCTTTTATCTTATTCGGACTGCTTAGGGAGGGTAGCACTCATGCCTTAATCCTAGTGACCTCAGGGCTAGCCCCACCATGAATCAATTATGCATTCTAGATTCATCCACTCTGAAAAACCATGAGGCTTTGTGGGGGGTGATATCTAAACACAAGCCATAACACCCTCCCCATGAGCTGCAAGCTGGGAAGAGAGTCTAAATTGTTTTGTTCTTTTCTCTGTGGACAAAACCGTGTTTTGGACCATTTTTTCCAACTTCTCTGTAGCTTCTAATTTTTACTATCAGTTTCTTCCTGATTCTCACTGATCACTTCTCTTTTATTTTTCCTTACCAAGTTGTTATTTTCCTTACCAAGTTGTTTATTGTTTGGATTCTTGATCTCGGAGAGGCTGAATTTTGCTGCCAATCATGACTCTGCTATTTTCCTCCTCCTATTGTAGTAATTAAAAAAAAAATTAAACACACACCATATTTTAAAAAATCAGTTTTTGTAGTGTGAGTGTCTCCCAGGGTTGTGTTGAAATGTAATTTTAATCCTGAGGTAATAAAAGTATGGAAAGTTAAGGCGGGGTGTGATGGCACATATCTGTAATCTCAGCACTTTGCAGGGCTGAGGCAATACAGGTGACTTCTTCAGGATGAGTGCTGTGCTGCTAAGTCTGATTTTACTAGGATATTCATCAAATAGATTAAGCTTCTTCCCTTAAATCACTTAGCTGGAAGAGGACAGATTTGAATACATCTTGTTGGATGCTAAGGTCACCATGTCACCCTGTAGTCTGTGAGTGAAAAAGGCTTTCTTCCCAGCTCTGGATATCCTTTCCTGTGAAAAGAATTCAATTAGTATATCTTTGAGTCCCTTTGCACCTCAATTTTTCACCATCTTGGGAGAGGTGGGACAACTTCCTTTCCAGTTCATAAGTTTAGGAAGAATAATGGGGACTGACTGACTCAATCTCCAAAGTGCTCTGGTCTGAGGAGGCCTCAGAGGTCCTGCTGTGGTGGTAGACTTCCTCCGTAGAAGTCTGACATTTAGTGTGGCCTTGAAACTTACACCTAAGGTCAGGATCTAGTTCATTATATCACATACGAGGTTTTTTAATCCCTTTCTTCATTGCTCCGTCAAAATACCTGATAACCACAACTTAAAGGAGAGGTTTATTTTGGTTCATGTTCCAGGAGTTCTTCAGTCCTTTCACAGCAGGCCAGTTCCAGGCAGAGGCAGCATGATGGAAAGGTCTGACAGAGGAAAGCTGCTTACCTCGTGACAGCTGATTAGAGAGTCAATGGAGGAGCTGGGAAGGGAGATACACCGTCTTGGCTACTGTGACCCGCCTCTTTTGGCCAGACTCCACCTCCTAACAGCAAGTCAGCTATAACACCCCCATAATCCAATCTCCTCCCAAACACGTGAGGCTTTGGGGGCCACTTTCTATCTGTATCATAACACTAAGCTATGTCCACTAAGTCAGCATCTCTGACTATTTGTTTTATTTTTTAAAATTGTTTAGGATTGGCCTGGGGATTTAGCTCAGTGGTTCGGTGGCCTGCCTTGCAAGCGCAAGGACCTGAGTTCAATCCCCGGTACCAAAAAAAAAAATTATTTAGGACTGAGCCAAGGGACCGCTACTTCCTGGGACATTTCTAGAGACCACAATAGTATAATGTCTTAGACAGTTTCCTGCACTGAGACACAATACCTGACACCCATAACTTAAAAAAAGTTGAGGTTTATTTTGGCTCATGGTTGACTCAGTCCATGGTTGAGGGGCTCCAGTCTGGGAAGGGCATCATGGAAGGGTCTGCTGGAGTACTGCTGCCTACGTCATGGCGGCCAGGAAGCGGAGAGAAGGGAGGAGCTGCAGAGGGAGTCACATGCGTCCAGACGACATCCCGGGTGACCTACCTCTAACCAGGCCTCACCTTCTCACGTCAAGCCAGCTAGCCAGTGGACTAATCCACTGATGGGTGTAGCACCCCATGATCCAATTACCTGCCAAAAATCTGAGGCAGTTGGAGACACCCCAGATCTAAGCCATAACCAATAGTAATAATAATAGTGATCATAGAGATAGTTTCCATCTAGGGAGGTTTACTATGGGCTAGTACAAGGACTATTCAGGATATACAGTCGTCTCAGGAGGTAGCAGCTAATATTGTTTCTTCTCTACAGTTAAGGAAAGCAGAGCTTAGAGCAATGGTGGGAACCTATGGCTCACGTACTGCAGCAGGCAAGCACAGCCCTCTGTCAGCTCATGAGCCCAGTTGCCCCAGTGGCTGAACATAAGATAATGTTTTTTTCCAAACTAAAGCTTCAGTACTCAGATTTAATCTCAGTGCTGGCACTTTGTGATCAACAAGTGGGTTTTGGGTGGCAGTTTGGGCAGTCGATCTATAAAAGGTTTACTGTCACTGGCTTACAGTAACTTGGTTATTAAGAACGTGGCCCAAGCCATGCATCATCTCCTCTGTGGTAGAGTCCTAGTCTAGTCAGGACCAAAGCCATGCTGCTAACCACTTGGCTATCTAGTTCTCTGGAAAGCAAGAAGTCTCTGGACATGGAATCACTAGGAAGTGTTTCCTGGAAGAGGGAGAACACAGGCCCTGAACTAAATCTTGAAGGACTCACAGACAGGCTATTACTTTAGCAATTCTATTTTGCCTTAATCATTGGCAAATCCCAGTGGTGTGTATGCCATAATTCTTGGATGCCTCTCCCTCAAATTTAGATATCATATCATTTGTTTAACTTGCTGAATGAAGTAATTAGTACCTGGGAGTCTGCCTGCCTGGTGCAATATATTGGTGCTGCTAACAAAGTTTATGCCTTCAGGCCATGCAGTGGAATTTGATTTAATTTGTCCCAAGGTTAGGAGAGACCATGGGAGACTTTGGCATCTCCTTCATCTCCGTCATGGAGTAATTCATTGTGAGGTGGGGAGGTAGCACGGGGCTGTTGCGGCACTAATGGGACTCCAAAAGCCTTCCCACTGGAGTCTGACTTGCTTTATGGATGCAGTCAAGCAGCTATCAACCCCCATCACTGGCAGATGCTGTATTCAGAGTCACAGGAACCAAGCCTGGAAAAGGATCCTCTCCAGTTCATCCTATCGCTTTGGCCTCTGCAGTGGCTCTTGTGCCCAAGACGAGGACATCATTGATGGAGGGGACTTTATTTCATCCCATTTTTTGTGCCCCTGTTCCAGATAAGGCATTAAGTGGAGCTCTGCCTTTCCCCCATCTTGCCTGTCTCCTCTTGGTGGTAATAGCTCTCAGCTTGAGAAGGGGAGCAAGATAAACCCTGTACCCCACCCATGGCGTCTGGAGCAGCCAGCTGACATCCTCTGTTTCCCACATGCCAGGCCAAGCTTTACTCGTTTTCCCACACAGGTCCCAGACCATGCCCTTTCTCTCTGTCTTCCGATCTGAATTCCCCTACCCTTTTCGCCTCAGTTTTAACCTTCCTTCCTCTGACCCCTTCTTCCCTGGACTGCTTCCCAGATAGTACAGTGTTGGGAGACAGTGTAGCTCAGAGATTAAGGATACAGGCCCTGGAGACAGTTGGCCTGGGTCCAAACTAGCTATGTTGCTTATCTGCTGTATGCTCTTGCATAAGTTACTTAACCTCTCTTTGGCTTGGTTGGCTCATCTCTCAGATGGGAGCAGATAGGGTCTTGAGAAGGTAATAGTTAATTTATAGGTGAAGAACATGGAATAATGCTGGTCCCTGGAATGTGCCATCTGAAATTGCCCTGGCATGTTGTTGATCTTTCCCACTCTCCTCTGTGTCTTCCGGGACTCCTCCTTCAGGATGCTTCTGGGGACACACCCCTTGTCCTGTACCCATGGGCTTCTGGCCAGCACATCTCCTCTGCTGTCCTTGGCTCCCTACAGGACGGTATGAGGTTGATTTGGCCTCTTCCTGACCATCCAGGTGAGCTGGGCAGGCAGGCCGGCTGTCAGTCTACCAGCTTTCACAGGATGGTGCTCTGTGGCAGACACTGGTTCTTGTGGATAGAGATTACCCCTTTACAGTGTGTAGTTGAAAGGAGGTCCTGTGAGCCCCAGAAACCCTGTCCATACTAGGAGCGGGGAGAAAAGGAATGCTTAAAGATTGTAGCATTGTGACAAAGTGGCTTGTCCCCTAAGTTCATGGAGGAGAGCATACAGGGGAGGGAGGACTGTCAGAGTTAGTGATGCCATCCTTGTCTGGGGGGGTCTCTGCAGAGCTGTCAGGAGGAGGGCTGGGGGCTGCTTTCCGGGTAGAGATAGTCCTCAAGGGAAGGAGACACAAGTTTTTGGTTCAGTAGCAGGGTTACTATTTTCCTATTTACAGTTGCCCAAAATGCCAGGGGCTTTGTAAGGTAATGAGCCTCCCATCATTGCACAGGTTAAGTACAGTCTCGTGTGAGGTCTGCTATGCTGATAAAACTCTTACTAGCTCAATGTATGCTAAGTCCTGATTTAAACCTTTTGTTATCTCATTTAAGCTTCACTACATTTTTTTTGGGGGGGATCGAACTTGGGACCTTGTGCTTGCAAGGCAGGCAGTGGCACCACTGAGCTAAATTCCCAGCCCAAAGCTTCACCACGTTTGAAGGGTAGCTAAAATGATTGTTTTCTTCCAATATAAATAAGGAGGTTAGAGCCTTGGCCAGGCAGGCCAAGGTTCCACCCACCTGCTTTCCCTGGGTGCGTAGCTTCTTTCTGGTCAGGCATTCCCATGTCTTACCTGCGGTCAGAAGTCTTTTCTGTGCATTTCTTTGAAGAGGGCTCTATAGGGTGGAAGTAGGTATTCAGAAAAAAAGACCCTTAGATGAAAGTAGCTTGGGAAACAATGGGTTCAACAATGTCACTGTGAATCCCCTAGACAAAGTCATAATATACAGCGTGTCTGAAATGTACTTAATCACAAACATCTCCCCAGCCTCTAAACATTTTGGGTATTGTTGAACAGGCACTGGTTGCTGCCTCTGTGCCTACTGATGAAGGATGGAGTCTTCCAGCTAGGAGGCTGTCCTGATGGCTACCAGAAGGGGCAGGATGCCTCCCCAGCTCTCACAGGGTGATGGCAGCGGGTGGCAGGAGGGGAAGGACATGAGTTCACTGACACTTGGTTATTTATGCTGATAGCAACTGTGGCACTAGGAGCATGTTTCATGCCCAACACATTCCTGGAAACATGGGCTCTTACATCCTTTAAAAAACCCAAGCCTGGCCCACCTGCCTTAATTCCCCATCCTAAATCCAGTCATCTCTCAGGACTACTCCAGGGTCTCCTTCTTGGGTCACCAGAATGTCAAGATCATTCCCTCTCTTCCCCATTGTTGCTTCTGGCTTACTGAGATTCTTCCTGCCGAGATGAGTTTTTCTTGCTGACCAAGACGTTTATTTATTTTACTGATTTAACACATCCCATGCCTACCAAGAAAGCATAATAGATCAAATTTTCTCAAGCACGTGTAACCATATGCAGAACCTCTTACAAGGTATACTTCCCTTTCTTATTATCTAACCTAATTATTTCTCCGTACTACAGTACAATACATTTTCCTCCTAATCACCGGTCCATTTGGGAAACATGTCTGGAAGGCAGCTAGGGAAAAGCAGCAAGGAGCTTGGTAGGGTGGAGAGGGGGCGGGCAAGGTCTGCAGGCTTCAGCCAGGGTGGTGTCCAGGGCTACTTGGCAGGGGTCAGTTTTCTTCCGGGAAGGGTCCAGCCACTCATTTCTGACCCTGTAGCCTCTAGGCCTTTTTGAAAAAGAAAAATGAGTCAGGCTCAGTTCCTGCGTAGTTTGCTTCTCTTCTAATCGGTGCCAGGGCCCCAGACACTAGGGCTGTAATTACTTATGCTGTTGAGAGAAGGGAGTTCTTAAAGTGATTTATCACTGAGGCGCTGCAAAATGACAACTGCTCATCACTTAAAACAATGAGCCTGTAGATGCTGGCCATGCAGGTGGGGGTGTGTGGGGGTGGCAGTGTTCCTTCTCTATAGGACTTTGGTGGCTGACTTAATTAAGGATTAACCCCCTGGGGACATCCCCTCCAGGCACACCACCTTGGACTGGCCTGTGCTTTCCATGTAAGTGCTTCACAGTGTTTTTTGTTTTTTTTTCTCTGTACCAGGGATCGAAGTCAGGACCTTGCACTTGTGAAGCAGGTGACAGAACCATAAAGTCTAATTAAGGCATTTTATTTTATTTTAATTTTTTGGTATTGGGGATCGAATTCCAGACCTTGCACTTGCAAGGCAGATGGCGGCACCACTGAGCTAAATCCCCGGCCCTCACAGTGGTTTTAAAAATATTTGTCAATGCTTACTCTATTGGGCATTGTGCTAAGTGGTTTGTGCATGTTGTCTCATGATGCAAGACACGTATTAGCTCTCAGATGTGTTGGGAACCCCAGAGAGGCAGAAGCCCCATAGCTGGACCACTCTGAAGGGCCAAGGGGATCAGTTGTTATGGCAACTGGTCAGTCCTGCCCCTGTGCCTACCTCTGGGACCACGATGGGCACTGATGCTGTGGCTTAGGGTTCCAGAAGGAGGAGTGAGCTTTGGGTCTTTTTATGCCCTCAAATTTCACCCCCAAATCATAGCTGTCCCCCCGGCTTCTTACTTCCAGACAGCAGCTAGGTGGTTCTTTTGTGTGTTCTCTCATGTCTGACCTTGTGCTGCGATCCTTCACGCAAGCCAAGCCTGCTGCACTGTGGCCTACAGAATAGAGCACTCTCTTTCCATCTCTTCCTTCAGAGGCAGGTAGTGTGGTGGTGAACGGCACCCCCACTGGCGTCTAACTGCCAGTTCCACTTCTGAGCTGTGTGATCTTGAGCAAGACATCAAACCTCTCTGTGTCTTGGTTTCCCCACTTACAATGGGAGCATGTAAGTATTCATTTCAGGTTTATAGACATTAAAGGAGTTAATGTGTGTAAAATGCTTAAAACAATGGTGCCCTAGTTATTATTACTTTGTTCCGTTTCTGTATTTCAGTTCTTTTTTTTTTCTTCAGAATGGAAAGAAAGACCAGATGGATAGGGCTTCACATGGGGTGAATGATATTAGGAGGAAGGGCTTGTTTCCCATTCCTGGCATGTCCTGGCCTTTCTCTGTTTCTCGTTCCTAGGAAGACAAATGGTTATTCTGACTGGTGAGCATGGGAAAAGAGACTGAATATACTGAGCTGTTATTGTCTCCTTTGGGGACTTCTTGGTAGTAAGGTTTCTGCTGCCGTGGGGTGAAGCCTGCATTCCCACTGTTCCCTGCGGCTGCCTGATGGGGTGAAATTGGGAAGCCCATGTTGGCATCTAAACTACGCCCCCTACAGTACACTTCATGTACTACAGCTGCCATTTTGTTTTCCATCTCCCAGACACCTTCAGTTCTATGCCCTGGCAGGATGATAGAGGGAAGTCACTTACAGGGACTTGTGGGAAGGGGCCAGCCACTCTCTCGTCCTCCATGCTGTGGTCCAGAGTCAGGTGCTTTTCCGTTCGGAGGGGTGATTAAGTTCTGAGTAGCAAACATTTTAATTACACTCTATTTGCCTTTCTTAGTGGAGGGCTGGGGCTTGTGCAAAGGAGTCCCAGAACCACTTTAATATTGAAGGGGCCAAGGATTCAATTCCACTTTTGTCTGCCAGAAAGTCAGCCAATTCTTACGGAATACATCAACCATTTAAATGATTGTGCTGACTTTTCTTTATGGTGAGAAATGACATGTTCTCTAGTTTTGTGTCTTTGAGCTCACCCAGCTTTGTGTCTGGATTGCGGTCCAGAGTGTGAGAGGCTGCCTCATTTATTACTCCTACTTCCTCTGCAGAACATTAGGGAAGGGGCACGACTCCCCTCGAGCCACACAAAGGGAGTCATCCCCACCCCAGTTTTACAGATGAGATGATGACATGAACTCGGGGGGAAGTTACTGGCCTGGGGCCATGCAGTGCAGAGTGGAGTGTCCAGGAAGAGAGCCCGTGTCTCTAGGACTTCACAGCCCCGTACAGCATTGTCTGGAAGGAAGCCTTATAATTTTATTAGGGCTTGCTTTGACTTACAAGCCCTGGGTAAAAAAATAGGGTGACTCAGAAAAGAGGATGAAGAAACCTAGCTCTAGGGGCCTCAGGTTGGGCCCCAAGGATGCACTCACCTTTAGGACCCTTTCCGTGCTCACCTGCTCACTTCCTTTGTCTCCATGGCAGGTGCCTCTTTTTCCCTTGGTGGGGATGGGGCCACTAAAAGCCCTTCAGTTGTTTTGTTTTTTGGTACCAGGGATCGAACACAGGTCCTTGCGCTTACAAAGCAGGCGATGGAACCACTGAGCTAAATCCCTGGCCCAGCCCTTCGATTTTGGAATGAGACACCTTTCAGCTTAAAGTTCCCTTCCTTAGAGAAACCTTCCCAGACTCCACAGTCAGGTTCCCCGTCACTCTTCTCCATGACCTCGTTCTCAGATGTTACTTATACATGCCTGTGTGGTTATTTGATTCATCTATGGTTTCTCCATTAGACTTTAAACCTCATGAGGACAGCACCTCCCAGACACTTGCCGAATGAGTTTTTGAAATAAATTCAGCAAGTGAAGAGAGGACAGGTCTTTCAGGGAGAGGCAACAGCACCGACAAGTCCCCAGAAGGGTGAAGAATGTGGTGCTCTCAAAGCAGGCACATTAGGAGTCCGGCCAGATTGGACAGGAGGTGAAGATTTGGGCTTTCTCCCAGGTTCTCAGGGAGGCCTTTGCCAGGTTTGGAGCAGGAAAGTGAGGAGGTAATCTGTTTTGGTGGCTGCAAGGAGTAAAGCTGGGAGACCAGGAAGGAGGACATCTCCACAACCCAGGAGAGCGGCAAGGGTGGGTTTTCTGGCTAGGCCACAGAGCAGTAAGAATGAAATTTTTCGAGCAGGACTGCCAGTGTTCCAGCTAACTCACATGTCTGGGTTCCTAAAAGGTCCTTGACCTCCCACACACATTAAAGAAGGCTTTTGACCTGTCTCTTGTTACAGCTACATTCAGGGCTCAGTGGTTCCATGCAGTGTCCCCCTCAACAGGTAGAATTTATTCTGTTACAGGTAGCAGTTCTGGTCCACTGGTCTGGCCACTTGAGTTCCCTTGTGTCAGCTACAGAAGCTCAGGAGTCTTTCCTGGTCACCATCATGTGGGAAATCAGAGGGCTGGTTACCTTCTCAGTTGAAAAGGCCAAGCAGAGCCCAAACAGAGCCTACTAGGTTTGCACAGAGCCAGTTTGACTCATACTACAATCCCAGATGTGAACACCAGGGGGCTCCCTTGAGTCTTGAGAAAGATAAGTGTGGGCCCAAAAAGGAAGTTGGATTTCCTTACCTTTGTCTTGAGTAAATTTTAACAGACTCGTGGGATTTATTAACTCGTGCAATGTTACAGGAGGCTGGGTTGGATGGATGGATGGATTGGCAATAATTTATCCAACAGATGAGAATCCAGAAGCTACTACACATTGCTCTCCTGTATTGTGAGAGTCAGAGGTTTTAAACTTGTTACCAATCTACCAGGTAACCTTACTTTTTGTGTTAGTAGTTGTAGAAGCCATACTTTGTTGAGTCACCAACACGTTCAAGGCACTGATCGCTTTAACAACTCACAATAGTCCTTTGAGAGGAGTTTGATTATCCCAATTTTACAGATGAAAAAGCTGAATTTGGAGAGCTTTAGAAGCTTACCCAAGGGCAACAGGAAGGCTAGGTGGAGCTGCAGTTCCAACCCAATGGAGAAGATCAAGGGTAGATGTACTCTTCCAAGGGCATCTTGGCAGTGGGACATCAGCAAGGGGTTCTAAGAAGGAGAATGACGTGGCCAGACTCTAGCATGAAGGATGGATTGAGTGGTGCAGTGACCAGATAGGAGATGGTACAGTGGGTCTAGGTAGGATGAGTATGGAATTAGGGCAGGGGCCATACCTGGAGGGAGGGGATGGATATGAACTACAGAGCCGAGCACCAATCTCTAGAGGGAGGGATCTGAGTGGACAAGGTGGTATGAGACTTTGAGAATATTAGTTGTGCGGCTGTCATCACAGTGGAGCCTTCGGCAGGGACGAAGAGAAGTGGTGGAGAAGCATCTTTAGGGGCAGATAAGCACTTCAGAGCTCAAGATAACCCTGCCCCGAGCCACAGAAGAGCCTTTGTCTAGGTAACAGTCCCTGGTAATGCCCAGGTCTTCTTTGGTTGAAGTCCTATCTTTCCCAAGGGCTTCCCAGGTGAGGCCATATCATCTTGATTAGACTTTAAGAATCATTTGAAATTGCACAAGTGTGTGACTGTGTGTGTGTGTGTGTGTGTGTGTGTCTGTTTCTCAGCTTTTAACCTTGTCAACTTGTGCCTTTTAAATACTAATTACCTATTGGGCTCTGACAGCTTTGCTTTCTTAGAACAGCCTCAGCAGGCCCCTGTGTCCCTAGGGACCAGGAGTGTGGCTGTTTCTGCGTGCAAGAATCTGGACAGTGCAGGTCCAGGGTTAATGAGCCAGGGAGGGCAAGGCTCCGGGAGGAGGCAAGGCGACTTGGGCTGGCAGCCACGTGTCTTTATGGCAGAGCCCTGGTGCTAGTGTTTCCTGTCCCCTCAGACCTAATGAGAAGAGGCAGGTCTGCCACAGTGCCTGCTGGGTGAGGGGCGGGGAGCTCCACGGAGGCCAGGGTGGGCTCTTGGCTGGGCAAGCTGACAGTGCCATTGGCTCCTCCATGCTGGAGGGGAAATTAGCTCCCTCCTAAGGAGACACAGCACACGTTCAGTTGCCAAGATTCCCACTCCCAGGACCAACGCCACTTTTCTTCCAAGTCAGAGCACAGGTGTATGTGTGGCATTTTAGAGGTGTGCAAATTCAGGGTCTGTCCTTCAAGGGCAGGGACTTGAGTACTAGATATATGTGAGGATTAATACAAGCCATTCAGTCCTCCTCCATCCCAGAACCCCAGGCAGTGTGGTGTAGATTAAAAGCTCTCAGTAATCAGGCAAACTGTAGCTCAATATCCCAACTCCTTTCCCTCCTAGTTGCGTGGCTGTGGGCAAGTTACTCAACCCCTACGAAATTAAGTCAATGGGGATAAGAACTGATTTGACCTTCCGGGGCAGTGATATGGCTTACTGAGATTGTATTTCTGAGATTGTGTCTGTGCCACTGTAACAAAGAACCCCACGCCAGGTGCCTTAAAGAATAGGAACTGGTTGTCTCATGGTTCTGGAGGCTGGAATCTGAGACCAAGGCATGGGCAGGGCTGGTTCCTTCTGAGCACTTCGAGGGAGCATTGCTCTGGGTCTCTCTTCTTGGGCTCCAGTTTCATGTCATGTGGTATTCTCCCTGTATGCACCTCCATCTCCAAAGTCCTTTTTCTATAAGGACACCCATCAAATTAGAGTAGTGCCCACCCTCAAAACCTCATTTGATCTTAATTACTTCTGCAAAGACATCATCTCTGGGTAATGTTACTTAATGAGGTACTAGGGGTTAGGATTCAACACAGAAATTTTCAGGGATGGGGGTGCACAATTCAACCCATCACAGATATTGGGTGCAACTATTGTAGAATAAATAAGTTAATTAGATATCTTGTAGGCAGTTAGGCAGGACTGGCCTTCGAGAAGCCAACATGGAGGATAATGAGGACACATTTACTCAAGGCCAGCATTGTAAAAGGAGAGAAACTACCACACCCAGGTAGGATAATTAGCAGTGACTGGTATTCTGAATAGGTACCAGTCACCTGGATGGGGGACCAAGATCTTCCTAGAAAGATCCCTGACCTACCCCTTACCGAAAATCCTCGCTCATTCCTTGTATGGGTGCTACATGACTTGCTTCCCCATTGGACCCCCATTTAATCAGTATTACCTAAGCCCCTATTCTTGTTGTAATCATGTTGGTTGTTCATAGTTTTGTCCACCTTGAGATTTCTCATTGGATCAGTATTACCTAAGCGACTGTACTTGTAATCTTACTAGTTGACTGTAGATTTGCCCCACCTTGAACCAGGTGGCTTTGTCACATAAAACACCTTTGAGAAACAGGGTTGGTGAGTAACCCATTTTCTGGTCCCCCTTCTGTCTCTCTTAGACAGAAGCTTGCTTTCTCTCAATAAACTTTTCCTACCTCCGTAGGAAACCTCCATTGTTCCTAGAATTCATTCTTTGATTTTAAAAAGCACCAACTTTGTGTTTCAGATATCTAGTAGGCCTGGGAGTTACATCTGTTCCCCCTATATCACAACCACTCAGCACAGGACCTAAAGTAAACACACTGTAGACTGTCATTGTTATGGCTGAAATCAGTAATCTCTACTACCGGAACAGACTCCATTGCCACCTCAAAAGCCACCCACATTCCAGTGCTTCCTACACTCTTCTGTTCCACTGTAACTTTTATTTTCTATCTTTTCTGACCTCTGACCTGAGGGTCTATTCACTGCCCTTAAAATGGAAAAGGATGCCTGGTGAGGGTGTGACAAAGTTGAGATTGTTGGGTTTGTGAACCTGTTAGTATAATTAAGGCTGATTCCTGACTCTTTGGGGTCATACTCCGACATTTGTTTAGCTGAGAGAAAGAGGTGGGTGGGAGGCAGGAATTTAGACCTTGCTCTCCATAACCTCCTAGCTCAAGGGTGGGCTAACTACAGCATGTGGGTGTTTTCTGACTAATGGCCTTATTTTTGTCAATAAAGTTTGATTGGCACAATTATGTCCATTCATTTGCATATTGTTTCTGGTTGCTTTTATGCTATGAAGGCGGTGTGACAGAGATCAATTGTACTACTTACCGAGCTGAAATATTTATGGTTTGGGCCACTATGGAAAAAAAAGTTTGCCAACCCCCGTGCTAGCTTTATGATCTTGGGCATATATCTTAACCTCTCTGTGCTTTTCTTTCTCATTTATTCATTGGAGGTGGCAGTGGCACCTTCCTCATGGAGGTGTCTGGATGATTGAGTGACCTGGTAATATAGTGCTGCTTCGGCCATTCATCTTATTGTTACTCAAGTCACAGCCAGGCTTCATGGCTCTAGAGTCACGTGCTTTTACCTGCAGCTGTAATTAGGGCCAGTGACCTTTGGAACTTGGTCTCTCTAACCCTGCAGTGTCCCCCTGCCTATGAAGACTTCCCCCGGCTCTTTCGGGTCCGCAGAAACAGGAATGCAGTGCCTCTCATTCCCAGCTGTCTCAGACCTGTCTCTGCCATCTCATTTAACAACTGTTTACTGAGACCTATTATGTGCACAGAAGCCTATGACGGGCAAGTCAAGAGACTTGCGAGACATCACCCCTGCTCACGCATGCATCGCCTTCCTTCTCCTCCTTATGTAACTGGGTACTTGTAGAGACTTGGACCTTACAGTTTTTTGAAGCCAAGAAACTTATTTAAAAATTGTGCGCAGTGCCTGTCTTGAAGGGTGGAGACTGGAATTTATCTTTAGGGCAGACTGTCCCTTTGTTCTTGGCAGCACCTCTTGAGTGGGCCCTTGTAGTTATGTAAATGAGGAGCCGCCGCTCTCCCCAGTTCTCCAGAAGACCCAAAGCGATTGCTTCAGACTGAGCCGTTAGGTGCAATGCTTAGTAATGTAAATCAGGAGGTATTTTAGTGGAACTGTGCCTCTGCAAATTATGTTTCCTTTGGAGAAATGTTTCCCTTCTAATTCTGGATGGAGACTGCCCAATGCCTGTAAATGGTTGCATTTATACAAAGATGGGAAGGTTTTTCAGCAAAATTTCCCTGGCTATACTCTTTGGTCTCTAAGAGACTGGTGGGATTTTTGTGGTGTTGCCCGGTTGGGAAAATCTCACACTTGTGGGCGGGTGGGGTTTAGCTTCATGGGGGAGTCTCCACAGTGGGATAGGATTTGAGAGGCAGATCTGGGCTCTGGAGAGGGAAGACTGGCCGGCCATCAGGCAGGGAAAAGGTCTCGTCCTAGGTTTTGAGACCTGGTTTGTGTCTGTGGGGGTTCCCAAGTGGCCACTGTTAGTAGCAGCTCTCATTTCTGCTTGAGTTTCTTCAGTCCCAGACTTTCGCAGAGGTCTTGCTCACCTTCTAGTTGGTTCTCAGCGACGATGTAGATAAGAGAGGGTGAGGGGTTGAGGAGTTGGGGAGATAACCCATGGTGTGGAAGGGGCAGCCATCAGAGATGGACAACAATGATGACCAGGAGAGGACACTGGGCTCACTCGAGACCCCAGCAGCCAGCAGCAGACAAGCCAAGCTCTCATTCTGGAGCCCTCAAGGCTGCCTTTGGAAATGCTTGGAAATAAGTTGAAGGGCAAACTTAGGGAACGTTCTCCTGAGGTAGCAAAAGCAGCCACTTATCACCCTTTATTTCTTTGACTGTTCAACAAAACCACCTGGCCATTTCCTTTTGTCCTGGAATATTTCACTGTCACCTTTCCCCTGGTTAACATTCAGGATCTATGTAAATTTAATGTCTGTTTGGCCTGCTGATGTTGAACGTGACAGAGAACACTAAAATAACACACTTGCGATGCACTGTCCAGAACAACCCAAATCATTCATTTCTCATGAACAGGTGCTGAAAGTCACAGATGCCAGGAGTCCACATGGATGGTGTAGGAAGGGCCCTCCTCAGTCATCCCTCAAACAGGGGTAATGGTCACGATGGCAGGTGGTCCTTTTGACAGTTGTTGTCCTTGTAATGAGACAAGACTGATGGTGATTTTGCAGAGTTGCAATGGTAGGAGGAGACGGTATTTATCTGTCTTGCCCAAGCATATTCTGAATGTATACTTTTGAGCTTAGTAGGCAACCTCGGTCTTCTAGATACGGTGGGGGCTTCTAGATACTTCTAGATACCTCTGGGGCTTTCATGAGCTAGTAGCCCCAACTGTAGCCACCATTGCTGGCCCCACGGATGTTCTCTGTGGGAGAAGTGGGAGTTGCCCTCAGGCAGGGACTGGCTGAGTGCAGCGAGGCAGTAGGTTAAAAGCAAGTCCTCTCTGAGAGGACCTAGGTAAGAAATGATCACAGAGAACAGAGCAAGGAGCGGTTCCAAGGAGAAAGATGTGTTTAGTACACGAACCAACCACTTCTCATGCTTTTGGAGCCTTTGAAAGCACCATCGTATTTGCAGAGGAGCTGTGAGGATCGAGCAGTGCTTTTCTTTTGGATAATTCAGGTCAACACCATGCTTTTACATCACTTGGGGACAGAAGCCCGCGTACTAAGCTAGCTCAGGTCTATGGTTGATTTGCACAGGTAGTCCCTGCCATCGGAGGTGGCTTGGTGCTCTCTTTGTGACTCTGAGCGGCTCATTTCAAGACGCCCAGAGCCTAAGAGGTTGCAATCCCATGGTTGGGCGACAGGTGGCCTGGCAAAGTGGTTCCTGGAACTGGTGAGCCTGGCCCTTCCAAGTTGAGAAGCCTGTGATGTCAGGGAGAAGGGAAGAGGCAGAACTGAAGGAGAGACGGGCCCACAAGACTGCTGCAGGGCTGATATCCCTTTTCTGGAAATTGTTCAGACAAAGACAGAGCATACGACTTTTCTTTTGAATAGGAATCGAGTTTTCCATGGAAGGACATTTAATAAGTTTCACTCAGGAAGTCTCTGTTACCAATAAGGACTTAACAAAGTTAATTAGACTAAACAGCAATTATCGTGTCTCCTCATTGTTCAATTATCTGCTGAACTGGTGTTTTCTGATTAATTTTCTGATTAAAATGTATTAAACTGAAAAGACCAGCAAACAGGCCCTGACAGGTTCCTGAGCAAGGAGGAGGCTGTAGCTGCCTGAGCAGAGCAGTGAGCACTGGAGCCAGGGAGACTGCTGCTCATCCACCCAGCAGGTGAGGGGACCCTGACAGCGGGGAGTGGTGTCCTATTCACCTGCATTGCCACAAGCACACCTATCAACACCCTGATTCTTGCCCCGGAGTCCTCTTCCCCCAAGACTGGACTTCTGCATTGGTGGGAATAGTGTTTTCACCCACAGCACTTGGAGGGGTGTGGCAGAAACCTGCAGGTCGCTCTCCATACTCCCCATCCCATGTCACTGCCCCCTCTATAGCCAGCTAAGGGTGTATCGGGATCATTTCCTTATACATTCCCTCAACTCCCTTCCTAGCAAAACCCGATGCTGGCAAACACTGTTCGTTGCTGCACCAAGCTTTATAGCTGCAGACCAGCCTCCTTTTGAATTCATAGCCACAAACCTCCGAGGGACATCCAACACTGCCTGGCAGCACCACGACATTTCCCCCAAGTTCCCATCCCCACTCTGAGACAGCAGCCTCTCTGCTCCAATCCCCTCCCCTGCCTCCCTGGCTGTCAGCTGATGACCTTGCCTTTTACTTCCTTGAGCCACAGCAGCAATCAGACAAGAACTCCTGTGTCTTCTCATCACAAACTGACAGACCTCCTATTACAACAGGAGACGTGTCCCTACTCTTAACAGAGGCGACCCTCTGCTCGGCCCAGGATCCCATTCTTTGTCACCTTCTCAAGGACTCTGTTCCTGTAAATATCCTCATTCTTTCCTGCATCATCAGTTTCTCCCCTCTCAACTGGCTCCTTCCCATTAGCATACAAAATGCTGTAGTACCTCTCATCTTGAAAAAGAAAAACTCTCTTTGAGGAGTACATGTATGCTAGTTAACCTTTTGAGTATCTGGCATTTTTTTGCAGCTACGTAAGACCAAATTTCCTCCCCTTCACCCTATGCCCCATCTGTTTTGCCTGCTCCTGCTCTCCTTCACAATAACACTCAAATGGTGTGTTTGGATTCACTGTGTTTACGTCCATATCTCTCATTCTCTCCTGTAGTTCTTGAACTTGGCTTCAGTTTTCATGATGCCACAGAACCTACTTTTACCATGGTCAACAATAACCCACACATTGTCTAACCCAGTGGTTCTTTTTTCTCATCTTCTGTAATGTCTGAACAGTAGAACACATCAGACCCATTTCACCTGTAAACAAGTAGTTCCCTCTGGCCAGATTTTCTGTCAGCCCACTGGGACTTATCAGCTAAATCCTAGGGACCCAGGAGTCTTTGTCTTCTTTCCAAGTTCTTCTAGGTAATCCTATGAAAGCCATGTCTGTCAACTCTTTCCAAAAGCTGAATGACTCATAGATTTATGCCCTCAGCCTAGATAGCTTCTTTGAGCTCTGATGTGAATATCTGACCTGAAACCCAACAATTCCCTTGGATGTCTGATAGACACATCTAACCAAACCCACTCAAAAGTGAACTGTTGATTCTTCTTGACATCGAACCCAAAGCCTCTCTTCCTTAAGTTTTTCTGGTGCCAGGGATTGAACTCTGGCCCTTGTGCTTGCTTGCGAGGCAGGCGGCAGCACCACTGAGCTAAATCCCCAGCCCTCTTCCTGGAGTTTTTAATGCCACTATTGTTTCTTCAATTGCTCAGACTAAAAATGTGGTGTCTTTCTTGAGTTTGCTCTTCTTCTCACATCCACGTCTAACCAGCAAACTATGTCTTGATTCAAGCTCCACCAATACCATTCTAAGCCAAGTTTTATCCATTCTTGCATGGACTGATGTCTTCTGACACTGGCTTCCATTCACATTCCTATTTCTCATGTTCCCTTTCTGTCGGTGTACTATATCAGCTCTTTGTTGCTGTGTAACAAGGTTCCCCATCCTTGCTGGCATAAGACAAGGACCACTTCATTTGTTTAAAATTATGTGGGTTTGCAGCTTGGTCCAGATTCAGCGAGGTGGTTTTTCTGCTGCAATCACTCATTAAGCTGTGGTTAGTGAGAGTTGGTTGGTCCCAAGACCATTGCTTGGGACAGCTTGTCTCTCTTCCCTGTGGTCTCATCTTTTAGTAGGCTAACCTGGTGGACTGATATATGCCCAGCCCTTACTTTATAAAGATGACTGGGGGATGACATGGAGAGGTCAGTACCACTGGAAGAAAAGTTTAATGTTCTGGTTCTTCCAGAGGCACAACATGCCATGCAGGACCTGCAGGGGAAATACCAGTGTGGGTCAGGAGGCGGCAAGGAGGAAGTAGAAGACTCATAGCACAGTCTTGACTGGGGTTCTGTGGGAAGAGCAGGCAGGGCACGGCAAAACAACAGTGTAGGATGGCTTTGGGGCCTAGGGGATGTCCCTAGTTGTGTAATTAGTAGGCTCTTGAGTAGATTTAGGACAGGGAATACTATTGCGGTGAGTGAGGATTAGATGAAGGAGGTGGTAGCGGGTATGGACTTGGGATTGGTTGGCTTGCTATACGAAAGGTGTGTCCACTGGCAAGACATTTACTGTCTCTGGGAATGAGCTAGCTCTGGGAGGGGAGGTCACTCCCCAGCTAGTGAACCTCCATCCCCCAAGATGTTGAAGCATGGTAAAATAGAGAAAGTTGTAAATAGGATTCATACAAAGAGCAGTGAGAGGGTCACAGAGGAAGCTGTGTAGTGTCTTAGTGGAGGTCTAGCTTTGGAACTCTCTAAATCATGTCTACTGCCCTCTGATGGTCAAAGTCATTTCACAAGACCAGCTGGATTCAAGCGGGTAGAGAAACCGATTCCTCCTCTCCATGGGGGCAGTGGCAGTATCCCGTGACAAAGGGTTGTGTGTGATACACAGGTGGGAGGGAATCGTAGCCATACTTTGCAGCCTGCTACAAGCATCCAGAGTGATGTTTTAGGAGTAGAAATAGAAGTCATCACTCTCTTTTCCTTCCCATGGCTCTCCCCACCACCATGGCTTTTAAAGTCCTTCAGAATTGGGCCCCGGCCCATCTCTTCAGTTTTATCCCTGCTCTTACCCTTTGTTCCCAGTTCTGGCCACACTGGCCTGCTCTCTGTTTCCTGGACTCTTCTAATTCCAGCCTCAGGATCTTACCTGATCTCCAGCAAGGAACCCTAAAAAGCCTTCCTTCAACTGCTAATCAAAGAATTCCTTCCCTAGGTCTGCTCTTGAAGTTTCTGCTCCTCAAGTTTCTCTAGGTACATGTTCTCTGTTGTTCTTTTCCATCATATAACTAATACATAAGTACTCGCTGTGTGCCAGGCACTTTCTAAATCCTTAATGTATTTTAACTCCATCAGCCTATGGGGTAGGTACTATGTATGTATATTTTCTTGATACTGGGAATTGAACTCGGGTCCTTGTGTTTGCGAGGCAGGCGGTGGAACCACTGAGCCAAATCCCCACCCCTGGGGTAGGTACTATTAATGTCCCCACTTTACAGTGGAGGAAGCCGAGGCATGGAAAAATTGAGCAACTTTGCCAAGTTCACCTGCTTTTATTATTACGTATCTTTCTGCTTGCTTCTTTATTTACCTGACCACCCCACCCTGGTGTAAGCCTCGTGGGGGTGGAGGCGTTGGATCTCCTGTTCAGTCTAGATTCCTCTCAAAGTCCATAGTTGATGTTCCATAAAATTTGTCAAATAAATATACACCTTTCAGTCCAATTTGTTGCCAAATTCTGCCTTCCTAAACTGTTTTTAATTTCAGCCAGTACCGTCTTGTGGAGATACAAGCTTACTCTTTCCAAACCATGGCAGAGTGAGTAAGCTGAATTGAAAAAGCCACGTTCTTTCTCTCAAAGCCTACTTCCAGCGATCATCGTGACAAACTGCAAGCTCAGACTGATCCAGTGGCACTTCCTCACCAGGCTCCCTCTGCCTCTTTGACATATCCCAGCTTCAAACTCTCCTTTGCTTCCCAAACTTGTAGGCTACATTCACATTCCTGTCTGGAATTTCTTTCCCATTATTTTCCATCGAAGACTTCTACTCAACCTTTGAAACCCAGTTTAAATGACCCCTATGGGTATTTATAAGCATGTAGTTTCTAATTCACCTCTCTATACCACTGATGCACATTTATTTATTCATGCGTTCATTCATTCAGCAAACATTTACTGGTCACAACCTATAGAAGCTCAGTCTGTGGATCAGAGAACTACAGTTGTGGTGAGTGTGTTTTGTACTTATTCTTCTGTGTCTTTGTTTCCTCTTTAACAGAGAAAGTCTTATTTGGTTTTATGCTCCTAAAGCCTAGCTTAATAAATGTTTACAGAATAAATGAAGATGATTATGGAACAAACATACACAGACTACTGAAGAAGAATCAGAAGCAGGCTAAACCAGACCGAGAAGGTTTCCTGGGAGAGTTGATATCCAAGCTGAGATTTACTTATTTCTTGCCTTCCCTCACACAACTGTGAGTGGCTTAAGGGCAAGGATAATGTCTTATTTCTATCTCAGCTAGAGTATTACATAATGCTTGGAA
The DNA here is from genome assembly GCF_012274545.1 of Fukomys damarensis. Classification (NCBI taxonomy): domain Eukaryota; kingdom Metazoa; phylum Chordata; class Mammalia; order Rodentia; family Bathyergidae; genus Fukomys; species Fukomys damarensis. The sequence continues at coordinate 13,393,368 of NW_022900935.1, forward strand.
CATATTAGCCAAGTAAAAAAATATTTTTCCAGTGTTTCATTATCGTAGAATACACACAACATACAGTTTATCATCTTAGCCATTTCTAAGTGTACAATCCAGTGGTATTAAGTACATTTATACTGCTGGGTGACCATCATCATTACCCATCTCCAGAATGCTTTTTCACCCCGCAAAACAAGAAATGTCGTTGGAATGAATGCTACTTCCCATTCCTGCATGCTCACCCCATATCCATTTTTTAAGGCACAGTTCAACGATCCAGGCCTAGGTACCTTCCGCACAGTCAGACAACGTGACCCAGGAGAGCAATCGGCTTCAGTCTGGAAGCACGTGGCTCTCTGCTTTCAGGCTCTTTGTAAACGAAGATGTCTCCTTATCCCCATCCCTGGCAGACTTTTTGTCTTCTCAGCTCAACTTCTGAGTTGGAATTCTAAATCGGTCCCTGACATCTGAGCATAAGAGTCCTAATTGGAATCTGGAGGTTGATTAGCGCTTCCCCTCCCCCCACTTCCTTCCTCCCCTGTATAATTGTGTGTACGTCTGTCTCTCTTGTCAGATTACAAGGCCCTCTGAGGCTGGAGAACACATATTCGGCATCTTTGGAAACCCCACAGTGCCTGCCACGTGGCAGGCAGCCGTCAATAAAGGGTTGTTAAATAAATAAAGAAATAATGCACACCAAACGATTTATCCTAATTAACTCCTCAGAAGTAGTACCCTTGGGATGATTCAATGTGTGGTTTCTCCCATCTCCTGAAAAGCTTACCCTTTGTTTATACCACGTTATGGTCATTCTGGCTTCTGCACTTGTGGTCTTCTTAGTAAGTGGCTTATGCAGGTTTTTCCATGTACAACCATGATGGCTGATTAGCTTCGGCACCTCTAGAGCCCTCTGTGTCTCCTAGATTGGTTCTGGAGCATGCCTTGATTCCTGGAAGTAATATTGCCGTGTGACTGAGATATAGTAGTGTAATGGTCCTAGGCTGGGATCCCAGGATACTCTGAGGGTGTTCTGTGGACCAAGGTGGTGCATGAATCAGCTAGCTTTGGCCATGGAAAAGGTGCCTTGGCTGTAGCAACCTTGGCATCAGTTGCTAAACTATTTTGGTCGGCTTCTCCTTCCACCCTAAAGCTTATGCCCAGGGCCCAGGGACCTGAGTCTTCTCTCCTTGCCAGGTTCTTTGCATTTAGCTGTTTCAGTCACCTGCAGTACCCCCTAAACCCTGTGGCTGGACTTTCTTGAATATCTGCTCATTTGTGTACTACTTTTAGCCTTTCTGTTGATTTCAGGTCCTCACGACTGTGGACATCATTTCAGGAAGCTTCATCTGAGCTCATCTTCCAGCCCAGATATGTGCTAGGATTTAGATCATTCGCACTGGGCCCTCCTGGTCCCACTGAAACCTCTGCTCCTAAGTTTCAAGCTCCTCTTCTGATCGATCTTGCACAAGCACTAACTAGGTTTAGACACACTGATTCACTCCTGATCATTGCTGTACTGTTTAGTGTCATCCAGATAGCTAGCTTAAAATAATGAAAAGCTTTGTTTCTTCAGCACTATTGATTTGCTATCAGTCATTGGTCTCCAAGGAGAAATATTTAAGAGTGGACTCAGACTAAACCATAATAGGAGCAGATAGCAGTGTCTCCATGTTAAATAGAATAAAATATGATTGCACATTGTTATTTCACATTTATGTCTAAATAACCTAATGGCTTTTAGCTGACCTAGACAGATTTGTTCCTGCCACAGCAGTGTTGCAGACAAACAAGTCCTCTTTGTCAAAGACTGGTTTGACAAGTGTAAATAAGGTTTGGAAAGTGATTGTTTTATTTGCTTGTACACTAAACGATTCACTCATGCATGCATGCATGTACTTTTGCATTTGTTCATTCTACCAAATACCCTTTCTGTGCCCAGCACATCCTAGACACTGGGTTAAAAAAGTTGGGAGTCAGAGGCAAATATATTAGGGTCTGAAACCCAAGGAGCAGCTGTTCTAAAAGAGAAAGTCAATGCAATAGGCATGGCCCTGCCTCCTTGTATCCATGCCCTGATGGAATTCTTTCCCTTTATATGTAGGATGGATCTAGAGAATCACTTCTAACAAATAGAATACAGCAAAAGTGATGGACTCTCTCTTCCATTTCTTCCAAGATTAGGTAACAAAAATCCCCTGGCTCTGTCTTAGACTGTCCGCTCGCTCCCTCATTCATTTCCTGTGAGGGAAGCCTGCTGCCATACGTAACCTCTTCCAAGGAGAGGCCCTTGTGACAAGAAACTGGTATCTCGGCCCAATAGCCAGTGGGACCTGAAGCCTGACAACAGCCATAGAACAGGAAAACAAACAAACACACACGCAAACAAAAAACGACAGTGGGCTTGGAGTGACTCTTCTGAGGCCCACTGACACCCATACCAGGACTCCTTGTTTGCGGCACTGGGATTCCTGATGTATAGAAACCATGAGATGATAAATGTTTGTTGTTCTAAGATGCGAAGTTTCTGGGTAACTTGTTACATGGGGTAGATAACTAAGACAGCATGTGCTTTGCCGGAGAGAAGACCATGCGCTGTAGGAGTAGAGAGGCAAAAGTGATCAGTCTGTATGGAGTTGGGCAAGCTTCCCCTGAGGAGGTTTGCTCCCCTTGCTGGAGAAAAGGGCTATAGACAATGCGTGGTGATTGATCCATCCTCCCCTTCCCTTTTCTGTTATCACCACTGGGTAATCTCCCAGCCCATCCCTGAGAGTCCTTTACACTATGTGAAGCATGTCAGCCCACTGCCCCTTGCAGTGCAGTTTGTAATGGACTGAAAGTGATGTTGGGGGTTCCCTCCCTCCCCACACTTCTCTTTCAGCCACAGTGGACTGGTTGTCTGCTGGCTATCTCTCCCGGATTCCTTGATCCCAGGCTAGCTGCCTCTTCCCCACAAGAGGCCTCAGACACTCCATCTTTCATTTGCAAAGTCTGCTCAGCACAGCTCCCTGTGCCCTCCTCAATTAAAAATGACACAAAAGTAAAGGAAACACATAGCTCTTTGAAAAAGCTTCCAGATCCAAACTTTTTAATGAAGACAGAATATAAAGAGCCTGTCTTATCTTTCCGATGTGACTCCCATGTGCTGTAATCAAGCAGAATTAATTAAAAGCAATCAAGTGGCGAGTTGGCATGAGGGCCTGCGGCACCAGCCTTTCATCTTAGCCACATGAGTGCTGTCCCCAAGAGGGTAGGGCTGTGGGTGAGAGAGAGAGATGGGCCCAGTGCTGAGAGAGAAAACAGGTTCACCCACAAGCCTGCAATGTCAGGGCATGACCTGTGTGGCTGCAGGGATTCCACCAACTCCAAGACACCTTTCTGTGCTATTGTTGGGGAGCCATCCAGGCAAGGGTTTCTCAGCCTCTCAGTTTGTAAACAAGTTGGGCTGGATATTTCTTTGACATGAAGTCTGGCTTGTGGATTGTAAGATGGGTAGCAGTATACCTGGTCTTTACCTACTAGGTGTCAATAGCAATCCTCTCCGATTATGACAACCTCAAATGATTGCTGACATTTCCAAATGTCTCTGGTAGGAGGATGGGGTGGCAAAATTGCCCTCAGTTGAGAACCACTGGTCCAGACTAGAGCTTCCTGGAACAGAGGTATACTGTGTCACCTGGACTGGGAGACCTTTCAGTCACTGTGGATCCTGAGACTCTAGGGTGCATAAGGGTGACAAAAAGAATCTCTGACTTAACAGTATTTTGGCAAATGTGATGATATGGGTGGGACCAGGGAGCCAGCTACATAGTGACAGGCAATGTGACATCTTAAGACAAAAGGGAATGATCCTCCTTAAGACATATAAAGGATGCAGGGCCCTTTCCCTCTGCCAGACAATATTTTACAGTCACTTCCCAGCATTGCACAATTGCTCCAAATGCCAGCCACCTCCACATACTGTGACACTTCCCAGTACAGGGTGGTGAATAGGGGTGGGGATTGGTGGTGAGATATCAGGGGCCTTGCACTCCCAATTTGGTGGTGTTCATTTTCACTGATCCCCTTCCATCTCTTTGTTCACAAATATCTTCTGGGACCTTTGGCACCCGTCACACCTGAAGGGTATGAGCTTTACTAGACTTTTCCATACCAAGAGTATGACCTGGATCGCCTTGTCCTGTTCTAGCCAGAGGTTAGGTAAGTGAAATCATAGCTTACACTGCAACCAGGAGAGAAGTGAAAAGCCTATTAAGGTGCCAAGGGAGTGGCCAGCTTTCACCTAATGGCTCCATTTATTAGATGAAGAATGACAGAGAGTCGAAACATTGCTCCAGGCAGGATGGCCGGGGCTGGAGCATTGCTTGGTCCTAGAGAAAAGAGGAGGAGGAGTGTGCACCTGAGCTTCTTTGGCACTGTTTAAGTGGATAATCTATTAGGCTTCCCTCTTCCTGTGATTATCAGTCTTTTTAAGCCTCCTCCTCAGCCCATACCTGCAGGATGGGAGAGTGTGTGACTGTTCTTCCTGGATAGGGACAGAAGAAACAGGAAGCTTTTAAAGGTAACAGGGAGGGCCAGGAATTTAGCTCAGTGGTTCTGCCACTTGCCTCCCAAGTGGAAGGGCCCAAGTTTGATACCCAGTACAAAAAAAAAGTCTAAAGGCAACAAGGAGACAGTGTTTTTTTTGTTTTTGTTTTGTTTGTTTTCCTGTACTGGGGATTGAACTTGGGACCTTGCACTCGTGAGGCAGGGGACAGCGCCACTGAACTAAATCCCGAGCCCAAGGAGACGGTGTTTCCAGGGCCCTGTAATGTGCTGGGCACAGGGCTTGTGTTCTGTTTACCCTGGCAGCTCTGGGAGATAACGAGCAGGAAGTGGCAGAGCCAGGTCTGTAGCCCAGTCTGCTGTCTCCATGGCTTATGGTCTTTCCCTTTCTCAGCTCCTTGTCTTAGGCTCATAAGACAGGCTGAATGATGTGAGATCTCAGAGCAATAGGACAGGGCTGGTGGTGAGAAGGCTGGGTTGTAGGATCCCAATTCCAGAGGAAGAAGAGAGAGGGTGCTCAGGTCTCTGGCTCTGGTCTACTTCTGGTCATTTCCATGTTTCCTTGGGAATGGGGACTGCTGGGTTCAGTGCAAAACTGGGATGCATATTAAAGAACAAATTGGCTGGCTTTTCTTAATATTTCCCTGGACTACTGTTACACATCATCTGCGACTTGTGTCTCCATAAAGGCCTTTTTCTCAAGTAAGCCCCAATTTATTCTTTTCCAGTTGGGTCCCAAAAAGATATGATCATGCCCCAATCCTGCAACCTGTAAAATCTGACGTTATAATGGGTCTTTGTAGGTGGAATCAACGATCTCAAGACGAAATCATCTGACCTATTTGGGTGTGTCTTGTATCTGGTGATAAATGACTTTATGAAAGAGAGAGAAAGGGAGTAGGCCCTATGGACATGGAAGCAGAGACTGGAGGGACTGGAGTGATGCAGACACAAGCCAAGGAGTACCAGAGCTTTTGGAAAGAGTGTGGCCCCACTCACACCTTGCTTTCAGACTTCCGGCTTCCAGAATGGCACACACATTCATTTCTATTGCTTTAAGCCATTGGATTTGTGGTCCTGTGTGAAATCAACCCCAAGAAATGAATATGGGACCCAAAATGAAGTGTGAAGCCATGGAGTTTTGTGCTGCTTCGCGCACCTCCTTGCTGCTCTGCTGGTGCACTTGAGCCTCCTCTACTAGATGCAATGATGAGGTATGAAGGGTGCTTCAGAGACAAGTGAAAGGCATTTACTGAGACTGAAGCACAGCATGTAGGTTGTATGAGGCTAGAGAAGGTTGTATGCTGCTTGATCCTAAAGGGCCCTAAGAGCCATGTTAAAGATTTTGAATTCATCCCCAGGGCTGTGACACATCCCTGATGGTTTTAAGGAGCATAATGAATCAAGGAGCATGTGTTTTAGGACATTCATGTTGGGTGCTAGATTGGAGGCAGGTCATGAGGGGGGTGATTTCCATGCACCTCCTTCTAGTTCTGCCTTTCATCTCTAACTCCAAATGACCCCCTTATTGGGCTTTCTGTTCCTGCTTCGTCAATGGGCAATGCTTGGGGGAAGAGTTAGCACCTGAGGGAATGACCCTAACCAAATAAGGCTCACAATGGTGGTGGACCTGTTGATGGCTGGAGCTCTTCAGGCATTTGAAGTTTTATTTGTCCCCAAAGTCTCTCTGCCAGTGGCCTAGTTCCATGAGTGTCATCACAGAAATTGCTTTTTTTTAAAATCAGGCCAATTAAATTAAGCGTCCCACTTGGTTTTCTGGAGACAGTGCAGGTCAGCAACTTTAAACCCAGCACTGGCTAATGACTTTGGGATCCATAGAGCCTCCATGCACCCGCAAGGCAATTAACCAAAATTGGTGACTTTCGTTCTGCTTGCGCTGACAAATGGAAACAGAAGCAGCTTTTGGGTCTGAGTCAATACTTTAGTTTACATTGAGAGTAAAAACAGAACTACTGGACTCACTGGGGCTGTCCACTACTTCTTACTCCATCAGATGCTATCTTGTGTTCTTTCACCGGGCTCCTTTATTCTCCTGGATGCCTTCCAAGTTGCTGCCTGTCACCTGTCACCCTGTTACCCGGATGCCTCCTAACTAGCCTTCTGCCTTTCAGTCTTTGATCGCCCACCCAGAACATCATCCACAGAAAGCACTGGCTCAGGCACCAGGTAATCAGGATTCTATTCTATCACCTCTGTGTCCAGTACTAAAGTCGTAAGCCTGATGTTCAGTCTTATTGATCAATCTTTCCCTTGTCTTCTCCTCTGCTTCTCTACACTGACCAGAGCTGACGCCCTGCCAGATCTTGTACAAGTCCTGCTTCTTACCATCTTTGTCTCTCTTGTATGTCTCTGCTTGGAACATCTTCTTGTTTCATCTCCATTCATGCTTTCAGAGACTTTGTAGTTATATTCATTAAGTGTGCAACCCTGGAATCTGACTCTTTGCGTTCATATTCTGCCTCTGTCAGTTACATGAAATAAAATATATAAAACTCTTAGCTCAGAGCCTGACATAGATAAATGTTTAATAATGTGTGCTGTGACAGTATTATTACTACTGTGCATCACTTCCTTTGACTCCCAGGATTCGCTTTTTTCATGAAGTCTTTCCTGAGTAACATCATCCTAGTCTTCCCTGACCCTAATTATTCATAGGCAACAAAACCTCCCCTGGGGTATCCTATTAGGGTAGGGTCTTTTCAGTGTCTGATCTTATGTGTGGGATGACTAGAACTTTCTGCTTATCTTTGGTCCTATTTTCAGTACGTTTTGTTGAGTTTCTGCTAAACTACCCTGAATCAAATCTTTTCCTACCATCGTCATGGCACAACCATATCACTCATTCAACAACATTTGGACTCTCTCTCATGTGCCAGGCATCGTGTTGAGTGCTGCATCGTGGTGGACAAGTCAGACTCTGCCTCACCTTCATGGAGTCATTGAACAGCAGGCAGATGGACCCTTGGGTAAATGTGACACAAAGTGATGAGTATTCTGATGAGGGCCAGGCAGGGCGTGGAGATAGCAAAGGAGCTCAAGGAGAAGCTTTATAATCCCCTCTTGAAAGACCTAGGATCACTTCTGGATGGAAGGGTGATCTAAACTGAGACCAAAAGACTGAGTGAAATTTAGCCAGATGAAAGTGAGTTAAAGGTGACGAATGTTTTGGTTGGGGGAATGCTACGTGAAACGAAAAGGAGGTGAGAGAGGAAGTGGTGTTCTGCAAAGCTGAGGTGGTGGGGGAGAGGGCACGCGAGAGCATACTTGCACGTGTTTGTGCATTTGAGCGCATGCTTGTGTGTGTGCACTGGGGATGGGAGTGTGAGATGAAGCCGCAGAAGCAGGAGCCAGGATATGCAGGGATTTATAAACTGCATAAAGGAATTTAAAACTGCAAGTCATCAGCGTGGAATAGGTGTTTGTTGAGAAAGTGAGTGGGAGTGTTTCAGTGGGGAAATGGCATGATCAGATTTATAATTTAGAAAAATCACCCTGGCTGTGGTGTAGATAATGAAAGGAGGTTGGGTTGTTACTCTCCATGCCAGAGTCTGCTTTAGTTCTTTCCCAAGCAATCTAGCTTCTACCTGGGCTTGAGTCCCACATGGAAATCTGCCCCCCTGCTTGGTTCTTGCCAGGCCCCTTTCTGTGGGGTGGGCTGTGTCCCTTATACTCATCTATTGACTGAGTCCTGCTGAAAATGCACAAGTGACCCAGAACCAGTATTTTGTCACTTCAGGGAAAGTCTCTGCCTATAGGGGACATCTGCCCACATGACTGGGTCTTTTGCCTACTGATTTTTTTGACTAATAGTGTAGGTTAAGCTTAAGATGGCTTAATATTTTGGGATAATCCAGTTTGTATCTTTGACTATCACTTTTTTGATTTTTCTAACCATTTACGAATTATGTACCATGGTTCCAGTTATGTGCTAGGTACTAGGTCCCCAGTGGGAAGCAAAACCATCATACTCCTGGTGCTCAGGGCAATTGTGAGAGATGTGTCTTCAATATACCACAATTGGTCTAACCACGACTGAAGAAGAGCATGAGGGTCCATGAGGTAACACATAGAACATGTATTAGGTTGGATGAAGGGGCACGTGTCTTCATTTTACTCCTTCAGGCCCTTCCTCCCTATTCTGCAGCCTGGTCTCTGTCCTGGTGGGTTGACACAGATGGACCCCATTAATGAGTTATTTTGTCATCTGCTTCTGTAGGTTTCAGCCAAAGGGCACCGCTGGAACTTTGAGGATGAGAAGAGACGAGGCTGGGTATTTGTTGTCCCAGTCTTCTCCATGCCAAGTCTCCCCTTCCCCCACTCCCAGGCTGGCTGCTTTCATTGTCCTGCTCCTTTATACCTCCGGCCTTGAGATGGCTCTGTCCAAACCATTGTGGTCTCCCTTTGTCTTGTTCCAGGACTTTATAAATAGTCTTGTTATCAAACCTCCTTGAATTATCCAAATGTAAGTGTGCCATTGTTTCCCACCAGGACCCCATTGGACACAGATGGCAACAGCAAGCCTTTCTGAGGAAGTGACATTTAAACTAGACTTGTGGGATGAGAGGGAGCCAGCCATGTGAAGAACGGGGGTGGAGAGATACTCCAGGCAGAAGCAAGTTGCACATGAAAACTTTGGATGGAAAAGAGCTCATCATTATGTTCAAAGAATGGGGAGAAGGGCAGTATATTTAGGGCTGCAGGCAAGGAGGTGCCAGGAGATTTAACAGTGGGCTCCAGCACAGTGTCTGAACTTTGTGAGTTGTGCAAAGAATATGAATTTCATTCCCGCTGCATCCACATAGCAGAGGAAGATATTGGCCTGCTTTCCTGGTCACCTTTCCCCTCATGGTGGGCCCCTACCAGAGATAAAGTATTGATAATTAATGTTTATTGAGGATTTACATTATTTCAGGCATTGTTCTAAGTATTTTGCATGCATCAGTTCATTCAGTCTTTCATCCGTCCCAGGATGATGATATTATCATCCACATTTTATAGCAAAAGAAATGGAGGTTTAGAAAATGGAGTAATTTAACCAAATTCCATAACTGCTAACTGGAGCTGCTGGGATTTGAAATGAGAATGTCTCAAGCCAGGGCTTTACTCTTAACCACTTGCCATCTCTCCATTAAACACTTGATTGCTAAGTCCTTAGCCTCCAGTGGTCTCTTATCTTGCACATCTCTATCAGTCAATCATTTTGGGTGGTTTCTTATGTCTATCAATTGTTTAATAAACTATGCAGTTTTGCTCACCTTCTCAAATGTACCATAGACTCCTTAAAAACCTGGATAAAGTCTTTAAATTCTCTACCATTCGTAGACTCTTATAAGATCATGCATGCAACAAGAGTATTCACCAAGTCAGCAGTCTCCAACATTTTTGGCACCAGAAACTAGTTTCATGGAATACAATTTTTCTATAGAATGGGAAGGGGTGGTTAGCTTCCTTTTGTTTTTTATTAGTATATGTTTGCAATACATAATAACTATATTCCCTAGTGCTAGCATCACTACCTCAGCTGCACCTCAGATCATTAGACATTAGATTCTCATAAGAAGTGCACATCTGAAATCTCTCTGGTGAGCAGTTCACAGTAGCGTTTGCATTCCTATGAGAATCTAATGCTATTCTTTATCTGACTAGAGGCAGAGTTAAGGCAGTAATTATAGGGCTGCAGAGTAGCTTTAAATACAAAGGAAGCTTTGCTAGTTCACCTGCTGCTCACCTCCTGCCATGTGGCCAGATTAACAGGCCAACATGGTCTATGGCCTGAGGGTTGGACATCCCTACACTAAGTACTTTTTAGATGCTTGATTTAAATTTGTGTCCATAAAGTAATAATGCCTGGAAAATAGAAAGTGTTTAACATAAGGAACCTGTCACTGACCCTTAGAAGGAAGGAAGGAAGGAAGAAGTGAGTAAGTTACTTTGAAGGTAGTTATGAGCCCCAGATCAAACATAAGATTACTGGATCACCACACTAGTCACTTCCATGGTGCCACAGTCCAATACCTTGTCTTAATCCAGAGCACTATGGAGCAAATTAGGGGAGAACAAGATTGATCCAGATGTCAAATGAATGCCATCATCTTTCAATGACCCAGTATTTGTTTGCAAGGTTTGGGATCCTATTTACATTTTCAGCAGCATTTCCTCTTGGGATGATGAATTTGCTCCTTTCTGAGTAAAGGAGCACTCCTTTTAGTGATCCTGAATTTACCTCTGCCAATTTCAAATTTCATGATCTCTCCCTCCCCATTCCTTTATCTTCCTCTGGAATAAGTACCTGGGATAGGTGAGCAGTTCCTTGTATTCCACCTTCACCCTGCATCATACTATTCTCTATCCCAAAGACCTATTTTTTTTTCCTGTTCTCATTTTCCTGAAAACCCTTTCCTTTTATCTCTTCTTGGTGCAGTGGAGAGAGTAGAAAGACTTTCCAAAAAGAGCTTTTTTTAAAAATGAAGGCAATACAGACAAGAAGGAAGCAGAAAATGCCAAAAGAGTTGAAACTGCCACGTGGCCCAAAGTTAAGCCCCTCTCTTGAAGCAGGGAAGGGCCTCCCTGTATCTCTGGTTCCCAGGCACCAAGAACACCACGTTCCTTTCCAAGTGGTTGGCATGTTCTCCACCTGATTTTCTGCTTGTTCTTTGGTCAGGTGGCTGCCAGGAATCTTGCTGTTTTCTTGACTAGCAAAAGCTCATCTGCTACCTTTTCTCTTTAAATGAGACATTTTGATAGACAAGACATCTTATTCTGATTTTTGTTTTATTTTATTTCAAAATGGGGATTGAACCCAAGGCCCTGTGCATGCTATAGCAGAGCTACACCCCACTGACTACTTTGATGCTACTGTGTCAATATGACTACATTAAAATGTAAGAAAAAACTTAATAACTAGGTAATGTGCATTTTAGACGTCTTTAAAGCTTTTCTGTCCATGTGTTTCCCCCCTTTTCAAAACTGTACTCTACTCCTCAGGCTTACTCTTTAGGATCTCTACTGTAGATTTCTGCCCGATGGGCCAACTCTCTATACCAAAAAAACCAGCCAAGAGTGTAGGTGTGAGAGAGGGGTTAGGGCTGACCACGTAGGTAGGCTAGGCAATGGGACAAATCTTGAAGACTGGAGTGTCTCAATTTTGCATGATATGTGGTTAAAAAAACACAAATGAGGATAACTTTTGTTTGGCCACATGAGGATGTCACTGGTATCTAAATGGCTATGCTTGAAAACCCACATAAAAGTCTCACTTACCATGGAACCAGCCCTGGCTTCCTGTTAGAATCTTGGCTAAGTCTTTATTTTATTTTTTTTCTCATTGAGTTTATTGGTACATTTTAGGCATACAGTACAGTTACATTCATCATTGGGATCTAGTACCTTGACATGGCAGGTCTTGGTTCTCTTGGCTAAATCTTTAGAAAGACAAAGACACAGAACAGTGCCTGCCTCCCTTTTGCCTGCTGCTCCTTCATTTTCATTCTCTTCCAACCCGGGTGAATCAGAACTAGTTTTTATTTTTTTTCAGCTTTAGTTGAGTTTATTGGTACATTTTAGGGATACAGTACAGTTACATTCATTGTTGGGATGTTGTACCTCTACATGACAAGTCTTGGTTCTCATTTTTTCCCCTTGTCCCTGCCCTCCCTTCACCCCCTCCTCCCCTCCCCATCTACAATCACTTTATTTCCATATTTTCATTATCTCACATTTTTTTCTTTTCCCTTTTTACCCTTCCCCTGCCCATCAAGAACTAGTTTTTAAAGGCTGCCCAGGCAATTCTAAAGCACAGGTAGGGAAAAGCACCACAATCTAGACACACAACCTCTCATTATATTATATTAGCTCTCATTATATTAACCTTTCAACGTACAGCCTCTCATTACCCACCCTATCTTGTAGTCTGTGTTTTTCAGATTGTCCACAGCTCTAGTGACAGTCAATGAATAGGGCTGAGAAGCCACACTGAAGAGTTGTCCAGGAGAATATTGATTTGGGGACACTGATCAATGAGCTCTGTATTGCCACAGGATTTTGCTTTTAATTACTTGATTGTATTTTTAGTATTGACTTCCATTTTCCAGTCTCAAGAGTGTGCCTGGTTTACGCTGGAGCTATGGGGTTCACTTAGACCCATTTATTAGCCCATTTAACTATTCACTCATTCGATCGCTCATTGACTAATTCACTATCCACTGTTCCACTTATTCGTTTACTTACCCATCCCTCTGCCTATCATTAGTTCGCTCACCCATCATCTATCCATCTACTCACTCATCTTCCCGTGCACTCTCTCATCCATTTGTGTATTCATTTATTCTGTGTTAATTTATTCAGACATCTTATAACAGTAGCGATAACTCTCCTACTTACGGCTCTGGGAAAACACAGATGGATGCATCTATAGTGAGATTGTGTTTGAGGCTGAACCCGTTTACTATCTGGGGATAGACAATCCTGGCATTTTGCTCTCCTTTGTCATCAGATGTGATGACTTTTGGTGGGAAACATTTTTCCTATGCTGGTGAAACTTTGTACAGTCTAGCAGCCTTCCCAGGACCGGTCCAGGAAATCCAAAGATTTCCTCTGTTGGAAAGAGGAAATAGTCTTTTAGTGCTAGCTGGTGGAGAGGAATGGGAGGAGATGGAGAGTGACATTTAATATTCCTGTTTAGGACAAATCAGCTGCTTACAGCTATGCTCTCTTACAATAGAATTTCTTTTAAATAATAATAAAGAAAACATAAGAAGAAGGAGTAAAATGGGCTAAAAATGAAACAATGAAGAGATGATAGAAAGTGTAAAAGCAAACCCCTGTAATAAACACTGGACAGAAGAGAATGCAAATAACCACTCCACGAGAGATGATGACAGGCCTGTGGCAGGCCAGGGACAAGGTGAGCTATCTTCCAGAAGAGCAGAGATGTAGACTTCATTTTTCTGTGGCTGGAGAATCTGGCCAAGTGTCCTCGAGAGCAAAGTCCCAACTCTTAATGCATGTGTGTCTCAGAGAAGTTCATTGATTCATTCAAAACATTTATAGAGAGTGTGGTTCACTGCCTCTTTGTGGCTTGACATGCAGTAGGGAGGATACTTGGACAAACTGTTGCTCACAGTGGTGGCGATGAACCCTATAAGGGGCAGAGTACGGGCAACTGTGTGGATGTCTGACAGGAAGGACTAGGCTAAGAAGTCAGGAAATGTTTGTGCAAAAAGTGGACATATAAATAGTGACTCAAAGATGGGTGTGTGTAACATAGCAGGAAAAGAATCGGTGAAGACAGAAGGAGAAAGAGGGCATGAAATGAAAAACATTCTGTGTGGCTGGTGTATAAAGTACAAGGGGATTTATCTCAGTGGCACCACGTCTGCCTCATAAGCTCAAGGTCCTGAGTTTAAGTCCCTGGTGCCACCCCCACTCAACAGTACAAGGGGATGATGGGAAGAAAAAATGGCAAAAAAGAAAGCATCATTCATTCCTTCATTCATTCCCTCATCCTCTATTCATTCATACATTCAACAAACCATCACTAAGCATTTACTCTTTGTATAGATGTTGGGACCATAAAAAAGCAGCACAGTTTCTGCCTTCAACATCATCTACTATTTGAGGCCTCAAATAGATCAGACAGCAAAAGGAGGGTTAAAAGAAAATTGTTGAGGTGGTGTCCCTGAGTGCCTGCCAATGCTGACTTTGATGTATCACTTCCTGCTGTGGTTGAGGAAAGCACAACCTGTAATACTTCTCAGGCACATTGTGAATGGGTGGAAATGCCTTGAAATTGGACTTTTGTAGTGAAAACAATAGGATTTCTTGATGAGCAGCTAACTGGACCATACCATTGTGTGTTGATTTTGTCGAAGGAGAGAACTGGCAGGTAGCAGCAGAAGGAGGACAGGGAATGGTGAACATGGTCAACCCCAAATCTGCTAAAGCTCAGTAGAGTCTGGGAGTGCTGGTCTTACCAAGATGGAGTGATAATTTGAAGACCTGGAGAGGCCAAAGACTTATGAAGCGTGGAGATGTTGGGGTGTATGAAAAGTTGAGGTGCTACTAGAGAAAGCCAGGAGGCACGTTTCCTCTATGGCCTAATGAAGTGGCATTTTCCATTGTGAATTCATCCATGTCCAGGTTTTAGTCTAGCTTTATATACAGAAACACAGTTTGATCCATGCCCTAGACTTGCTCAAACTGAGGAATGAATCCTAATAAACACCAGACCTCGCTCAAAAATATACCATTCAATCAAATGACTATGCATGTTGTCTGACCAGGGCATTCACTCTTTGTAGCCATGTCAAATAAGAAATTAAATTATAATTAGAAGGGGCTTTCATGCATCAACCAGGGCTCAGTACTGGAAACAGAAACTCTGGCTATTTTAGAAAGAGAGGTTTATTTATCACTAGAAATGGGGTGCTTCTAAAATTGTTGGAAAGGTCAAAACAGAGACTTTAAGCCAAGCCCTCAGGAATGATTCATAGTAGAATGGATCCACTGGGAGACTTAGTACCTTTGTCATAACTTGGATGGTATGAGATCAGAGAGTTGACCGTGAAGTCACTGAAGTCAAGTATATCCAACTGTCATTGTGATCCAGGGCTTAGGACTCTGCAAAACTGAAACAGAGTTAAATAGAAGCCTGCTAGTGACCCTTTGCTTGTCATCACAAAAATGGCCTTGGCTTGACTTTCCCCTCTAAAATCTTACCTGAGCACATTTGATTAGTAAAACCTACTATTTACCCATAACTTAGTCTAGGAAATACAAGGTTTAAAATTTTTTTCTGTAGCTTTTACAATACAAGAATACCCCGTAGAAGGAGGTGGGAATGAATGTCAAAGCCAGTTGACCATTTCCATTACACCTGGCACATTCATTCTAATGTGGATTAGAAAAGTAGGATTTAATTACACAGTATGAAAGCTGAACAGTGTGAAGCTAAGATATCTTAAAGAGGTCATTTCTGCATTTGCCAAAAATACACCATTGGGAACTCAAGAGGTCAAGGGCATGGCCTGTGATGACCTGAATCTCACATGCTAGGATGGATACTGCAGTGGTTTTCTAAGTACCTCTTCTCATTTGGTGTCTGACCAGTTCCCATTTTGCTTCACAAATAGTTTTCTTAGCTGTAACATACTTGTCAAATCTTTTAGGTATCTTTGCTGATCTCAGGAAATATTTGTAGATTTATTCATATCATGATGTCGAAGAAGCATGACTTATGAGATGTAATCATAAAGCAACTTTATTTTTGTCTCCCAGTGTCCCAGTTTAAGTACGTTTGTGGGTCTGGTTCTTCTCCTGCCTCTGGATGAAAATCCAGCTGGGCTGTTGGAAGCCATGATTATCGTTAGGTGAAAAAAAGTCCTGTGGAAACTTTAAGTTCTAATTACAATATATTTCTAGCTTAGTAATTTAAATATGCAGCCCTGCAACCTTGCCTTAATGGGGAGACTTCTCCATCCCATTCAGGCCTAGTAAGACTAGAAGCTTTGAAGGAAGGGAGATGTACAGTTGGCATTTTCTCCCTTTCCTTACCTGGTGTATCTACTCTTGCACCTTGCTAGCCAGGTCTGGTGCCTCCAGAACTACATAGGGAAGAGAGAGAAGAGCCAGCAGAAGTAGAGAAGTCTTCACTTGGCTGTGATCATGGTGGTGACCAGCTTCTCCACACTTTGGTTCTGGCAGATGTTGGAAGTGAACTGTTCCTTGGCGTACTTTTGTGGGACTTCAGAGATGCCTGCCTCACTACTGGGCATCTCTCTCCTGCACTTCCTGGTCTGGATCAGATGCATCTCTCCATTGGCTGGTGGCCTCCTGGGGACCCAGCAGTGCTTCAGCCTTTTCTGTGTTGAGGTCTGTTTGCCCTTCCATACAACCCTCCTTAACAGGAAGTAAGATGACCTCTACTTTGGCTCTCTTGCACTTGACTTTTATCAATTTCATGGGAATCTGCTGTCATTCTTTTGCTCTAGCAAACTCTGAAAGTAAGTCACTTCCTAGGTGGTAGCCCCAGCCTTGTTCTGCAGGTAGCTGCAACCAGCCTCTTGACCTTTGGAGCTCTCAAGTGAAATCCCAGGCTTCCTCTGCAAATTGTTCAACTGGTCTCTCACAGGCATAGTCTTGATTTGGGGGCAAAAGGAAGTTTCTGTGGGATCGTCAGAACAGGATACGCTGTACTGAGTTGACAAACAGCTCCCCAACCAAAGTGGCTTGATATCACACAAGTTTTTTTCTTTCTTAGTCCCCTGTAGATCCAGACAAAACTTAAGGGCAGTTGCTTTCCAAATGTGGGCTTGGTGTCCTAAGCTGCCTTGGTCTGTGGTGCCTCTGGATCAAAAAAACTGTACAAAAATGTCTGGAGACAGACAGTGGTGATGGTTGTGTAACAGTGTGAATGTGCTGAAGTCCACTGAATTGTACAGTTACAAATGGTTAAAATGATAAATCTGCTGTTTGTATATTTTACCACAGTAAAATGTTGCTTGAGAAAAAAATAGCTATTTTTGGTGAGCTTAACTTTTGCTTCATATGAGAAAATAATTTTTACCTTGAAGAGTTACTATTCAGTAAGATACTGTCCATCTTTTCTCTTTTCAGTAATTGACACATATAGATAGATGGGTTGAATAAATTAAGTCATTTTTAAAAACCTTCTACAATTTCCATAGCAAGGGAAGAGGGGACTGGAAGATTGAGCTGGAATGAAATGCTTCTCTCTGCAAGTGGCATGTTTCCTTGACCAAAGACCGTTTCCTTGCGGTCATTCCAAACTGGAAATGGGTAGATGAGGTGCAGTCTCTCTGGTGCCTAGAGGTGGAGGAAAACCAACCTTGTGATCAGAGCTAGAGCTTCCCACAGCCTTCCACTCCCTTCCCTGAATGGGGTGGACACACAGCACAGCTCACTCCAAGAAACTGTCTTCTAAAGTATTTCCCCAACTCCAACCCTTGACCCGCATGCGCTTTTGATGTGAAATTGATCTTGACCGTCTCTTTTGCACATTCGTATGCATATGGTCGAGCACCTCCTTTGAAATATGATACTGACTGTCTTCTGGAGCCCTGGCTAACACTTCCATTTTAGCATCCTGTTATGTATTTGTTCATGTTCTGTCTCTCCTATCTGAATGAAGGCCCTTGAGATCAGGGGCTTCATTTGTCTTGTTTCTATGAATATCCATTAGACTGAATCCTGTCTCGGTATTGGAGAGGCTGTGGATTCTCTGTAGCTGTTGTGAACAGGAAAGAGAAGAGAAAGAGGGGAGGAAGGAGAGAAAAAGTGAGAGAAGTGGGGAGAGAAAGGACAGAGGGAAGGAAAGAATGGGGAGGGAGAGAGCAAGGAAGGAATAAAATTAAATAAATAAGCAAATAAGAATGGTAGGATGGAGTTGAGTCAGAAGCTGGGTCAACAACAAAAAGGGTTCATCGGAGGAGACACAGCCAGAAAACCAAAGTCTAGCACTGGAGCCAAAAATCAGACTCCAACTATCAGGTGCAGAATCAGAGCTAATACTTTGGATGAATCAACTCAGGAACAGAAATGAAATTATGGCAGAGCAGCGAGGATTTGGTGCCTGAGCAAGAGAGAGGGTTCGTGGGTCCTCACTTTACCTCTGTGGGCCAGGAAAGACAAGACAGAAAGGATTCATCGGTCACCCACTCTCTGCTGGACGCTGTCCCAGGGGCAGTTTATTGGTTACCTTACTGATCCTTCATGGTAGCCCAATTAGAAAACCTAGAAACAAGCCCAGGGAAGTGAGGTAACTTGCTCCAGGTCACACAGCTGATTGCTGGGAGCCAGAGGCTGTCTTCATAACAGGTCAGTCTTTCTCTCTCTCTCTCTCCTCTGCTGAATGGATATATACTTGCTCTTCTATTTCCTGACTTCTGAGATGTTAGCTATTGTGAGGAGCATAAAATAATTTTAGCAGGGACCCACCTGCCTGCCTCTACCCTCTTTAGGCTTGGTTTCAAGATTCCCCCTTCCCCCAACCCCTGACCTGCCTCTCTTACAAGGCTCTGGGCTTTCTAAGCAGAAAACTTGCAGTATATTTTGTGGTATGGTTTTATTTTAGAGAAAAAACCATGTGTCCATGTATCTGTGTGACCGCTCTGTGACAGAGTGGCATGAGGGTGTGATGAGAGGATACGTATGGAACATGTGTACTGCCAGGTGTGACATGCATGGGAACACAAAGTTGTTCTCAGCTAATGCTGGCCTTGGCCTAATAGTAGCCTGGAGGGCTCGTTAATGCACCCAGCAAACTGTGTTGCTGGGTCCAGGTCAGGTGTGAGAGAACTATCACAGAGTCCCTGACTCTGGCTCTGCCGACTGCCCCAGGAAAATGTCCTGGTGTCCAGTTCACATGATGCATGGCTGAGGTGTTTCAGCTCATTCAGAGACTGGACCTGACCCTCAGGCTGAGGGTGGACATCAGTGAGACTTGATGATCCGACAGTTTTGCAGAGGGCCAAGCGTCTGGGAACCTCCCTGGGTGCACGGGGCTGCGATCGCAGTGAGTTTATAAGTGCTGTCTTGTGAGACTTGGGTTGCATGCACATGGCATTGATGAAAACGTACCACTGTAGCACATATTGGACATTTTTCTAATTCTCTTCTCTGGGGGAACGTTCCCTCTATGCAGTGGAAGGTTGGAGATTGCCCCCATCTCTGGACTGGAGTGCCGTGAGCATCTCTCGTATGTCCCCCACCTGGGGAGATCTACTTCCCACTCTCTCTCATTTTCCTGTGTCTCAGGAGGCAGCTCAGCCCATAGGAACCCAGTATATGAGATGGAGGGAGAAAGAAGGTCGGCACAATTTCTTTAGGCCAACTTTACCGACGTGGGTGTGTTCCGGTGGGATTCAGGATTTAAAATGCCAGCTGGAATATCTGGGAAGTTGCTAATAGGGGCAGGCAGATTACAACTCCTGATCACAACCAACCCACAGGGTGTTTTTGGATAGCCCTGGAGGTAACAATTTTTTTTTTATATTTTTAAATAATGGGAAGAAATGGAAGAAGAATACTATTTTGCGATATGTTAAAGTTATAGGTAATTCAAACTTCAGTGTGGTGAGGTTTTAGTGTTGTACAGCTATGCATATTTGGTTATGTATCATCTGTAGCTGCTGCAGAACAAAGGCAAAAAGGAGTAGACAGGGTAGAGACTTACTATTTGGTTATTGATAGACAAAGCTTGCCAACCTCTGCTTTACTCAAGTGGTTCTTAAACTTTGTGATCAGAATTGTCTAGAGGCATTTTTAGGGCACCAATTACTGATCTTCTCCTTAAGGTCCTGATTCAGCAGGCCAGTAGTAGAGCCTGAGAGTGTACATTTCTAACAAGGTTACAGGCGACACTGATGCTGCTGATCTAAGGATAGCACTTTGCAAACCACTAAGATGCTAGGTTAGTTAAGGGAAAACTGGACCCAATGGCCTATACTTAATGGGATCAGAGGGCCAGAACCTCGATGGCCTCCTATAGAGTGAGATTTCTCCTTCTTGACACTATTGACATCTGGGGACCATTACTTCTTTGTTACAGGGACTGCCCTGTGCATAGTAAGGTGTTTAGCAGAATCCTTGTCCTCTCCATATTAGATTCGAGTAGCAACATAAAAATTTCAACAACCAAAAAATGTCTCCAGACATTGCAAAACATCCCCTGGGAGCAAAATTGTCCCCAGCTGAGAACTGCTGGTATAGAAGAAGGTGTATAAAGGCACAGGGAGATGGGAAAGAAAAAACAATTTTTTTTCTGTGCTACCTGCTCAACTTCCTCCCTGAGGAGGTCCTGAAGCACATACCCTGCACCATGATATTTAGAAATGTTTCAACAAGAGGCACCAAAGCCCTTGAAGAACTTCTTGGTGACTATAGCAAAGTTGAAAATGGAGCTGGGATCCTTGCTCTCAGTGGGAGTAATGAAAACCTAACATTTTTGAGTCTGGATGGCAGAGCCATGGAATGTCCGTAATAAGCCACAAGAAGAGAGGCTCACCTTTAACTTTTATGAGGCTATTTCACCTTCTTATCAGACCAACTGCTTTTGGAAGGAGTAGGTGACAAGACCAGCCCTTTTCACAAATTTTAATGCCCCCAATGCATTTCTTAATACTTTGGTGAAATTCAAGCCCTCCCATGGCATATTATTTGGGTACGGCTGAGGAGTTTGTACATTAAAATTAAATAGAGACTTGCCATCCCTGCCCTTAACACGTCTTCTGTAGCTATCATTTCTGGACTTATCTCCTTGGTGTCTTAAATGCTAATACCTTTAACCAGTTAACACCTTAAAGAAGTGAGAAAATGAATTCACAGCCATGGTATTCAGCTTGCTTTATAATATGGTGGAGACACTCGATGAAACTTCTGTTATAACAGCAGCTGGAGAAGGGTAAGGTTGGAGTAGGACTCTAGAGGGTGTGGTACAGGCCAGTGTCTCATGCTACCATTCTTGTAGTCAAATGCATGGATCTGGGCCCAAAAGTAGAACTGTTCTTGTGCCAAGCTGGGGCATTGCATTTGAAATACGGAGATGAATACAAACGGGACCCCACCATTGGAATCCACTGAAGTGGTCCAAGCAAGAGGTGATGGGAAATGGGCCAAGGAAGATGGAGATACCTGGGTAGGTCTGAGAGACACGTAGAAGGAAAAATCGGTTAGATTTGGCGATGGATTGATACGTGCGTCAAAGGAGAGAAAGGCATTTCAAAGGACACTAGGCTTCTGGCTTGGACATTTGGGAGAAATGCATGGTCACTACAGGAACAGATAATGATGAAGGAAAGGCAAGGTTGGTAGTAGGTAGTGAGGAGAGATCTGGAGGGCAAGGGGCCAGAAGCAGAATGGATTTTGGAAGCAGGGCAGTTCTGGGTAGGCATTAACTATCACGAGAATGATGTCTGAGGCAGAACAGAGGTGTAAGTCAAGTGTGGCCTGGAAGCCTTAGCTATTCCTAGTTACAGCCTATTAGCCCATTCAGCTCCTACACGGTAGCCATGCCAGAAGGTCTTAGAAACGGGAGAGCTGTGCTCTCTTTTCAGGTCCTGCAGAGGGCCTCGGCAGGGCTCCCTTACTCTCCCCAGCCACTTCCTGGGCTCCAATTGAGCATTTAGTCGATCTTCTCATTAGGAGAAGCAGCTCCATGGGTCTGCAGGATCACTCAATACGGTAAGTGAGCCAACCCCAGGGGTTCCTTGGGTAACAAGTACTTAAACCCACCATTAGCCACTATTAGGGCTGCATTTACTGTTTAACGATCACCAGCTTGAGGGCTTGGTGGGCTGGACAGATGGAGGGAAGGGAGAGACTTCTGCACACTGAAGCCTTTCTAGGGCTCTTCTCCAGGGGCTCCAGAATTGAAGCTTTTATATCTCCAGACACAAGATTAGTTCTAGCTCACTGCCCTGTCTGCGTTAGAATAGGAAGGAATCTATGTTTGAAGGATCAGTGGAAGGAAGGGAGGATGGAAGGAAGCAAGGAAGGAAGGAAAGAAGTGAGCCAAATCCAAAGGTTGTGAAACACTGTCTTCTTTTTCCTTCTAATGGGTGGGATCTAAGGATGTGTGTGTGTGTGTGTGTGTGTGTGTGTGTGTGTGTAGGAACCTGATTTCTGCTCTGAGAAGCCTCAGATTCAGGGCTAGTTATCCTATTTGTATAATCTAAATTTCTCCAGGATCCACTGGTCCATGGATGTCAGTGAGACCATGAGTAAAAGGAATGACTTGAATTTTTTTGCTTGTATCTCCACTCAGCTCCTCTGTGAAAAATCTTGTAGCTTCATGAGAAACCCGGGTTGCTTCTGGCCCTTCTGGATGAGGATGCTGCTGCTTCACCGAGTACCATATTCTCCCCTAGGGGGTGCTGCTGCACCACGGGCGTGACAGGCCCCTGCTGAGGGATGCCTGGGCAGCTCCGGAGGTGCTGGAACCTTCTGCTTCTACTGCTGCCCTGTTGGGTATCACAGTCCCTCTTTCTGCAATCCTGGGTGGCTTGTTAATCTTACCTACTGTTCTGTCGGGGTCAGTATGGCCCCACCATTGCTCCACTGTTGTGTCCCTGGATTTTGATGGCAGTTCTCTCAAGGGATACAGTTCAGAGCCCCAAAGTTGAAGATGGTCTGTGGTGAAGGTGGAGAGAAAGGGAGAAATCCTCTTTCCCCTGTGTGCACTGTCACAGAGACATTCCATATTTCTAGAGAGTTTGATTAAATAGGTTGTCCAGTCATTATCTAGGCATCTTTTTGTTCTGCAAATATTCATTTTCTCTCCCAAATTATGAGGAGAAGCAGGGTGACTTCCAAGCATTAATATTGGGCATGGTCTTATGACTTGCCTTGGCTAATGCGATGTTAGCAGATGTAAAGCAAGCAGGAGCTGGGTGTGTGCTTGTGCACTTGGATTGGCTTCCTTGGGCTTTTTCCATCGCCAGAAGAACACACCCCCTGGGTATATCACAGTCCCAGATGAAGGAGAGTTGTAGGGAATGGAATCAGATACTTCAGAGCTGTGGCATGAGGCAAAGCTTCTCCTGGAATCTACAGATGCCAGAGTGGGACATGAATGCTCACAACTATGTGCCCTTGAGTCCGGAGAGGTATAGTACGCAGTGTTACTGAGGTGACAGCTGATGAAGACAAGTGCTCTTCCTCTAGATCCAGACTTGCATCTTTGGAAATTGCTAAGATGAGTCACAGTTACCAATACTATATAATACTGACAAATTTTCTTTCATTGACTAAACCTTTTGGACTGGCTTGGTCAGGTTATTTGCATTTGATTCCTTCTTTATTTAGGAGGAATTCTCTCAGGTATCCTGCAAATGAACTTTAGGAGGGCCATCTCTCTGGGCCTTGAATATGGACTCAAACTGCATGTTCCTCATCTGTCAAACTTTAATTTCTTAATTTTCAAAAACACTCCAGAGCTGTAGTTGGCTACTTCTTTCTGTGAAGGGCCGGATCATAACTGTAATTGGCCTTTTGTATCCCTGGGTTCTGCAGCCATCTGTGGATTTAACCAACATCAAATTGAAAATATTAAAAAAGAAACTCATCTCTACTGAGCTTGTACAATATTTCCCCCTTGTTATCATTTCCTAATAGATAAGGTAGTTACACTGTAATATTATATTAGATGCTGTAAGTAGCCCAGAGATGGCTTAAAGTCTATGGGAGGATGTTCATAGGCTAAACGCAAATACTACATCATTTTGTAAAAGGAATTTAAGCAGTCTTGAATTTTGATATACATAGAGGGTCCTGGCTCCAAACTCCAGGGCATGTAGAGGGACAACTTGAGGACCACACTGCTTGTCACAACTATTCGACTCTGCCATTGTAGCTCAAAAGCAGATATATATGATACCTAATGAGCAGCCATGACTGTGTTTCAATAAAACTTTATTTATAAATAGATGAAGTTTGCTCACCCTTGATCCATGACAGAATCATTCCAGCTGGTCCTGCCACCAACAGATGGCGGCAGTGGTTGTGCTTGGTTGTTACTTGATTACTTAGAGCCTGTTTGTAGTGTTTGTGGTTAGACTAAAGGTGTTTTACAAACGTTGTTATCATCATGACCGATAAGTGAAGCAGCAAGTAAGCGTGTTGAAAATGCTAGTTAGAAGAGACATATGGTTACGATGGAAACCAAAGTGGAATAATAATTTTGAAAATTGAAAGTGGTGAGAAAATGGATGTTGCAAGTGAAAATGAGATAAATTTTTTTGACAGTGGTATGATTGTAAGGAAGAAGAGTAAATCAGGCATCAGATAGAATATGCTGTGCCCATGCCATTGACAATAATAGCAAAATATGATGAAACAAAATTGGCAAAAAGCAGGAAAACTTTTGAGTAGCTAGAGAGGAATACTATGAGTGGAAGCCTCTAGCCTAATGTGAATTCAGGGCAGGATAGGAGTCTGTCTGAGAGTGTAAAGGCTGTAGAAAAAGTTCTGTGCTTATTGTGAGCCCTGGATGATTCCATAGGTCAGGGTCCCTCAAGTCTGTGCAAAGTCAGAGTGATGTTGATAGTGTAGCCGCTCAGGACTTCTCTTATAGAGGGCTTAAAGGAGAGTGTTTGCCTGACTTAAGAGATTTTCAAAGTAGGAGAACTAGGACTATTTTAGAAAAAAGAACACATATCAGAGCAAAACAGATTATGTGAAACACCAACTCATTCTTCTATTTGGTGGAAATGGATCTGGGGATTACAAGCTTAACTCTTACTAGGTCCTTTGGAGTTGAAAACAAATAGACTTACAAATAGCCGTTTGGAACTGAACTTATTGTTAACGCTCACATATGCATGCACATGCACACACACACACACACACACACAGACATGCACACCTGCACAAGCCCCTCCCTCCAAGAGAATGGTACAATGAAGGGTGAAATCTTTTGCTTTGTAGAGCATAATCCTTTGGTTGGGTGAGGGGATAGGTTGGCTGTCTGCTTAGCCCTCCCTCCTTACTGAGGAACAGGAAGGAGGATTAAGGAGGTACTTTGCTGATGAAATGCAACGATATAGGGAATGAACATGGGTTTTGAAGACAGGCAGACTTGGTTGGTGTCTGATTGTGCCTTACTAAACTGTGATCCTGAATGCTAAGGTGAGAAGCTTCTAGCTCTGTCAAAGGAAAGGGAAGAGGAATATATCACTGGGGCCACGTGGGCACTGCTTTTATCCTGAGGACTAGAGGTGCTAGGCTAGGAGGAGCCTTCCAGAGTTGTCTAAAGGGGAAAATCAAGATGCCACAACAACCTGTTAGACTGTAGGCTGAGGTGGTAAATAAAGGATGAAGGGAAAGGGGACATGTTGGTCAAGGGGGACCAGTTTCAATCAGGAGGAGTAAGTTCTGTGACCTATTGCACAGCATGGTGGCTATAGTTCATAACAATTGGTCATATATTTCCAAATTGCTGAAAGAGTAGATTTGAAGTGTTCTCACCACAAAGAACTTGTCAGCATGTGCTGTAATGGGTATGTTGAATAGTCTGATTTGATTATTTTACATATATACGCATATCAAGACATCACATTATGCCCCATAAACATATATGATTACTGTTTATCAATTTTTAAAAGTAAACTTCACAAAGTCAATAAACAGATAAATCTAGGAACTGTGGGTAGGAAAGAGGGGTGGGAGGAGGGATTGGGGTGAATGCCACTAGAGGAGCAGGAGGTGGCAGATGGTGGATCTTCCCTTGTGGGCTGGCACTGGAATGTGGTGGTGTGACTTGTGAATGGAGCTGTCTCCTTCTGTTATCTCAGGCTCAGCTGACTATATTAGTTAAGAGTCTCTTGGTTGTAAGTAATAGAAACCAATTTGAAGTGGCTTAAGGAAAAATATATTTGATTTATTGAATTATATTTGGGTGTCTCATAGAATTCAAAGGAGCAGTTGAACAATCTGGTTGAGGAGGAAACTTTGCAGTAGGCATTCATGGTCTTCCCTCCCTATAGGACAAGCTTCTCTGACTTTAGTTAGCATCAGAATCAACAGAGGATGATATCGACTGGACCCAACCTCTAGTGAGGAATGAATTTCTAACACACTCCCAGTGGATGTTGCCGCTCCTGTGTGGCCCCAGAGCACTGCTCTTGGCGTGGTTCTCAACTCCTCAGACCCATCTTCCAGTTCAAATGAATTAGCTCACCTTGGTCAAGGGGTTCACGGGAAGGAGCCACATGTCAAGCACTGCTGCCTGAAGTACACCCCAATGCATTATGGAGCCATTCAGATCTAAGATGGACTTGGCAGATGTACTAGCTGTCTGTGATCTCACTCTCCTCAATGGGTACATCTGAGAATCTGCATCTGGAGCACTGGAGTTCTTTCTGTAGTGATTGTCCTTGAGCAGCTACCTCTGTCCCTTAAGTTTCTTTCCATTAAGATTGGCCTTTGGGGGGACATTGTTTTCCAGAATCTTTGCTTCCTAGGCCTTTGAAACAAGTGAGTGGACTATCTTACCAGTAAAACTTGGAGGCGATAATAAATCTAACCAACTTGGGAGAAGTTACACACATTCTGGAGGTAGGGTGTAATTGATGACCAGATGTTCTCTTCTGAGTTGGTAGCTGGATAACTGGTAACCAGGCTGTATTCTTGCTTTCCCTCTGTCAGGAATGCCTCTTTCCTTAGCAACCAGCCTATGTTTGCCACAAGAGCAGAGACACAAAAGCCCTCCTCTCCCAGTGGTTTCTTATCTCTATAGGGATAGCCTGGGATGATCCTTACTGGACATCTCCATGAACTAGAATCCAAGGTGAGAGAGCTGCAAATGCTTTGATCCCTTTCTCTTCTGCTTACTTCTTTATTCATTCTCACAGCTAGAAAGTTTTGTTAATAAAATTCCCATCCTTGACTAAACCCTAGGTATGTTTGGAGCAGAGAGGGCAAGGGAGATGCTGCCTGCCATTGGGGAGGAACCATGCACAGCGAGATGGGAAGAAAGCAGACTTCTGCTGTCAGTTGACACTATATATTCTGCCAAAGAAGTGGTTCTCAGGGTGGTGAGGGTACATACAACTTTGGTAGAAGGAGGCCATCCTGAGTGGAGAGGCTATAGGAGAGCACAGAAGCATGGAGTCAGGGCTTGGAAAGACCTTTAAAGGTTCTTGACTTTCTTCTAAAACTTCTCCTTTAGGTTGTAACCCAGCTTCTGACTAAACCCTTCTGGGGACAGGGAGATCACTACTAATGAACTCAGCAAGTCTACTGTAACTTCAGTTGTTTCAGACACTTTAACAAAGTCGTTCCATATAGTGGTCTGTAGTCTATCTACCTCCAGGCTGACAAGAATGAATTCACCATGATCTTTTCTACCTGGATCATCACTCTAGCCTTGAACTCAAACCATTAATATGAGAATTAGGGACCAAATTAGAACCTTCAATTCAGAAAAGGAATTCAACTTTTCCCAAGACTCTTCACATATAAAACAATATATGTATTAAATTAAAATGGCATTCAAACTCATAGGCAGTCTGAAGGTCTAAAAGTCTCCTTTGAAGGAGAGTTCAGTTCTTACCCAAACTAGCAAAAACAAGAGTGCTGTAGTTAACTCGTCTAAGCCTCCTTAGAAGGCAGTAACACACTTATTTCCTAATGAGCATGCACCTTGAGGCTTCATTCCACAATTGCCTTAACAAAGTCCTTTTCCAATCCCAGAGAATTCTCTCTCTCTCTCTCAGAGGAGTTCTGTGAATATGATTTCTTCCCTATCATTTTTGCTTATCTGACAATGTTGCCGCGTCTCCAAGGCTCAGGATTAACTCCTTCCCCTGCTCAATTACTCTTTTCTTTCCTTGGACACTGACATTGCTGGATTCTAGTGTTGATTTTACCCTCAAAGTTTGGTTTCTAGGGAGCTGAGATGTGCCCCACTTAAAAAAAAAATTGTTGCATCCCCAGTGTCTGGCCTAAGTGCTGGAAAATAACAGGTGCTCAGCATATTCTTATGACTGTGATCCAGTTTTTGTAATGAGGGGTTAAAAGACGATTTGAGAGCCATTTTGGAGTCTGGAGTCTGGCAGGTTCTGGAGATAGAGAGAATTTCAACTTTTCCCAAGACTCTTCACATATAAAACAATATATGTATTAAATTAAAATGGCATTCAAACTCATAGGCAGTCTGAAGGTCTAAAAGTCTCCTTTGAAGGAGAGTTCAGTTCTTACCCAAACTAGCAAAAACAAGAGTGCTGTAGTTAACTCGTCTAAGCCTCCTTAGAAGGCAGTAACACACTTATTTCCTAATGAGCATGCACCTTGAGGCTTCATTCCACAATTGCCTTAACAAAGTCCTTTTCCAATCCCAGAGAATTCTCTCTCTCTCTCTCAGAGGAGTTCTGTGAATATGATTTCTTCCCTATCATTTTTGCTTATCTGACAATGTTGCCGCGTCTCCAAGGCTCAGGATTAACTCCTTCCCCTGCTCAATTACTCTTTTCTTTCCTTGGACACTGACATTGCTGGATTCTAGTGTTGATTTTACCCTCAAAGTTTGGTTTCTAGGGAGCTGAGATGTGCCCCACTTAAAAAAAAAATTGTTGCATCCCCAGTGTCTGGCCTAAGTGCTGGAAAATAACAGGTGCTCAGCATATTCTTGAGACTGTGATCCAGTTTTTGTAATGAGGGGTTAAAAGACGATTTGAGAGCCATTTTGGAGTCTGGAGTCTGGCAGGTTCTGGAGATAGAGAGAGAGAGAGAGAGAGAGAGAGAGAGAGAGAGAGAGAGAGAGAGAGACAGGCAGGTATCCTTTGAGAGGGAGGAATGTGGTACAAGAAGCCCTGAACAAGGCACATTTCAAAAGAGATTGGTCACTAGGGGGCTTGCTTTTCACCTTCAGTGTTCCCACACCAATCATGTGAGGGGCAAGTGATTAATTTCTGAAGCCCCTGCTTGCTCCCTTCTCCTCAGCCTAGAGAAGCCTTATCAGAACCTGCTCACCTGAGACAGCCATTCAGCTCCACAGCATGAACAAAAAGGCTGCCAGGGCCTCTGCTCTCAACCAGGAATACTTTCCAGGGGTTGTCATGGCAATGCGGGAGCCAGGAGTCACTCACCACAACTCGGCTTTGGATGTAAAAAGTAAATTCCTTCTTCCTTTTTTCTGGAAGTGTCAGGTACAACCCTTCTTGGTATGGGGCAGTGGTCGGGGAAGCACCTCTGTTAGCATGTGTGGCTGGACCTGAGCCATTTCTGAGTCACCCTGCCTGTGTCTCTGGGCAGGGGCAGTTGCTTAGAAAGCATCATCTGTCAAGATCAGGGGTCCAAAGCACACAATTGATCTATCAGATTCTGGCGCAGACAGAGCACAGTTCAAATGATCAATGACCACAGACAAATAAGCCTCTAATAAGAGGGTGACTTAAGAACATAAAAGATCAAGTTGTCTGTTCCAAGCCAGTGAGGATTGGCTTGGGAGTTCACTGGGAGGCCTTTGTTAACAACGATGACATCAACGACAGTCGCCAACACTTGTAAAGTGCTTACCGTGTACCAGGCACAGTTCCAACAAGCATGGTAAAGAGTCTGGATTTACTGCTGTTTCCATGTAAAATGCCCAGCACAACACCTGGCATATAGAAATGCTCCACAAATTGAGAGGCGATTGTCGCGTTCAGACCCCTTGGACTCTGATGTCACCTCTTACTTCTTCTAGTTGGTTTGTGACTTTGAAGCCACCCCAGGATAGCTAGAGGTCACCTTGCCCCCGTGAGTTGAAGATATAATTGTCAGTCTGGAAGTCCAAGCTTGATGTTCAATTTCCTTATTTATGGTTCAACAAAGCCACCTCTGTTCTGGCCTGTGGGGGCTCTAAGGCGTTTGTGTGGGGTCAGTGTCGGCAGATCCTCTGGGCTGGACCCCTGCTCTAGGGACCAGTTCTAGGGACTCGAATTCAAGAAATCCCCAGGTTGTATTTGTGTCTTGCTGCCAGGCTCAGTATAATGGCCTTGACAGTTGAAGTAAGCAATTGGCCAATTTCCTTCAGGAACGTTTGAAATAAAAAGCAGTTTGTCTGAGTGGAGGAAATCATGAGAGGCCCAAATGGAATTGCTTAAATTTATTGCTGGAGAGTTTTTACATATTGAGCCAAAGGCATATCTTTTCTGCACTTGGTCTTGGGTTTTTGCAAGCACCGCACTGCACCTGAGATGGAGGCCAGGGCTGGCTCCAGAGTTGGCCTGCAGGAGTGTCTGTCTATCCTATCGCTAGTCTTCCTGAGAGTGGCCTTGGCCCTGTCCTATCCTGTGGGGGAGAGTGCAGTGCCAGGATGGAAACACTCCAGCCCCTTCCACTGGGAAGCAAAGAGTGGTACCTGTGTCCGGAAATAGGATGTTGACTTAGCATCTGCTGCATCAGTTATGAGCCTCAGAGGCTGCAACAGATGTGACTGTTTAGGTGGGGCCTCCAGTCATTGAGTGATGAGAGCAGGGAGCTCCAGGGAAAAGCTCCTTCAGCAATTTTTCCTGGTCAGGGCAGTTAAAATTTTGATTTCAAGTCTGGAAGGGAGGGGAGCTTTTATGCAAATCACCATTGGAATAACATTCCTGTTACTTAAGAACAGAAACAGGAGAATGTAGGTGAAAGCTTGGTCAGGCTCTCATTGTATTTGATATCTAGTCTGACTTGGCACTAGCTTATTATGTAACTATTGGTAAGTCTTTTTTTTTTTTTTTGTACCTCGGTTTCCTTATCTGTTAAAATGAGATGGTGAGATAAAAAAGTAATCTAAAGTCCTGCCTTGCTTTAACATGCCATTATACACCTCCTTCTGATCACACTCTAAACCTTTCTAAATACAACCTCTCTCCCTCTCTTTTTAAATATGACTCGTGGTTTTTGTACACACTGAAGACCCTCACTGCAATGCTGACTCACTGCATTTGCATAGACTGAAAGCAGACATCCTGGCACAGTGGAAACAGTATGGATTTAGGAGTCAGCCTGGATTCAGTTCCTGGTTCTTCCTGTTATGTCCTTTGACAAGGAACCCTTCCTGACTTTCAATCTCTTTATTAAATGTAGGAACAATGCCATGAGAATAAAAGGAGACAGTGTCATAAATGGTCAGGGAATGGGCTGGATAGACACAGGCGTTCATCAAGCATGAATTTTCCTGCACAGACCTTCATAAACCACATCACCTACAGCGTGCTGGAGGAGGGAGGACCCCACTTTGACTTTACGTTTGAATCTGTAACTCAAAAGAGAGTTATCTTTCATATTACCCTCTAAGCAGCTGGAATGAAAGATTCTTGGGCCAAATGAAAGATGTCCTTGGAAGAGCTGCTTTGATAAATGGCTTGGGTTGGGGATTGAGTGAGATCCGTGGGATTATTCTTTTTTTTTGAGACAGGGTCTCACTGTGTAGTTGAGACTGACCTGGAACTCACTATGTAGCCCAGGCTGGTCTCGAACTCACAGTGATCCTCCTGCCTCAGCCTCCTGAGTGCTGGGATTACAGGCATGTGCCACCACTCCCGGCTTCTGTGGGATTATTCCTAAGTAAAATAGATTATAGTTAGAGCGCCTTCCGAAGAAGGAAGCTCCTATTAAGTGCAGGACATTGTCTTGCTGAGCAGAGGGATTAAGTATTGTATGTGAGTCTTGGAACACCACTGGGGGAAGGATATTAGTGGGGCTAGGAGAAAGAGGACTGAGTAGGGCCCTAAGAAGGAAGAGTTTTTTGGGAAAAGATGGAAGCATTTAAACAGACTTTGCAAAAGCAGCTGACCTACTTATGTCAGTACACACGCTTGGAGAGGCAAGATGTTATCTTAGACACAGGTACCCTCCTTATAGGCACAGTGTTAAACTTACGCATGTGAATGAATCCATGGTGCGTTTATGTGTGAGTGTGAGTGTGAGTCAGGGGTGTGGAGGGAGAATGAGAGAGACAGAGATGGAAAGAGAGCGAGTCCTCCTGCCTGCATAACCTCACGTTGTCTGCCACCAAAGACACCTGCAGTCTAAGCCTTACAGAGACTATGGTTGTCAGTATTAAGCACAGCCAGGGTCAGAGCTGCTTTACTTGCAGAAGTGAGGCAAAAAACCCCAGCCTGGCTAACCAGACTGAGCAGCACGGTGGAATATGTAACATGACATTTCTCATTCACTTGCATTGGCAGCCCAAACGATAATGTACTTTTCTGTTCGAGAATGCAGCGTGTTCAATCATTCCTAGATGCTGGCTCTGCTAGGTGCTGGGAATATAATAAAGAGCAAAGCAGGGGTAGGCTCAACCCTTCTGCCCTCAGGCATCTTATACTTTTGTGCAGTGGATCGGTGTGAAGCATGCTGTAGTCAGTGTGATGGGTGTCACGAAAGGGGACATTTGGGATGCTGTGGGAGTATAAGATCAAGGGAATAATTTAGCCCCCGAGGATTTGAAAGAAACTTATGAGAGTTGGGAGTGCAGACAAAGAGGGGGAGAAAATGATGTTGGAAATGGACACAGGCCAGATCCAACGGGTTTGTAAAATATGTTCAAGGATTTGAACTTGACCCTGGGAGCCACAGGGAGCCCCTGAAGAGATTTTAGGGGGCGTGGCATGCTTAGTTTTGCTTTCTAGAAAGATCACTTGGGTTTTACTGTGCATGTTGAGTCCTCCCTTTGAGCTAGGGCCCTTGTGGAGCCTCTGTGATGAAAGATAACCGTGCCTAGTTGGGACCTGAGACTGCTTCGGGGCTAGGTGGCTGTATCAAGTGGGCTGGACTCTCCTTCCAGTCATTCAGCTCCCTGAACGCAGGCTGACACTGCATGATGATAACGAAAATTTAAGGGTATTCAATTTTACTTAACGTTGCTCAGTGTCTAAAATTTGGTAGGCTCACTTTATGCTCACCACAGTCTCATGAAACACACAAAACAAGTTTCTTTGCGGAGATAAGTGGAAGGAGGAAGAGGCTGACATAGGTGTGGAGTCCATCTGCCTTCCAGGTATGGAGCCAGGGGCTGGCCTTGCTCAATCTCATTTTAACATCCAGGAGAGCAGGACTGCTATCTTTACTTTAAGATAAGAGGCAAACCCAGGAGATGAAGGGAGTTAAGGAAGTGGTGCAACTGGGGATTTCGTCCCAGTTTTTGGGTTACAAGTCAAATTCCTTCTGTTAGGTGGTCTTCTGAAAGCTTGATGGCAAGTCTTCTCTTGTCTAGGACAAATATCTTTGTGATTTGTTTGGGGAAGACCCAGTAGAGCTGAGACAGGGAAACTGCAGAGGTACAGGGCTTGCTCAGAGAGGGTGAACGCTGTCTAGCTCCTTGGGGATGGCCCAGCCACTCGCTCCTGTAGCCCCAGCAGAGGTGGAGATAGAGCCCAGGGCTACAGGAACCAGGCATCAAGAGCTCTGAGGGACCAAGGCTCACATGTGGTCTGCACATGCCTCAACCTCTCAGGGTCAGCTGATGTGGGAAAACACAGTCAGGCAAGAAAAAATGGTAAGAGGTAGCATGCTGTAGTGAAAGAACATGTATTTTTTGGAGTCAGGGCTCTCGGGGTTTAATTGCAAACTTTGCTATTTAGGAGCCATGGAAACTTTGCATTACACCACATCACCTTGAGGCACCTTCCCTGCCTGTGTGACCTTGCATAGACCTCTTTGTGCCTCCATTTGATAATTTACAAAATGAAGATAATAATAGAACTTACCTGACAAATTGCTGTGTGGATTAATGAAATAACACAATGCATTAGTCCAGTACCTTCATGTTCTAAATTTTCAATAAATGTGACCTATTACTGGCAACCCTTTACTTCTGAGCCACATCTGTAAGATGAGGATAATTATACCCTGGGCATAGAATTTGGGTTGTGGTGGGAATTAAGTGGCAAAATGTGTACAGAGTATGCAGCAGAGCGATGAGCAACAGCTCAGTAAATATGGAGTACCTGATCCCTGTGTCTACTCCAGTGTCCTTTTCCCAGTCTCTAAGAGAAATCACCAGATATTTTACCAGCTGCCAATAGTTGCTGAAGATCTTGAAGGCTGATCCTTCACTTTGTCAAAACTTGAGGGAGTAGCTTAGATTGTGTTGGTGCTACACTCTTTCTGCCTGCATGCTGGGCTGCCAGGAGAGCCGCAAAAATAATAAAATGATTTTCCTCTCCAGATAATGATTCCCTGACATTACTCCACTTTATCAATTACACACATCTTTTGAGAAGCATTTTCCCTGGCCTGATCACAATGAGTAATGCAGGGTGAGGCTTGCTCTGGATGGAATGGCAACAGCAAAGCTGTCCTCCAAGTAGACTTTTAAGTCAGCTTTAGCAATGCAGAAGTTCTCAAAGCTTTATCTGGAATGGTGACTTGGGAGATTGGGTGCTTCCTTTGTCTTGGCATTGATGCTCCACTCTGTCCCCAAAGTTGACAACAGGCTGTGCTCTGAATCCCATGCACAGGATGTGGACTCAGAGAGCCTCATGGTTTGGAGACCATCTACCTCCAAACCCCTTCTTGGTTGCCAGAAATTGACCTTCATACCTTTATTTTCCATCCTATTTCTTGCTTCTTTTCACAGCAGAATGCACCACAAATCACCTGTTTTGTCTTTCCGTTTCTCCTTTCCTCTCCTCTCCCTTCCTAGGTTTACTACCATTAAGTTCCCATTCCTGAATCCCCACAAAACAGCCTCAGTCAAGGTCACACCGTGAGCTGTGTGTTGCGCTATCTAATGGCTAATCTCAGAAAGCAGCAGTTCTTGGGAACCACTCTGTGGCATTTGGGGCTGCCGATCTCACCGTCTTTCCTGAAACACTTTCTTCACTTGACTTCTGTGTCATTAATCTCTTGTTTTTCTTCCTGTTTCTCCTTTTCAGTTTCTTCTAGATTCTTCTTGACCTCATGACTTTAAAGGGTGCCTTCTTTCTATTTACAAACAACCCATAAGTGATTTTTTGTCCCAGAGCACAGGTTTAAATACTATCTAGATTTGGATGACTCCGAATTTCCTATCCTGAGCTCATCATTATCCCTTAAACCCCAGACTTACACATGGGCCTCTCTAGTTTACCTCTTGACATAGAGTCTAATGAACACCTCGATTTTAACATGCCCCACATCAAACGCTTGATTTATTTCCTTTCAAACTTATTGTTTCTATGGTTTATAGTTAATGGCCACTTAATTTTTCTACTTAGGTCAAATATCATAGAACATGTTTTGATTGTTTGTTTTCTTTCATATCCCTCAATTGACAAAAACTTTCCATACTCTTCAAAATATATGCCCAATTTTTTGTTTCTCACAATCTCTAAATCTATCTTCTGGTTCGAGCCACTCTGAATGCTTGCTTAAATAACAAGGAAAGTCCTGAACTGGTCCCCCAACCTCCAGTCTTACCCCTTCTCCTGCTTTTGATTTATCAAATGGCAGCTAGTATGATCTTTTGAAAACAAAAACTAGATCATGTCGTTTCTCCATTCAGTTCTTCCAGTGGCTCCTCATTTTGATCAGAATGAAATACAAAGGCCTTGTCATTACCCATAGCTGAGGCAATCAACTGAGAATGCTTTCCTCCAGTGAAGTTTTATATGGACTTTTGCTAGAAAACAGGGCACGATCAACCAGAAGTCTTTGTAGTTCTTTGCTGAATCTGGCATTCTCAGGCTTAGGCATCCTACCACGCTTTGGCTCAAGGTTCAGTGCCCAGATTGCAACCTTCCATCTTACAGTCACTCGCGGTTCATGCTCTTTTTCTTCTAGCCCTTTGGAGATTTATCCCATCTTCTGAGAACTCAGTAATGTGGTAAAATGATATTTTCTGTAGTACATCATTTTTTTTCAGCTTTAATTGAGTTTATTGGTACATTTTAGGGATACAGTACAGTTACATTCGTTGTTGGGATCTTGTACCTTTACATGACAGGTCTTGGTTCTCATTTTTTTCCCTTACCCGTGCCCTCCCTTCACCCCCTCCTCCCCTCCCCATCTACAAACACTTTATTTTCATCTTTTCATTATCTCACATTTTTTTCTTTTCCCTTATTACCCTTCATCATTATTTTTGAGTAGAAGAGTTGCTCACAGTGTCATGGTCATATTTGTAAAAGTAGAGGCATCTTTTTCACTGGTTTGACTCCATTACTCACTTAGTTTTATTTTATTTTTTTTTTACTGCACTTAGTCACAATCTGACATAGTATATATTTTTGTTTACGTATTTATCTTATGTGTTCACATACTAAAATGTAAGACCCCACCCAGAAATCTGGGACTTTAGTTAATTTGTTGGGTGCTTTATCTTCAGTGCCTATAATGTCTTACATGTAGAAGATGTTCAGTACATATTGTTGAAGGAAAGAGCAAGGACTACTTTGATTTGGTTCAAGTAAGGTGGTTATTTTAAGGATCACACACATGGAAAGATGTGGAACTCTCATGGTGATCCAATAACAGAGAGGAGTGGCTAGGCTGGTCTCTATGAAGATGGGAAGTGGTGGTTGCTATGGCTCTAAGGTGGTTTTGTATTCTTCAAGCAGAAGCTAATGATTGGCCATGAATTTGTATCTGCTGGCCCCAACTAATGTCTGCTTCCAACCTTTGCTTTTGATTTTCATGGCATCTGACCTTTGGTATATCATTGTACCAACTCAAGGTATCATTTCAAATTCTCCCTTAATTACTAAATGAAAAATTATTTTCTCCCCTTGGGCCATATTCTCAAGAAAGAGGGTTAAATTGATTATTTAAAAAAATTCCTTTTTGAAGTCAGGGTACATTGTCTCTGGGTGACCCAGGAGTTTTATGAATGTTCATATTGAGATGGGAATTCTCCAGTCAATCCAAGAATGGGTGAAAGAGGGGGCTGAGCTTCACGAGGCTGGGAAGCAGGGGCTGCTTCTGGATCTGTGGTAGCTCTGATCTGTAGTAAGTTATCTATGCCCCGAACCAGTCCAATATTGTCAGTCGAGAGGATGATCAGGTGAGATCAATCATGGGAGCTGGGTAGCAGGGGTTGGAGGGGCAAAGGTGGGGCACATAGAGAACTGTTACATTCAGAACAATCTCTGAGAATAAAACTATACAGAATCAGCATTTGATGGAATCAATCAACATCTTGAGAAGGTAGAGACCTACCTTGAGTGAGGTCAAAACACACAAGCCCAATCAAAGTAATGAGATAGTAGCCTCAAGAAGATGTGATTACACTGAAGAATGTTGTATCTTAATCAGTTGAATTGAAGCATGTTTGAAAATAGTATTTTTTTTTTTTTTTTTTTTTTTGTTCCGGGGATTGAACTCAGGTCCTTGCGCTTGCAAGGCAGGCCACCGAACTGCTGAGTTAAATCCCCAGCCCAGTATGTTTTAATTAACAGTGAGGAGCTAGCAAATGGTCAGTCAGAGGTCAAGAAATGATAATGCCTCTTCTGCCCCTGCCTAGGGCAGAGAGGCCAGTGCAAGCATAGTGGGAAATGAAAGCCATCTGGTCTAGTAAAGTAGACAGACATGACTTAAGCAATTACCCACATGGATAAACTAAATGGTGCTGAGGGCTATGGAGAAAGAGAGCAGAAAAACCATGAGAGCTACAACAGTGGATTCAGTAGGATAGGAGTCAGAAAAGGCTACTCTGGGGAAATGACCTTTGTGTAAACATCAAAAGGTAGTTTGAGGAAGGAGAGAAAACAGCAGAGTGGTGATCAGCAGCAAAATTCAGCCTCTCTGGGATCTGCAATACAGACACCTGGGAAAGAATAACTTGGTGAAGGGAAAAAGAAGTAGATGACTGGGAGAAGTGGAAGACTGGGCTGGCCACGTGGGCCCCAAGAGGAGCCCACAGCTGCCGTAAGCTGTAGAGGCAGAGCAGGGTTTTGCTTTGGGGGAAGGGGGGACTCAGTCCACAAGGCAAATAAAAACCAGAGAGGGAGCCCAACACAGTGCTCACCATATTGCTGGAGAACGTTTGATTAGATGCCATTTTGGGAGGGGGTTCAGTACTTGAGTCAGGGACTCAGAACAACTAGAGAACGGCTTCAAGTCAAGGATCCCAGTGTGATCTTCCCGCAGTGACTGGGTGGGAGACAGCCACTGGAGACAGCTGCTGATGGGGAATGGGCTGTAGGGAGAATGCCTACGAAGTTTAGCCCAGTGCAGATCTGAGGTGTGGTTGGTTGTCGTCTGCCAACATGAGCCAGGGCACCTCTTGGCTTGGGTAAGCAGAGGGGCCTCTGGAACAGGGGGCCCCTCACGAACCCACAAGCATAAAGCTAGGAAGAGAACACCTTGATTTGTTGGGTTCGAAAATTGCAGAAACTGAAAGAAAATGACTCATTCAAATATACAGAGAATTTTTTTCCTGTTCTTGGACTCATTTCATTTTGTCTTCCTCATTGGTTTATTGGGGTTTGGAGAACTTTCCTTTTCTCTTTTTTACTTCTTTTTTATATTTTTATTCCTCTTTTGTCATTTTTCCTTTAAGTTTTTTCTTTTTCACCATATTTTCTTTTCTCTTCTTTTTTCTCTTCTTTTCTTTTCTGTTACCCTTATTTAATTCTACAGATACCCTTCTACCATTTAATAGGATCCTTTGTCTCACATTTCTGTCCTCCTCATTTTTCATTGTTTAATTTTTCAAAAATTTCCTCTTTTATTTTGTTCTCTATTACTTTATCTATAATAGAATAGCTATTAAACTTTATTACTCTTCACACAGTTAACTCTTTATGTTATTACTGTTGAATTCTTTTCTATAGTTAGTAGAGTTATAGTTGTCACATTTGGTAGAAATTTGCTGTATGTCAATATTTGGTTTGTCTTAGTGTTTATAATAGAGATATCTTTCTATGGTTAAGGGTGGTATGATATTGGTGCTTATGGCAGTTCAATATCCACACAGCTGGATTACTTGAAAGGTTAACTGAGGAGCTTACAAATAGATCAATAAGGGGCTCAATGGGCTCACAGAAGACATAACTAAATAGAAGATGGATGTAGTAAACAAAGCAATCAGGGAGCTTGCAGAAGACACTAATAAAAAGCTAGCTGAGCTTGACAAAATGACACAAAACATAAGTGAGCAGTGTAGCAAAGAATTAGAGTCCATAAAAAGTTTCCAAACATAAGTCCAGGCAATTAAAAATTATATTTTAAGTATAGGCAGCAGAAGTGACCGACATGAGGAGACTGTCAGAATTAGAAGATAGGGTGCTGTCAAAGACTAGTTACTCAGAGATATGGTAAGAACAACAAGGGGACATGATAGATCTACCAGGAGCTGGATGATACAAAGAAGACTCATCTAAGATAAACTGGAATAAATGCAAAAAGAATACAGAACCAAGGCAATAAAAAACCTACAGGAATAGCAACAAAAAACTTTACAAATACAGGGAAAAATTTAAACAAATGGATAAGTGAGGCATATAAGGCCTCAAATAGCCATAGTAAAAAAAGAATATCTCCACAAAACCATTCTCCATTGTTAGTGGGAGTGCAGACTGGTGCAACCACTATGGAAATCAATATGGAGATATCTCAAAGAGCTGGGACTAGAGGTTCCATTGGACCCAGCCATCCCTCTGCTGGGTATCTTTCCAAAAGAATTAAAAGAATCATATCACAGTGATATATGCACACCTATGTTTATAGTGGCACAGTTTGTAATAGCTAAAACTTGGAGACAGCCCATTTGCCCATCAGTTGGAGACTGGATAAAGAAGGTGTGGTTTTTCTGTAGAATGGACTACTACTTAGCCATAAAGAGTGAGAAATTAGAGTTATTCATAGGAAAATGGACACATATTGAGGATATACTCCTAAGTAAAATAAATAAGTCACACATATATAAATACTGAATAGTTTCTCTGGTGTGAAAAACTATAATGGTACATAAGATCCTAATGATATAATGGACAATGTGAAATAGGAAGAAAAGGGCTAAAGGTGTAGGGGAAGTGGAAAGAGTAGGGGAAAAGTAATAAGGGAAAATTAAAAAAATGAGAAAATGAAAAAATGGAAATAAAGTATTTGTAAATAGGGAAGGGAGGGGTGAAGGGAGGGCAAGGATAAAGGGAAAAAATGAGAACCAAGACCTGTCATGTAAGATCCCAATGATGAATGTAACTGTACTGTCTATCTAAAATGTACCAATAAACTCAATGAGAAAAAAAATTCTAAAAGTACAACACAGGGACAGAATCTTAAAAGCTGTTAGAGCAAAGCAGCAAATCAGTTATAAAGGGAAACCCATTAGAATTACATCACACTTTTCAACACAAACCTTAAAGGCCAGGACAGCTTGGAATGGAGTGTTACAAGCCCTAAAAGAAAATAACCTCAAACCCAGAGTTATGTGTCCTGCAAAACTACTATTTCTCAAAACCGACGGAGAAATGAAGCATTTCCATTGCAAAGAGCACCACAAGAAATTCATGAACACCAAACCAGCCTTGCAAAAAATTCTCAAGGATATCCTAGAAAGAGACAATGAAGCCAACAATGCAAAAAAGGTAGAATAGAATGAATACACCAGTCATTGTGAACAGTTAAGCAGAAAAAGAAAGAAAGAAAGGAAATCAGCAACGGAAAAATAATGCAATGGCGGGAATAAGTCAATACCTTTCAGTAATAACTAATGTTTGGTTAAGGAAGAGGTTAACCAATTGGCTAGGAAAGAGGTTCAACAAGAAGAGATAACACTAGTAAACATATGCAGCAAACATCAGCATACCCAACTTCACAAACTACTAGGCATAAAGTATCACATAAACACCAACACAATTATAATGGGGGACCATAATATCCTACTGTCACAAATAGATGGGTGAACTAGACAAAACAAAAACAAAAACAACAAAGAAATATCAGAGTTGTACCAAAACTTCAAACAGACAGACTTACTAGACATTGCAGAGTACGCCACCCAACAACAACAGAATACACATTCACACATTTTTCTTGGTAGCACATGGCATTTTCTTCAAAATAGACCGCATGCTAAGCATGATTAATCAAGTGCAAAAGAATCAAAATTTTCCTATGCATATTATCATCAGAATGTCGTTATAGTGAAGCCAGAAATCAATGGCAAAAGCAACTGCAGAAATTATGCAAACATATGGAAATTTTAAAGCACACTTTTGAATAATGAATGGTCCACAGAGGGAAGCAAGGAAGAAATTAGATAGTTCCTAGAATCCGGCAATAATTCCAGGACAACCTAATAGAACCCATATGACACAATGAAAGTTGTCCTAAAAGGGAAGGTGATAGCTGTGAATGCCCACATCAGCAAAGCAGAGTAAGTCCAAATAAATAACCTAATGATGCACCTGAAGGTTCTAGAAAAGGGAGGACAACCCAAATCCAAAGCTAGTACAAGGAAGGAAATTATAAAGATCAGAGCAGAAATTAATGAAATAGAGATAAAAAAATACAAAGAACCAATGAACTGAAGAGTTGATTCTTTGCAAGAATAAACAAAATAGACAACCCCCTAGCCACTCTTACCAAAAAAGAAATAATAAAGATAAAAATCAGTGCATATAGAAATGGAGAAGGCACAGTCACAATAGACTGCCCAAATCCAGAAGATTATTAGTAACCACTTTTAGAACCTGTACTTTAATAAATTATAGAATTCAGTAGAAATGAATAGATTCCTAGATACACAAGTACCTTGGTTCATGAACTTAATTCTTTCCACAATTCTGGTTACAAACCAAATTAGATGAACCAAATTTCCTCATAGAGTCAACCATAGAATTTAATTTGGTTTTCATCCAGTTTGGTTTGCGACCAGAATCATGAAAAGAATTAAGTTCATGAACAGAGGTATCATTGTATATATGAACTACCAAAACTGAAACAAGAAGATATAAAAACCCTGGACAATCATATAACAGCCAATGAAATTAAAGAAGTGATAAAAAAACTACCAACTAAGAAAAGCCCAGGTCCCAGTGGATTCCTTGCCAAATTCCACACGAACTCTAGGGAAGATCTAAATCAAATACTTCTCAAACTCTTTAATGAGACTGAAATGGAAGGAGTACTCCCAAAGTCATTCTTGGAAACTAGCATTATCCTAGTTCCAAAACCAGAAAAGGACCTAACCAAAAAAGAGAACTATGGTCCAATCTCTCTAATGAATACGGACAAAAAATTCCTCAGCTATATACTGGTAAAACAATGCAACAAATCATCAAAAAAGTTATGCATTATGACCAAATAGGTTTCATCCTAGGAACAGAGGGATGATTTAACATATAAAAATCAATAAATGTAATATATCACATAAATAGAAGCAGGGACAAAAATCACGGGATCATCTCAATTGATACAGAGAAAGCCTTTGACAAAATCCAGCATCCATTCATGATAAAAAACCCAAAATAGGATAGAAAGACCTTAACTCGAGTTGATAAAAGCCATCTGTGACGGACCATAAGCCAAAATCATATTAAATTGGGAGAAGCTGAAAGCTTTCCCTTTAAAATCAGGAATAAGACAAGGATATCTACATTCCAGTTCAATATAATTCTCAAAAAGACCTAAATCAATGCAATCAGAAATGAAAAAGGCTGAATGAACATAGATGCTCCCAAAATTCAGAAAATTATTACTAACTACTTTGATAACCTGTACTTTAATAAATTAGAGAATTCAGAAGAAATGGATAGATTCC
The DNA here is from genome assembly GCF_012274545.1 of Fukomys damarensis. Taxonomy (NCBI): domain Eukaryota; kingdom Metazoa; phylum Chordata; class Mammalia; order Rodentia; family Bathyergidae; genus Fukomys; species Fukomys damarensis. The sequence goes on from NW_022900935.1 coordinate 13,436,083, forward strand.
CAGATATTATATGAAGCACTATGAAAGAAGAAGATATGAAAACATTAACTAGAGCAATCAGGCAACAGAAAGAAATAAAAGGGATGTGTATAGGAAAAGAAGTCAAATTATCATTATTTGCATATGAGGTGATCCTCTACATATGAAACACAAAAAATTCCACCAAAAGTTTCCTAGAATTAACTAAATTCAGTAGCATAGAAGGATACAAAGTCAACACACAAAAATCAATATTGTCCCTGTACACTAATAAATTTTCTGAGAAGGATATTAGGGAAACAATACCTTTTACAATAGCATCAAGAAAAATAAAGTACTTAGGAATTAACCTAACCAAGGAAGTGAAAGTCCTTTACAGTGAAAACTACAGATCAAAGAGCACATCAGAAAATGGAGAGATATTCCTTTTTCCTGGACAGGTAGAATGAATATAATAAAAATGGCCAGACTTTCAAAACTGCTATACAAATTTAATTCAGTGTCAATGAAGGTACCAGTGCATTCCCCACAAAACTAGAGAAAACAATCATATAGTTTAAATGGAACCAAGACACCTAGAATAACAAAAGCTGATCTAGACGACAAGAGCATAGCAGGAGGCATCACAATCCTGGACTTCAAGTTATATTACACAGCTATGGTCATAAAAATAGCATGGTGTGCGCCAAAAACAGATATGTAGATCAGAGAAACAGATTACAGGATGCAGAAACAACTGTAGGTGCATTCAACAGCCTGATGTCTGACAAAGGGGTCAAAAACTTACGCTGGAGGAAAGATACCCTCTTTAACATCTTGTGTGTGAGAACCAAAAGGTAAATAAGGACCTAAATGGATGATCGATATTGGGAAGTAGGAAGAAAATGTTCAAATAGGAAGGGGAGCAAGGGAAGGGGAAGGGAGGGGGAAGGAAAGGTAGGGAAAAGGAAAGAGAGAACAGAAAGGAAAAATGGAAACAAAGCTTTTGTAAAAATAATGAGGGGAAGACGGGCTGAAGCGGGGAGGGGAATGGGGAAGAAAAGAATCAAGATATATTATGTACAGGTACAAGTTCTCTAATGATGATTGTGATCATTATGTATACCAAAAGTATACCAATAAATTAATTTTTAAAAAAACCAAACAGCAGTGCTGGGAAAACTGACTATCCACATGCAGAAGATTGAATCTAGACTCATACCTCTCATCATGTACTAAACTAAAATCAAGATTGATGAAAGATTTAAATGGCAAAACAAAAACCTGACAGAAGATAAAATAGGTAAAACTCTTGAAGACACAGATGTTAGGCTAGAGATTTCTGCATAGAATCCCAACTGCACAAGAAATAATTCTGAGAATCAACAAATGGGATTATATCAAATAAAAAAGCTTTCGCACAACAAAGGAAACAACCAGTGGAGTGACAAGGCAACCTACAGAATGGGAAAAAAATTTTACCAGCCAATCCTTAAAGAGGACTAACATTGAAATAGATGAAGAATTAAGAAAATATAGGCATCCCCGAATAAAAGACCCAATAAAAAAGAGCCATTGAGATAAACAGACACGTCTCAGAAAAAGAAATACAAATGACCAAGGAAGACATAAAAAGTGTTCAACATCTCTGGCTATTAGAGAAATGTAAATTAAAACAACACTGAGATTCCATCATATTTCAGAAAGAATAACTATAATTAAGAAATCAAATAATACAGATATTGGCATGGCTGTGGGGGAAAGGGAACCCTATACATTGTTGGTGGGAATGTAACTTGGTGTAGCCACTATGGAGATCAAAAACTAAAAATAGAAATTCCATTTGACCTTTCTATTCCTCTTCTAGGTATTTTCCCCAAAGAATTATAGTCGTGATATTACAGAGATATATGCATACCCATGTTTATAGCAGCACAATTCACAATAGCTCAGTCCTGGAAGTGGTCTGTATGCTCATCAATAGGTGAATGGATTAAGCAAAGTATTTACACACCATGCAATTCTACTCTTCCATAAAGAAGGATAGACTTGGTCATTTGCAGGAAAATAGATGCATCCTGAGAACACAACGTTAAGTGCGCAGGCATATAAGTTTAAGTAGCCTATGATTTGTCTCATATGGTAAACCAAAAATATAAATAAAGAGCAAAAGAAAAGATAGATGATAGGAAATAGGGATGTAGATCTTTCACAAGTGGAAAGCAGACCAAGAGATGGAAGGAGGGAGAAAGGGGTCAAAGAAAAGAATCAAGATGTGTTGTGTACATGTACCAACTCCCCACGAGGAGTGTGGCCATTGATGTACTACAAGTGCTAAAAACATAGGAGAAACATATGGCTAAAAAGAAACAAAGTTTGGGAATTCGATAGGCAAAAGTTGGAGGTAGAGCTAATGCTCCTGATTCTTTCAAATGACCAGACCCTTCTTCTTGCTGTTCTTCAGACAACCTTTGGACTGAGTGTCTCTGCTATCTGGAAAACCCTTCTCCCAGACACCCTGATGACTCACTGTGTTCAATAGCCCTTCCCTGGAACTCTATCTAGCACAGCCCCGACCTTCTTCATCCCTTCTCCTGACTGATGTTTCTTTCTAGCGCTCATCACCTTCTGACTCTGTGTCATATAGCGACTTGTTAATGGTGTCTTCCCTCACTGGAGTATAAGCTCATGAAGGCCATGATTTTGTTTTGTGTGTTGATGACTATGTATTCACCCCAGTGTTCAGAATGTAGTTTGCGTCAGTAAAGATGCTCTAAAGAATTAGATTTAAAGGAGCAAGACACCTGTAGGAACAGAAGGGAGGCCTGTGTAGTCAGACTTTAATGGGGAAGAGGGAGGATGGCAAGAGAGAAGAGGAGGCGGTTGGACAGGGGCCTCAGGACTGCAGGACAAGCGTGGGCTTTGTCCAGGAGTTGAATCTTCATTCCGTGAGCAGTGTGAAGCCACAGATATCTTAGTGAATGGGAGCGTTTGGATGAACTTTCCATTTTAAATGGGCTTTCTGGTTTTATGGCTTGGACCAGGGGAATGTGGATGCAGAGACAACAGTCTCTAGATATGATAGAGATAATGGTGCTTCGGTGTTTTTGTTGTTGTTTGCTCTTAGAATTTTTTATTAGCTCATGTGTGCAGTACAGAATGACTCCCTTTATTGTGAGAAGTTTGTACATGTACATAACACATCTTGATTCTGTTTTTGTCCCCTTCCCCTCCCATCCCTCCAACTCTTGTTCCCTTTCTCATTTGGAAAAGCCGTTTCCATATTTTCTTCAATTCTCTTTTTCTTTGGTACTGGGGATCTAACTTGGGACCTTGTGCTTGTGAGGCAGGTGGCAGCACCACTGAGCTAAACCCCTGGCCCTTCAATTCTCACTTTAAAAAGATCTCCTTTCCTTTCTTCCTTTCTTTCCTCCTTTCTTTCTTTCTTCCTTTGTGTACTGGGGATCGAACTCCGGTCCTTGTGCTTGCGAGGCCAGCAGCAGAACCACTGAGCTAAATCCTTGGTCCTTCTCTTTTCCTTACTTTCCCTCCTTGCTTCCCTCATCTCTTGTTTTCCTTCCTACTGGAAAAACATCTTCCTACTTCCTATTATCTACCTTTTATTTGTTCTTTATTTAAACTTTGTGTTTCTCACACAAGAGAAACCATGTAATATTTAAGCTTGCGAGTGTCTAATTCATTTCACTTAGCATTATGATCTCAAGATGCAAGATGCATCCATTTTTCCTACAGATTCTCCAAGTGTAACCTTCTTTGTGGCTGAGTAGTATTCCCATTATGTATAAATATCATATTGTATACCTAAAATGTACTGATGAACTTAATAAATAAAAAAGACTCTTTGGGTTTGAGGGTGTTTGTTTCTTGTTGAGACAGAGTCTCTCTATGCAGATCAGGCTGGTCTTGAATTCACTGTATAGCTCAGGCTGGCCTCAAATTCTTGGCGATCCTCCTGCCTCAGCCTCCTGAGTGCTGGGATTACAGGTGTGTGCCATCACACCCAGTTTATTTTTATTTTTCAGTGTGGGGAATTGAACTCAGGACTTTGCCAGGGAGGTGAACCTACATCTCTGGCCCTAGATAATAGTGCTTTGGACTGGGGAGATAGTGGTAGAAATGGAGAGAGGAACTGAAGTAGTATTTATGAAATAGAGTTGATAGGGCATGGAAATGGATTTGAATGTGGCAAGCGAGAGAGAAGGAGAGGCCAAGAAACAGTGCAAGTTTTCTGACTTTTGAAGCTAAGGGATGGTGGTCCATTTGCTAAAAATGGAAGTTTAGGGAAGAAGCTGGATGTAAGGGCAGGAATGGGTGGGGAAAAAGTTGGAAAAATGAAAGACTATACACTGAACCCTGAAACACTGGAATTTTAAATTTTAAACTCAATCTTAGGTACTCAAGCTCAGGGATTTTGAAATTTGGTGGATTAATTCACTCAAAAATATATATCGAACAACTGCTTCTGGCACTAATTAGACTTAATTGAGTTTTGCCCTCAACCGGGGGAGTCCAATTAAATTACTGTACAAATAAAAAAAAAGTCTATAACCTCAGACAATATGAGCAAAAGCAAGCATAAATAAAGCGATGAAAAGTGGAGTCAATGGGAGGTGGGGTGTTTTAGGCAGGATGATCAGGGATGGGCTTTCGGAAGTTAATGTTTGAATGAGGCCTTTGAGATAAGAAGGAGCCATTTACACAAACCCATGGGAAGACCACTTTTGAGGGAGGAAAGGAGAGTACAAGAGCCTTGAGACAGGGAACATTTGTTACACTGGGCGCAGAGTGAGAAGGGCAGTGAGGCAGAAGCACGGTGACAGGTTGGAAGACACGGAGAGAGATCAGGTTGGCCTCTTTGGCCAGCATTTGGAGCTTGGAAATCATTGTAATTAAATGTACTGAGAGCCATCCCTGGAAGAGGAGAGACCTTGCCTGTTAGGTGTTTCCAAAGGCCACTCTAGCTGCTAGGTCAAGGAGGGGCTGGAAGGGGCAGGACGAGAGGGAGGCAAGCCAGGAGGTACTCTCCTGTGGGAATCAAGATGAAGAGTTGGTGAGTCAGTGTGTGTGTGTGTGTGGGGGGGGTGTGTGGGGAGGGGTCGGCAGGGCTGCTATGTAGCAGCCGGAGAGAAAAGGAGCAGACAGCTGCAACTTTTGGTGATGAGAGGGGGAAAGTAAGTCAGGATGTCAGTTAAGAGAGCAAGAGCTATTTACCTTGAGATAAAAAGGCAGCGATGCAGGCAAATTGGACCAGACCGGCGCAAGCAAAGATGGTGTCAAATCTGACCCAAACGTGACCTAAACTTCATTATATGACCTAAACCCTCATTAAAGTGCATCTCCATGGTGAGACTTCTCTGGGTGGACCTAACACTTTGAAGCACATTTTGGGCCTGTGCAAACTCACATCTGAGCAGTAACTGTACTCCACCCCATCTGAGACGCCTGCCTGCCCCCCTTTCAGTAAATCCATGAATAATGAATGACATTCTTTTGAGACTATGAAAGTAAAGTGCATCCCTTGGTAGGTACAACTCTGTGGAGTAGCTGGCTCTTTATAGAGTAACCAACTTTACTGTCCTCTCCCACCCTGGGCTGCTTGTAAGACAGCCAGTGTCAAGGGCGATCAAAATATAGAGGGAGCCTGGCGTGGTGGCGCACGCCTGTAATCCCAGCATGGGAGGCTGAGACAGGAGGATCGCTGTGAGTTCCAGACCAGCCTGGGCTACATAGTGAGTTCCAGGTCAGTCTCAACTACATAGTGAGACCCTGTCTCAAAAAATATATATATAGAGAGGGAATACTCAAATCAAAGACTTTATTATGCAAAAGACACATTGCAATTATTTCCCCTAAAATACTCCTCCTCATGTCAAGCGCTCTTATCATTCCTGCCACTTTAGGGTGCAGGTGATGGCGCCGTCCGACAGAAAGGCGGGCTCGCGCAGACACAAAGTGTGCGCTCATCCACCTCACCTAGCCGATGGGGCACCATGTGTCTTGTGTCTCTTCCCCAAAGGTAGAAACGTCTTTGAAAGACAAACGACTTGAATTGGTTCAGGACATTACAGTAGCCGCGGCAGCACAACTGAAGACACTCATGGAAGAGGACTCGTAGACCGGCTTCAGAAAGTGGCAAGAGTGATGGGGCCAGGGTGTCTATGGGAGGCGTATTATGAGGGGGATTATTGGCAGTGTGGCTTTATTGTGATAAATTTTAAAAGGTCTGAATGCTCGCCACATCTTTCAATCACGCCACACATCTGTTTCTTTCCTATACTGAACATTCATTTCAGTCTCACTCGAAAACTAGTCCAAGTTTGGTTTCCATCTACGGTGGCTAGAGCCCGTGCTAGCTGGTGATCATGATGAGCAGGCAGGGGGTGGAGTAGAGATGGAATGGACAGGTGGCTTTGGGATGCTTTTGAGGGCAGAACTGCCAGGATGCGCTTCAGGTTAGGTGTGGCTGTGAATGTGGTTGTGTCCCGAGCATTCAGGTGAATGGTGTCATCTGAGATGCACTATGCTGAGTGCAGACCTTCAGCGGGCCGGAGGATGTCAACTTGCTGGAAAGACATGAGGTTTATTTAGTCCACATGGACAGTGAAGTTGGCCTGAAATGAGGCAGGATCCCAGGCCAGGGCGGAGCAGAATCCTCCGTCCGGGAGATGGAGTGTGACTTGGAGGTCATATGTGGCAGCAGGGACGTGGGAACAGAGTGGCTGAGCCCCCAGGCAGGTGTTCTTCTGTGAGATGGCGACCAACAGGAAAGAGCAGAGGACTCCTTCCATGCTGCCCACTTCTACCCTGGAGCCCATGAAGCTAAGAGAATGAGGCCTAGAGGACCGTGGTCCCAGGTGAGGCTTGGACGCTGGGGAGAACCTCGACTTCAGGGGTAAAGGAAGTAGGGGAAGATGCCAGAGTTTGTTGCGGAGGAACGGAAGTGGGGTGTGCACGAGGTCTGCCCACGTCAGTGGGGAATTTTGGGAAAGGACAATGGTACATTCTGACATCTAGAGTGGATCAGTTTTTAAACAGTTCCTTTTTTATCCAACCAAATTATTTTTAGTACGAGTCATGGAATGAGTACAATAATAGTACTGATAATCAGAAAAGAAACAGTAAAATTTTTCTTTTATGGTGCTCTGTGTATATTATCATGCCGGTGAAATAAGTAAAAGTAAATCAATAAAATATAGAAAAAAATTTCATGGAAGAGATTATTTTGTAATCATAACAATGTGTATTTTGAATCAAAGTATATGCATTGGTTTGTTGTGATAACAAATAATGACATTACAATGTATGTGTTCTTGATTCGCTTTGCTGCTTCAAAACAGGCAACATTTTAAAGAGATTTACTTTTCGTATTAAAAATATTATTCTAATCTAGTAAAATAGCTCATGGGTGAGCTGAGCTTTGTGTTTTAAACAAAAGACAGTACCTTGCCATTCGAGTTGTTTCACTGTTTTGAAAATACATACACAAAAAATACCATGTGGCCCCTCAGAATGACAGAATTGAAGCCATTTAAGTTCAGCTTGTTTTACTGTCACTGTGCGCTATCATTGTTTACTTAGGAACATGGCCTTAAACATGGGAATTTGTAGTATCAAGGGGGTTGCAGACCGAAACTACTCCTGCAGTGAGCTGGAAGGATCCTGAGTGTCAGGGTGTTCAAGGAATGAATGTGTTCCGAAACCCCATGTGTGGGGCCGACTGTGTCCCTCCCAGAGCTCTGTGGGCTGACCTGCACGGGGAAGTCTGTGTTCCTTAGGGGATACGCACTGGGAAGAGCCGCTGTGAATGTAGATGGTGTGTACATGTGTATTAAATATATATTTGGAAGTGCAATAGTGACCATAACGATCGTGAGCATTTTGCCAACATAAAAATTGGGGGTGCAGAGTATTTTATCACTGACAGTGTAGAGAACCATCAGTCCTGGGTGAGGATGAAGACATTGACTTTCAGTCCGTTTTCTTACTCCGTGAGGAATTTCTGCAGACCACACATCGTTATTGCAGCCCTTGCCTACTTGCTGGGGGTGGGCTGGGGCAAAGTTGTTTAGCAGGTGATGGGGTGAGGGGATCGGCTTGGGCTGTGGGAGGACTCTCCTCCAAGAGGCCCCGCTGGGAGCCTTGAGGGTGGGGATTACCCCAGCCCTGTGTCTTCTGTGGCCTCTGCAAAGCAGATTCCCATACCTGATGGCAGAGACGGTGCTGGGCTTCCCGCCTGCTGCAGCCCAGAAGCTCTGCCTGCGTCTTTGTGCCCGTCCTGTGTTCCCTTCTCACCGCTTCGTTTGACAGCTTGTCTGTCCTTCTCTTGTTTCTCCCCGCATCTCTCCCTCTCTCCGAGGCTATTTCTCTGCGCCTCTCTCAGTCTCAGGGTCTCCTCGCCTCTCTGTCCCCGCCCCTACCCTTCTCCCCTGCCCCTGTCACTCTCAGGTCCATTGTTCTGCCTCTCTCTGCCTCAGCCTCTACTGGAGCTTGCCGCGGTGCGAGGGAGCGGCCTGGGGCACCTCCTACCTTCGACGGGACACCCTCCCCTCTTTCTTACTCCTTCTTTTGGGGCAACTCTAGAAGCCAGAGTTTGGCCCCACCCAAAGGCTGGTGGGGGCCGCGGCCACTACATCCAGGAGTGGGCGTGGCAGCGCTCAGAAGCTGCAGCCCCATGGATAGGTGCGTGGAGGGATGCAGGGGCGAGGTGCGCGGGATGACAGGGTGGTTTCGGAGTGGAGCTCAGGTGGGGTCCGAGGGACATCATCTTCAGTCCTTCTTTGAGGATCCCGGGCTCCGCTTTCTTGGGCTTACCTGGAGCAAGAGGAATTCCCACTTTCTGGGGTGACACCCTCATTGATTTTCTTGGGGGTCTTTGTACCATCCGGTCCTTTCTACCTGGAATGATCTTCTCTTCTCAGAAATGTGTAACTGGTTTACTCTTTCACCTCTTCAAGTCTCTTAAATGTCCTTCTTAGGAAATCTTTCCTAATCATCTTAGTGTCCAGACCTTTCTGTTTATTTTATTTTAGGTTATTTATTTAATTTTTGGTTACCGGTCCTTGTGCTTGCGAGGCAGGTGGAGGCACCACTGAGCTAAATCCCCAGCCCTCATTCATTCATTCATTCATTCATTTGCCCTTTCTTCTTTACTTTCCTGCATAGCATGTATTACCTAAAACACAGAAAACTGAGTATTTTCTATTGTGTCTTCCTCAGTAGCATGTGAGCTCATGCAGGACGGAATTCTCTCCATCTTGCTGGAGGCTGTATTCACAGTTCTTAGAACAGAGTCTAGCACTTCAGAGGCACCTGCTGAATGTTTGTTGAATGACCACAGGCAGCTTGGTCAGTGTGGGTGCTGCGATTGCATGGGCCGGCATTTACCGAGTGACTGCAGTTCTGTGACTCAGCAGCGCCCGGCATCTCTGAGCTGCTGTTCTCTTGTGCCCTGGCTGCAATGCCCTTTCTCTGATGGCAGGGAGAACCCTTGCATACCCTTGGTGCCTTGGCCCATGACTTCCTCAGCACCTCTCTTTTTCTCCAGGCAGCTTTGACCTCTGCTTCCACCTGCTCTCCCTTCATGCTCCGCTGAACACCTGTGGCTCTTGAGAGATCATAAGCCTCTGATTCAGCCATGACTCACATCCTTACTTCATCTCTTTCTGGCTATTGACCAGTGGCTTAACCCTTGTGGAGCTCAGTTTCTCCATCTATAGAATGGGCATAATATAATATAACTTATTATAATGAATGTAACATCCTCCTGACAGACAGAGCATTAATAGCCTTCTGGGAGATGGTCCATTCTCAGCCAGGGCAATTCTATCCCAGCTTCCTGAGGCTAGTGGCGGCTGTATCCACCTACCACCAGTCAAGAGACACAGACAGGAAAGTGTCTGGTGAGCACTTGGGCTCTGAGAGGAGCCTCCTTGGCCAAGCCACGGCCAACTGTTTTGTTGCTCTTCACCTTTGAAAAGCAGTAAGCAAATGCTCAGGTCTTGGGTACCCAGAGGCAGGTTCCTTCTCCCTTCATACTTTCTGTGTCTGGGAAGAAATTCCTGTTCAGCCATGGGCAGGCAGCTTCTTAGAGCACTGATAAATCAAAGGCATTCTGGGTGGAGGAGAGAAGTGGACACTGGGGTGCTCTTGGCTAATTAGCAAAATGTGCAGCATCCATCTCAACTGAGCATAGTTTCTTTGATGATCTTGTGCCTGTGAAACCCACAAATGCATTTGCTTGGAGATTGTTTTCTTTGACTCATTCAATGCGATGTATTGGTGCCTGCTCTGCTCTTAGTGTAGGCTGGGTACAGAGAACAATGTCGTGAAAGACCAGATTCTGAACCCACCTGCTCGGCACTTACTAGCTAAGGGTGACAGACTTTCCCAACAGTAGGAGTTCCTTGTAAGAAATGGTAGTCAGCTGTCTTCCCAAGGGAGTTGAAGAGAGGCCATTGTTTCCATCAGAGGCCAGTGAGTGCAAGAAGTAGAAACACACTCATGTTAGCTCGATCACAGGGGTTTGTTGTAAAGGAACTTGAGGACTCCAAGTGCAGGGTGCATGATCAGGCTTTGTGAGCCTTAGAGTCATCAGGCGGCCACTCTGTCCTTTCAACTCTCTCTCCAAGGGCATCACAGCTGTGCCTAAATTGTAACCTCAAGTCATGAAGGCTAGGAGACTTTCCAGTTTGACTCCTTTTGTTATCAAGGGTCTAGCAGGACCAAGATGGCCACTTAAGAATGGATGATCCAGGAAAGTCTGTGGAAGAGATGGTTTAAACAGTGCATTTTGGAAAACAAGGAACAGCAGAGCACCCTGAGGCTGGCTTCATGGAAAACCCTCTCCCTCTGTAGCCCAGAAGGGGTGTACATTGGTTAGGATTGCAGTGATGGGAGGAGCTGTGGCTTGGGTCAAGGAACTTAGGCACTGCGGATGTAGCTTAGAAGTGGGGGACCTGGGAAAGAATCAGTCCCACTTTTCCATGCCCTGCTGGTGCCTTGTGCTGGCCAAAGCTGACTACAGCCAGATCCGAGAGGCCAGGAGATGAATCCAAAGGTAGGAACCAGCCTCCTACAAGGTGGGCAGAGAAGGCTAGAGTGGGAGTTGAAGGTCACATGGAAAACACCTGTGATTACCTTATGTGGCCTCTTCTCTTACCTTCAGATGCCCCTGCCAGAGAATCCAGTTGTAACACCTCAGACTGAGGTAGCGGGAGGAGGAGTTCAAAAGATCAGCATCACCCTCATTTTCAAGATGAACAAACCAAGTGTGATGCATACCCAGGGAACACAGGTAATGACTGGTAGTGCCATTGTGCCACAAGTGACTGGGAACCATGTGCTCAAGTGAGCTGCCCCACTCTGGCTGCTCTTTCAGGACCACTCCTGGTCTGAGGTATGGATGTACTTCCTGGGTCTCTGCTCAGGTATTTTAACAGGTGCCACATTCAAGTATTTCTTTAAAAAATCATTAGAGGAGTTTAAATGTCATGGGCACTCAAGTATGAATGCTTGCCTGTCTTTCAAAGTATGTTCCAGCCCAGCAGAATTCTGTTCCTGACATTCTACTGGGTGTGCATTTTGGTCTTTCTGGTCCAGCTTTCTTGACTACCATGTGGCTCCTCTCCATCTGTGTTCTGCCTCCACGATCCTCTCTGCCTGGTCTTACCTGCAGGGCTGGGGGCAGTGTGGAGTCTCTGCACAGCTGAGCTTCGTGGGTCTCCTCCTCTTGATAGAGGCTTGGGCCATACTTTTGACTTTGCTATGCTTGGGGTCAGTACTGCCACCTTAAAGGGATCCGTCTCTTTTCCAGTGCAGCTCAATATTGTCCCAAAAGGTCTCTGTAGAAGTGTGCTCACACCTTCTGAGATCCGTGTTGGTCTTTTCTTGTCTGAGGAGCTTCAAAGGGAGAAGTTCCTTGTGGGAGAATCTGAAACTCCCTTGCCCAGGAAGCTCTCCTTGATGCCTGCTTTCCTCTGGGTACTTAAGCTTTTTTGGTTTAGAGACCAGGATAGTCACTTGAGTTATGTTGGGGGGGCCAGCACAGCCTACATTATACAGATCAGGGAATGATGAGAAGCTTCCCAGCTGGAACAGCACCCATTTTGGGGTGCCAGCTGTGTGCAGTGGCTGCCAGCTGTGAGGACCTGAATTCCAGCTGGTTGTATAGACTGGGTCACATCTGTGTAGGCTAGAGCGCCAGTCAGTTGTATGGATGTGTGTGCCAGCTATGTGCTGTTGGGTACCAGCCAGATGTGGGGAGAAGTTTCAGCTGTGTGGACTGACTTGCCAGCCAGCTGTGTAAACTAGGTTCTAGCTGTGCGGACTGGGGTGCCAGCCATAAGGATTAGAGTGACAGTCAGTTGTATGGACGTGAAGGTCACCTGTGTGCTTCAAGGTGCCAGCCAGGTGTAGGACCTCGGAACCAACTGTGTGGGCTGCATTGTCAGCCAGAGGTGTAAACTGGATTTAGCTGTGTGGATTGGGATGCCCCTAACTATGTAGGCCTGAGGGCCAGCCAGCTGTGTGGGCACAGGTACCAGCTGTGAAAATAAGGGTGCCCTAATGGGCCAAGTGGCGATCAGAACCCATCTGCGCTGCTCACTTACTGCATGTGCTTCTGTTTATGGCACAAGCAATTTCAGTAAATCAAGGTCACTGAATCAAATCGACTTTGCCCAGTGACATTGGCTACAGAAGAGCAGATGTGATTTCCTTACAGGAAGAAAAGAAAACATCCTTAAGAATAGTAAACCATCATCAGGAAAGGGCCAGGTCTTGCAGAATCTGATTTCCAAGGGAAAGGATGACTATGTATTTTAAGATGTTAATTTATTTGACAAATATTTGTTAAACGACTATGATGTGCCAGGCATTGTGTGAATAATATCACTTGAAACAGGAGACCAAGGTCAAGATAAAGTAATGGGAGTTATTTTTATCTTGGTCAGATTCTACACATGTGGACTCTGTGGCTGAGGCCAGCCAGGGTTGGGAAGGGTCTTACCTTCATCCTTCTCTTCCCTGGAGCAGCAGTTTTCACCTTCACCTGCAGGAGTCCAGCTGCAGAGTTGGCTCCATTCAGGAGCAGCAGTGAAGGACCTAATAGGGGCAGCAGTTGCCCTGAGCCAGAGGCTGAGGTGGGTGTACAAGCCGAGCAGGTCTGAATGGTCCTGCAAAGGGAGGAGACTCCTTGGCTTATGTAATCAGCCAGCTCCATTATTTAGGCACTTAGACTCTACCATTCTTCCCTCTTTTTAGCCCAGTCCTAGATTTTTACTGCCACCTTGGGGGAAGTACATTTGATGGTGGTTACTTCAAAAAAATATAAAGAAACAGAGGTGGGACCAATTCATACTAACTTTCCAAAAGAATTGGAAAGATATATGCAATTACATACACACACACATGAATACACGCACACACACGCACACACACACGTGCACACACACACATGCACATGCACACACCCTTATCTGAGGGTGATAAATTCCATGACATTTCATGGTTGTCTGAAGCCATGTGTAGCACCCAACCACATATATATACATGTTTTTCACATACGTATATGGTATGGTTTAATTTATAAGTAAGGTACAATAAGAGATTAACAACAACAAATAAAATAGAAAAATTGTGACAATATACGGTATTAAAAGTTAAATGAATGTGGACTCTCTTTGTTTCAGAATATCTCATTGCTCTGTCCTGTATCTTCAGACTTTGACCTTTGCTTACTGAAACCGCAGAAAGCAAAACCACAGATCATGGTGGTGGGACTACTACATAGTCAGTTCTTGCTGCACGTGGAAGATATGCTTTACAAATTTAAGGCCAACACTGACTTAGTGAATAATGAACCATTACTTCCAGGGAAAGAAGAGTTAGGATCTTGTGAGCCTACAGCCACATTTCTGTCAAGTTATCTGTAACTTTATATTGTGGGTTTCTCTTTAAAGGCATTTCATTTAATCTATTTGTTTGATTAATATCAGACTCACAGCCCAAAGCACTATAACTCATGCCTAAATGAAGCTTATTTAACACACATGTTGTTTCCGTAAGGCACCTCAGTCTTCCTGCATGTAGAAACACCAGACAGCACCTGCATCGAGGCCATTTTCAATAGCAAAATCAACAAAAAGCACAAGAATGCAAAAAATCTGACGCTAGCTAGGCCAGGAAGAGGAAACTTGTTTACGCCAGGCTAGCTGAAACATGAAGGCAGAGGGTCTCCTGTTTGACGTCAGCTGGGAACATGTGCATGCTGGTGACTGGCATTTTGTATTGCTCGGTGTACAGCCAAGAATGACTGTGAAGGCACTGTGAATATTGATTTTGGAGTCACAAATAAATTATAGCAAGCCGATGAATTCACAAACACGGACTCTGTGAATATTGAAAATTGACTATATATATTTAAGAATATCTGTACACACACACACACACACACACACACCCTTACCCACACTCAGGATAGGTGCTCAACCTAGCAACAGAAAACACCAAATAGAGGTGATGCGGCACTTTACAGCAGAGCCGTGTTAAAATGGGTCCCTCTGAGATCATTCTAGGCCAGATTTCTTGCCAGGGTTGGGGAGGGGAGTGGTGCATATTGAACCTTCTAGATCTGCGGTTCTGTTGATCTTGTTAGGAGATGGCTTATTAAGTTGTTTAAAATAAACCCTGGGGAGAATCACCAACTCTTCACAGGTGGACGGTAAACAGTAACATGCAGTTGGGCCCCGCGTAAAGGTAACACGCTTAGAGACGAATAGTTACAGATAATCAGTTCCAGGCCTTGGGATGACTTGTGGTGAGAGGTCAGTGTAGATTCTTAAGCAGGTGTGGTGTGACGTGCCATGAGACCCAGCAAGTTGGATTCCTGAGAGGCACCCTCAGTGCCTTTCCCATCAAGATTTGTAACCCAGCTTCCTTTCTACCTCTGTAACCAGGCCACTGGCCATTTTTTAGACCATTCCAAACCCAAGACCAGAGCTCTCCCCAAGTTGTGGCCCACCGGTGCTATGTAAGAGGGAGAGACTTTTTCTTGTGTTTCTAGGGCTTCACGCCAGGCCCTGCATAGGTAGAATGGTGGAGATAATTAGTCATTGGTTGATATTTTTTTCCTGTCACTATCCAGGTATGACACCTGTGATCTATCAAGATCGTGTCTATTTCTCACCTGGTGAGAAAAGACGATGATGATGATAAAAACAATACTGATAGCTGACATTTTTAAATGTCTGTAGGTGCCAGACATTGGGCCAACTGCTTTAAATTTCAACTTTATCAGAATGGCAGATGTGCCTCAAATATTTTATTTTGAAAAATTTAATAAATGGCAGACAAGTTGAAAGACAGGTACTATGAACATTTATATACCTTCTTTGATCCATCAATTAATATTTTACTGCATTTGTTTTAGTTTTCATCTGTCTTTTCTGTTTTTCTATGTATCCTCTCTTTGGGATGGATGACTCAAAAGTATATAACAAATATTCTGATACTTTACTCCTCAGTGCTCTATAGTGTACCCCCTAAGGATTGAAGGCCATATATATAATGCACTTATTATAGGTAGAAATGTAATATTAATTAAATGCTATCATCTAGTATGTAGTTCATATTTACATTTCATGTACTTAATTAAAAAACAGATATTTATATATGGCTTTGAAGGGAAGACAGCATTCTTCCCTTCTAATTCCTCCTTCCCTCAAGCAACCACGTCCAACTCTTTCAGCCATTTCTTCTCATTATTTACTCTACATTTCTAGATATCATGCCTAGTCTACTGTTTTTTAAGTTGCTTATTTATTAAAGCCATTCTTTGTAAGATGAGAATTTAGTTCTTGTATCCCCCACCAACGCATTCTCTCCATCCTCCCAATATGAGTATAACACCATTTGGGGGGACTGTATTGGTATTTCATTTTTACGCGACTATGATTATGTTATTGTCAGATTAAGTTACACAGTATACCATGACTGTATTTCCTTTATTGTACAATTGTGTGGAGTTATAATTACCATGATTTGTCATTTACTTGGTTTTCTATGTCCCTATCACCATTTCATCCTAGAGCTCTCCGGCAGAAGTACAATTTTCTTTTAAATATGTTGACACATATTGAATTATGTACTGGTTTAATTTTCTTCTTGGTTCTCCTGCTTTAACCTGGCCTGCCACTCACCTGTCATCCAGGACCTTCCTTCATCGTCAAATTGGAAATTCCGTTGGACTGCTCCTGAATTAAATTTCTTGTTTCCTGGATCTTGGGCCATTCTCTTTCTTGGTTTTCTCTCTCACCATGGTGGGAACATTCTTGAGTAGCTTTCTGAGTAAGAACTCAGGAGAGGCAATATTTTTGAGATTTTGTATGTGTGAGATAATTTTCTATTGTTTCCTCACACTTGATTAACAATTTGGCTGAATATAAAATTGTAGGATGAAAAGCCTTCCCTCCCCGCACTCGAGGATTTTGACCGTGTTTCCCATTGTTTTTACCTTGTAGTGTACAGGTCAAGAAGCCTGATTCTCAGAGCCTCAGTAAGCAGGTGGCTGTTTCTACCTATTGTTCTTGTACTTGGTGGCTCTTTCAATCTAGGAATTCAAGTCTGGATTCATTGCTTCAAAAACTTTCTTTCTTGGTTATGCTTTTTCTGGTACTTCTGCTACCCAAATATTGGCTTTTCTCATGGGTGTTATAATCTGTCTATATTTTCTTTTTCCATTGCTTTGAAGTTGTATGCTTTTCTATGGAGACTTTCTTATTTTTATAGCCATTTTATTGAGTTGCATATTGCTGTTATAATATTTTTAAGAGCATTCTTTAATATTTCTTCTTTAATAATTACATGTTCTTGTTTAAGGATGCAATATGTCCACAGTCTTTCTGGAGATATTACATATAGGATTATTTTCGTCTTTCTGCATTGCTTTTTATTTTCTCTGATTGTATTTCCTGTTTATTTTAGGCTTTCTTTTAACAATAGAGTGGCTCCTCAAACAGGTCTGGTGGACTGTGATTGCCCTTTATATTTAAGATGGCAACCCTTAACGCTCAGTGGAAACTTTGTGTGTGCAGGCTTATGCTGGTATGCTAAGGTCTCTGATCTTGCATTGGTCAATTCCTGCCCTCTCCAGCCCCGTGGCCAGCTATACTTTTCTCTCTCTCCACAAACTGCACTTGTGTGCATGGACTCCAGCCATGCTGCTGTTCCTGATTGACCCCAGAAGCGAGTAGTTTCTGTGTAGATATTTGCTTAGAATCCATTTTCTCAGTCCTCAACTCTTATTTACTTAACTCTTACTCATTTCTTTGCCTTCTTTATTCCCTTTGCTCTCTGTCCCAGGGCAGAGGTAGCCTCTCCCTACTGTCTGTCCCCATGTTTCCTAGTGGCTCTCCGTGGGACCCTCCACTCTGCAACATGGTTTCCTGCTGGTTTGTTTCCCTCGCTAATCCCAATGTCTTCCTGGGAGCTGTTACTCTCTTATCTGGTCCTGGTCTGCACCCTTCCTTCAGCACTAGTGACACTGTAACAACTTAGGGTAATAGACATACAACAGAAGCATCACTTATTTTCGTCTACTTTTTGTTGCCATGACAAAATATTTGCGACTAGGTAATGTATAAAGAATCGAAGCTTCTTGGGTTCATGGTTTTGGAGGCTGGGAAGCCCAAGATCATGTTTGCCAACATCCACTCAGTATGTGCTGAGGTCCTTCTGGCTGCATCATAACACGGTGGGGGATGTCACACAGTGGGACAGAGCACATGTGTATCATCTGAGGTCTTTTGTCTTATAAAAGCATTAGTCCCATCATGAGAACTCCGTACCAATGACCTTATCTCTTTCTGATTACCTGATTACCTCTCAAAGGCCCTACTTCCAAATGCCATCAGCATATAAATTTGGAAGTTAAGTTTCAACGTGTCTTTTGGAGAGGATATTCTAACCATGGCACTGTGATTCTCAGAAATAAAGGAAGTTGTATTGATCTGCTACTATCACAGGCACCTCGATTCAATTCAAAATCTTACATTTTAAAGCCTTCTAAGTCTTCTCCCACTCTTTTCTTTTGTAGGCTTGTCTCATGATGCAAGCAAACACATTCATGTCGGCCATATATCAATCTCACCTGACAACTATCGTGGACTTTATCTGAGGAAATAGGAGGAAACTGCCCACCACTGTGACCTTTGGGCTTCTCTGTACTCATTTGCCTGTGGAGGTATCAGCTGCTGTGGCTTGAAGGTCCCAGATAGATTTAAGTTTTCCCAGAGTCTTTATGCTTGGATTTCTTAAAGATTCATCATCAACAGATCAGGAAAATGTCCGCACCACATGAGCAGATGTTCACTAGGGCAGGGATGGCAATTACATTTCATCTCCAGTGTAACTTCAGCTGACAACTGGTGGCTGCCTCAAGTGCTTATTACGGGTTTGGAAGCCTTAACCAAGTTCCGTATGAGAGAATCCTGTGATCAATTAGTGATGCCTGCCACGGGCAGTTACTTGCCAGCCCAGAACCAGTGGAAAGATGAAAGTAAAATGTTGTAAGGCTGTGTTTCCCAGACTTGACTGATGATAAGAACTACCTGGAGGTACTTGTAAAAATAGATTCCAGCCTCTTCACTAGGAGATATAGGTTTTAGCTGTCTGAAGTGTGGTCTGGGGATCTGTATGGAGCAAGCATTATCAGAAATGTCTAAAAGCACGGTTCTAGGGTGGCAGAGGGAGTATGAGAACTCGTACAAACAGACACAGCTGATGTGGACCACTAGCCCTTTCTCCCCTATCCATTATCAGCAGTGCTGATGTCTAGGTCAGGAGAAGCCGGGTCTTAGACACACAGTCGCTGAAGAACCACACATGTATCATGTTACCCAAACATGTACAGAGCACTATCAGGCTGACATTTACTGAACCCTTACTGTGTACCACCACCTGGCTCATATGTATTAATTTATTTTATCCTCTCTAGATACCATGAGGACTATCCTGTCATCCCTATTTCACATCTAGGAAATGGAGGCACTGAAATTATAGGTCATTTACCTGTGATCACAGGGCTAATGTGTGCCCATATTAGTTATGTATTCCAAAATGTATCTACGTCATGGGTCAGAAATCAAGGTAGGAGTAGGCTGAGTCCTCTGACTCAAGGTTCCTCATATGGTTATAATCATGGTGTCTGCTTCAGCTGCAGACATCTCAAGAGCTGGTTGAAGGAGGATCCATTTCCAAGCTCGCTTGCATGGCCACGGGCAGGATTGAGTTCCTTACGGTTGTTGGACTGAGGGTCTCTTTCGGTTTCTCGCTGTGTGGACCTTGCCATAGTACAAGTCACAATATAGCTGTTGGTTCCACCTGTGTGAGCAAGAAATAAAAAAGAGTGGGAAAGATAGTGGCTAGCATTCTTCTGTGACCCACTCTTGGAAGTGACTCCCATTATGGTTGCCATATTGTCTTCTTAATAAGAAAATCCTAGGTCCAGTCCACACTCAAAATAAGGTATTTGCCTGGCGTGAATACCAGATGGACGGGATCGCTGAGGGCCATTTTAGAAGCTGCCTCCTGCAATGGAAATGACCAGTGAGCCTCCAAGGCTGTCCTCCTAACCCCAAGCTGACTCACAAGAAGCGGGAGAGTGACAAACAGCATTTAGAAAAGTATTTATCCCCTCTGAGGGGAGGACGATGTGGGAGGGACATACAGGTAGATGTGACATTGCTGGAATAGTCTTGTTTTTCAATAGGTATGTACTTTGCTATCATGCTATATAACGCATATATAGACTACGTGTTTTCTTTTGGATACCTCAAATGTCACATGCTGATTTTAAAATAATTTGTTTTCATTGTGGAAAGTGACAAGAATACCAGCTCTGGAGAAATAAGAACCTTTGTGTGCTTGAGTTGGTGATATGCAACAGGAATGCACAGAAGTATCTGGAGGCATTTTTTAGAACATTGAATTTATTTTTAAAACAGTTTTATGTTTAAAGAAAAATTGCATGGAAAGTGCAAGAGCTCCCATATATTCTTTTGCCATCCCAGTTTCCCTATTATTAACATCTTGTAGAGTGTCACGCATTTGCTACAGACGATGAGCCAATATTTGTACATTATTACAAAGTCCGTAGTTTACATCAGGGTTCACTCTTTGTGTTGTGCCTTCTGTGTCTTCATGAATGCATAATGGCATATAGCCAGCATACCGATAGTTTAACTGCCCCTCAAATCCACTGTACCATTCATCCCTGCCTCTTCCCAAAGCCTTAACATCCATGGATCTTTTCATTGTTTTGCTCTTTACAAATACTGTGTAATTGGAGTCATACAGCACAGAGACTTTCTGACCAGATTCTTTCACAGAGCGACAAGTATTTAAGGTCCTACATGTCTTCTTATCACTTATTAGTTCATTTCTTTTTGCCCTGGATAATATTCTATTATATGTGCATACCGTGGCTTGTGTATTTATTTAGCTATTTAAATGTCTTGGTTGTCTCCAGGTTTTGGCAGTTGTGAATAAGGATGTTATAAAATTCATGTGAAAATTTTTTTTGTGGACGTAAATTTTCAGCTCATTTGGGTAAATACCAAGGAGTGCCATTGCCGAGTCACACGGTAAGAGTGTGTTTAGTTTTGCAAGAATCTGCCAAACTGTCTTCCAAAGTGGTTGTATCATTTTGCATTCTCGGTAGTAGTGAATGCAAGTTGCTGTTACTCCACATCCTTGCCAACTTTGGAAGTTGCCAGTGCTTTGGGTTTTTTGCTGTTTCAAGAGGTGTGTGGTGTATTGCCTTCTTTTCATTTGCAATTACTCAACAAAATGCTATATTGAGCATATTTTCCTATGGTAATTTGCCATTTGTACATGTTTTTGGTGAGGTGTGTATCTGTTCAGATTGTCTATTCTTGACTGGGGAGTTTTCTTATTGTTATTTCAAATATTCTTTGTG
Source organism: Fukomys damarensis (assembly GCF_012274545.1). Classification (NCBI taxonomy): domain Eukaryota; kingdom Metazoa; phylum Chordata; class Mammalia; order Rodentia; family Bathyergidae; genus Fukomys; species Fukomys damarensis. Next base: position 13,457,036 of record NW_022900935.1, read on the forward strand.
TATTTTTGTATACAAATCCTTTATCATTTGTATGTTTTGAAAATATTTATTCCTAACCTATGGCTTATCTTTCCAATTTCTTAACAGTATCTTTGGCAGAGTAGAAGATTTTAGTTTTGATGAACTCCAATTTATCTTTTTTTCCTTCTTTATATATCATACTTTAGGTGTCATATCTAAAAGGTAATCAAGCCGGGCGTGGTGGTGCATGCCTGTAATCCCAGCACTCAGGAGGCTGAGGCAGAAGGATCGCTGTGAGTTCGAGCAGCCTGGGCTTGTATCTGTTCAGATTGTCTATTCTTGACTGGGGAGTTTTCTTATTGTTATTTCAAATATTCTTTGTGTATTTTTGTATACAAATCCTTTATCATTTGTATGTTTTGAAAATATTTATTCCTAACCTATGGCTTATCTTTCCAATTTCTTAACAGTATCTTTGGCAGAGTAGAAGATTTTAGTTTTGATGAACTCCAATTTATCTTTTTTTCCTTCTTTATATATCATACTTTAGGTGTCATATCTAAAAGGTAATCAAGCCGGGCGTGGTGGTGCATGCCTGTAATCCCAGCACTCAGGAGGCTGAGGCAGAAGGATCGCTGTGAGTTCGAGACCAGCCTGGGCTACATAGTGAGTTCCAGGTCAGTCTCAACTACATAGTGAGACCCTGTCTCAAAAAAAATAAAAAATAAAAAATAAAAAACCCAAAAATAAATAATAAAAGGTAATCATCAAACTCATGACCTAGGCTTTTCTCCTATGTTGTCTTTAGTTTTAGATTTGTACTTATATTTGGGTCTATGATCCATTTTAAGTTAATTTTTGTGAAAGATGTAAGATGTGTGTCTAAATTCCTTTACATGTGGATGTCCACTTGTTCCAGAACAATTTGTTGAGAAAATATCATTTTTTATTTTGAAATTTTTTCTCCTTTGAATGGGCTTTACTTATATGGATCCATTTCTGAGTTCTTCATTCTGTTCTGTTAGTCTACTTTTTTTTTCCCTGAAAACTTTTATTTGGTCCCGAAATTCTAAAGTACAAAAAACTAGTCAATTTATCCTTTCACCAAATCCACACTGCCTTGATTACTATAAGTTTATAGTAAGGATTGAAGTTGCATAGTTTTAGTCTCTGACTTTGTTCCTTTCCTTCAGTTCTGGGTTTTTAGACTTTCCATATAAACCTCAGAATCAGTCTGTCAATAACCACAAAATAATGGTATTTTGATTGTGTTACATTGAATCTATAGATCGACTTGGAAAGAGCTGACATGTTAACAATACTGACTCTTTCTATCCATAACCTGTAATTTTCTAACAGCTTATTGTGATATAATTCACATACCACACAGTTAATTCTTGTAAAGCATAGGATTCAATTTTTTTGAAATAGTGACAGTTTCATACAACCATCACCATTGTCTAATTTTAGAATATTTTTGTTTCCCTTCAAATAAATTTCATCTTCATATCTTCTGTATCTCCCTGCTTCCTACTTCAACCATGGGTAATTTTCTGTCTTTATATATTTTTCTATTCTAGACATTTCTGGACACTATACCAATGGTTATTTTACGTAAATATAGTATGTGGCCTTTGTGAATGCTTCTTTCACATGATAAACTGCTTTTAAGAGTTATTATATTGCAGCATGTATTGATACATTATTCCTTCTTTTTATAGATTAATATTTCATTGCATAGATGTATTATGTTTTATTTATCAATTCATCAGTCAATAGATATTTTGGTTGGTTCTACTTTTTGCTACTGTGAATAATGTTGCTATGAACGTTTGGGTACATGTGTATGAGTGTGTTTTATATATATATGTATGGAATTGCCGAGTCACTTGGTAATTTTATCTTTTGCATTTTGAGAAACTGCCAAATTGCTTTCTAGAGAGGCTGTGACATTTTGTTATCCCACGAGCAAAGTATGAAGATTTCAATTTTTCCACATTTTCCAAGTATTTGTTATTACTTGTCTTTTAAAGTTTTAACCATCTTAGTGGTGTAGTTTGGATTTGCCATTACTCTCATGACCAGCAGTGTTGAACACCTTTTTATCTGCTAATTGACCATTTTAGTATCTACCTTAGAGAAACATCTGCTGTTTGGATCATTTAAACCCATTTTAAAACTGGTTTATTTAGCTGGATGCAGTGGCACACACCTGCAGTCCCAGCAATCAGGAGACTGCGGCAGGAGGATCACAATGAGTATGAGGCCAGCCTGGGCTCTATCATGAGTTCAACGCCAGCCTGAACTACATGGCAAGACCCTGTCTGAAAAATTTTGGTTATTTATATTTTTATTACTGAGCTGTATGAAACATATATAAATACATTAACATATATGTGCATATAGATATTCATGTTATAGACACAAGTTCTTTACTGGTTATATATGGTTTACAAAGACTTTTATTCTGAGTTACTTTTTAATTTTCTTCATGGTATCATGTCTAGCACAAAACTTAATGTTCATGTATTCCAATTTACCTTTTTAAAAAATCACTTGTGCGTTTAGGAGCTAAGAAAATATTATCCAAGGTCTCAAAGGTTTACTTCTGTTTTTGTCTAAGAGTTTCATAGTTTTAGCGTTTATATTTACATCTATGATCAATTTTAAGATAATTTTTTTGTCTATAATTAAGGTCAAATGTATTCATTTGCTTGTGGAAATACAGTTGTTCCAGCTCCATATGTTGAATAATTGTGCTTTCTCCAGTGAATTATCTTGGTAGTCTTGTTGAAAATCAATTGACCATAAATATAAGGTTTATTCTTGTCATGTCAACATCATTGGCTTATGTCTGTCTTTAAGCCAGTGCCATATTGCCCTCGTTGCAATGTAATTTTTTACCAAATTTTGAAATCTGGAAATGTGATTCTTGCAATGTTGTTCTTTTGCAAGACTGTTTTGGCTATTTTGGGTCCCTTGAATTTCCATATACATTTTAAGAGGTACTTTTCCATTTCTGCAAAAAATGAAGTTATAATTTTGACAGGAATTTTTGTAAAAATCTGTATATTAATTGGGAAATGTTGCCATATTAATAATAGTAAGGATTCTAATATAAAAAACATAGGATGCAGTTTCATTTATTTAGGCATTGTTGAATTTCTTTAAACCCTTGGTAGATGTACAAATTTTGTACTTTTGTTAAATTTGTTCCAGATTATTTTGTCCTGTACATGCTATTGTAAGTGGAATTGCTTTTTCTTTTTTTGGTACCGGGGATCAAACTCAGGACCTTATGCTTGTGAGGCAGGCAACAGCACCATTGATCTAAATGCCTGGCCTGTTGGAATTGTTTTCTTAACTTCATGCTCGGAATGTTTTTGCTAGTGTAAAGAAACAAAACTTATTTTATAAATAGATCATGTATTCTTTATCCTTATTGAACTTTAAAAATCAATTCTGAACATTTTTTAGTGGATTTCATAGGATTTTCTATATATATGAGCATGGCATCTAAAATAGAGGTAGTTTTACCTTCTCCTCTCCAATGTATATATTTTTTCACTTTACCACCTAAATGCTCTGGGTGAAACCTTAGAATTCCTTATTATAATGTTGAGTAAAAGTTGCAAAAGTAAACATCCTTGTCTTGTTTCTGATTTTAGGGGCAAAATACTGAGATATTCATATTAAATGTGCTTCTAGCTGTGTATTTTTTTCCTTAGATGCCTCTTATTAGGCTAAGAAAGTTACCTTTTGTTGTATATTTTATTATGAAAGGATATTGGATTCTTCCATATGCTTTCTCTAGATTTTTGAAATGATCATAATTTGCTTGCTTCTTTATTCTATTAATATTTTATATTACTTAAATTGATTTTCAAATATTAAGCTAACTTGTATTCCTGGGATAAATCCCATATTAGTACAGTGCATTATCCTTTTTATATGTTGCTGGAATTGGTTTTCTAGTATTTTGTCAAGAATTTATGCAGGTATATTCATAAGGGATATTGCCCTTGTAGATTTTTTTTGTGATATCTGTGCTTTATTTTGATTTCAGGGTAGTCATGATAATTTAATAATTTGAATATTATTTTTTTCTTGGTCATTTTAGCTGAAGTTTTATTGATACTGTTGACATTTTAAAATACCAAACCTTTGTTTTTCTACTCTATATTTTATTTTCTGCTCTAGTCTTTATTATCTCCTCCATTTTGCTTTCTTTGTTTAATTTGTTCTTGTTTTCCTAGTTTCTTAAAGTGGAATATTAAGCACTGACAAGTTCTATTTTTTTAAATGTAGGTCTTTACAGCTATAGCTTTCCATTGAGTTCTACTCTTTCTAAATTTCATTGGTTTTCATATATTGAATATTTGTTTTCATTCATCTCAAGGCATTTTAAAATTTTCCTTATGATTTCTAACTTTTCCACTGGTTATTTAGCGATATACTGTTTAATTTCTACATATTTGTGAAGCTCCAAATTTCCTTCTGTTTTAAATTTCTCATTTAGTTTCTTTGTGGTCAGAGAACATACTTTGATTTGAATAATTCCAATCCTTTTAAGTTTATTGAGGCTTGTATAGTGGCTTAGTATGAGGTCTATCATGCAGAATGTTTCATGTGCTTTTGAAAGAATGTGTATTCTGCTGTCATTATGTGAAATACTCTATGGACTTTTTTTTTGTGGTTTAAATTTCCTATTTTCTTGATCTTCTGAATAACTGTTGTACTTATTATTGAAGGTCAATTATTCTACCCATTACTGAAGTCTCCAACTAGTATTAATAAATTATCTACTTTAAATTCAGTTAACTTTTGCTTCATGTGTTTTGGATATCTGTTGTCAGACGAACAGAAGTGCTACATCTTCCCAGGGAGTGGATTCATTTACCACCATAACATGTTAATTGAACCAAGGCTAGGCTGCTGGACCCCTAGGATTCTTACTCTATCTGTGCCTAGTGTAGGACTTCTGCCCTGTAAGCAGGGGTGGAGAGAGACGGGGAAAGTTTGTCTTTCTGGTAGTGTCAGCCAGAATAGTTTCTGCAACATGGGGCTGGGAAGAGGAGTGAGAAAGGCCAGCATTCTGCTCCTGCCAGGATGAAGCCATAGCTCCAGACTGGAAGTTGCAAAACTCTTTTCCTGGACACAGTAGTTTCTTTTTTACTGACCAGAGCAAAAGGAAATGAATCGTGGCTCAAATATTATAGACTCTAACTGTTCTTAATGAGATTTAGTAAATTTTCTTGATGTTTCTCCCTTTGTCTTATGCTCCTAGGCTAACTTCCAGAGCACTTAAATAATTTCTAGACCTGGGGATGGTGGCACACATCTATGATTGCAGCAGTTGGGAGGCTGAGGCAGGAGGATCGCTGCAAGCTCAAGGCCTACCTGTGCTTCATAGTGAGTTTAAGGTAAGCCTCAACTACCTTTTTTTGACCCTGTCTCAAAAAAAAAAAAATCTAGAAATAATTTTCCCGAATTGATTTGTTGGAGCGTGTCCTGTCAAGTTCTTTAGTCTGCCTTTCAGGGAGCCCTACTCCTCCTCCATGACAAAAATTTAAAGAGATAAATAAGACTAGGTGGAGCCTGTTCAGTTTGAGCGCCAACTAGGAATTCTTGATCGTTGAGGTTGCCGTGACCAGAAATGAGGAAAAATAAGACATAATCCTTGGCAGCACAAAATTATAAAGAAATAAGAGTTGGCGGCTGAGCAGCCACATATTTATTTGCCTTTCACTTCTCTGAGAGATCAATCCTGTTACTCAGCAACTCAAGATTATGGCAGCAATAAAAATGCAATTGCATTTGTGTGAAGGCCTAACCCAGCTCACTGCTTTGGGTTGCTTCTAAGCTCTGTGAGCAAATGCCAAGGCAAGGACCCCGATTAGCAAGACGGTATGGATCTCAGAAAAAAAACCCAACTTTTTTGTTTTTTTTGGTGCTAAGGATCGAACTCAGGTCCTGGTGCTTTCGAGGCAGGCGGCAGAACCACTGAGCCAAATCTCCAGCCCTATACTTTTTTTTTTGAAATTTTGTTGTTAAGAGGGAAAGTAGAACCTAGTAGAAAGGAAGAAATGCCGTTCCCCAACCTGATAGCTCTTGTCGGAAGAGAACCTTGCTTGGTGGTGGCCTGATGCAAGCTGGGGAGGTCTCAGGTCTGGAGCTTAGACACCTTTACACTGCTTGAGTATTTGGTGTTGTCATTGTCAGAAATCCAAGGGCATCCCACCAGCCAGGAAGGTGTGTGCCAGGAAAGTGTGTAATGGGATAGTGTCAGCAGGTGCTCAGCTCCAGGGAGGTCAGCTGTGCCCCACCCCTTGCACCTCTGGGAGAACAGAGATTGAGGCATGAGACAGATTTCGGTGTTTATGGGATACAAAGTCAGAAGGGGACAAGCACCCAGCCAAGGCTGGCAAGAGTCAACCAGGAAAGCAAGCTATGGGCTTCTCAAACTCTCCTGAGCACCTGAGAATCATCCTGTGCCTGGGGCGAGGGGACCTAATTGGCTGTGGCTATAAACATTCCAAGAGCTAGGAAGAATATATAGTGCTCTTTGCTGTGCAAGCTAGGCAGCACTAATCACAGTAGTAGTGACAGTAGCGGCAAATGCTTATATGCTGTGTGATCACAAAATACAGTGAATACTTAAAATCATTACAGTAAAAGACACACTGCCATTAATCTCCCTTGAAATATTTGCCCTCACTTTGAACACAACTATCCCGTAATTCTTACCACGTTCTCAAGCAGTTCTGGAAACCCTGTTTTGTGAGTGTCTCTGGTTGCTCTGTTATGGCCACCTTGATGTCCTGAATCCATTCAAAGTGGTTAACTCTCTTAGTCATTTTGGCTTTGAGGAAGAGCCAGAAGTCACATGGTGCCAGGCGCAATGAATATGGTGGTTGAGGATACATCATCATGCTTTCGTGAGCCTGCTTTTCTGTTAGATGGCACTTGGAGGCATCATTCACTGTATTTTAAGAAATCATATCTTGTAAAGACACTCACGAAAGAGGACTTCCATAATTGTTTCAGAAAGTGGCAAGAATCATAAGTGTGTTCAAAGCAAGAGGAAATATTTTGAGGATGATTAAGGGCAATGTTTCTTTTATTGTAATAAACTTTAAAAACATTTATGCAGCATATTTTTATCAGCCCTTATTAGTATGTACTTGTAACATGCCAGTCGCTCTTTAAAAATGCAATGGAGTACTACTCAGCCACGAAGAAGGATAAGCTTGAGACATTTCTAGGTAAATTCATGCACTTGAGTCTTAAGTGAATAAATCATTGTTTCTCTGGTGCGAGAAACTTAAAGTGTAAATAAGGACCAAAATGTATAATAGACAGTGTGAAATAGCAAGAAAATGTTCAAATGGGAAGGAGATTAAGGGAGGGGGGTGGGGGAAAGGAAGGGAAGTTAAAAAAAAAGAGAACACTTAAGTAACTGAGTCTTCAGTTCGTAGTCAGCCCACAGCGGGACCAGGGCGGGACCAGGACTCAAGCCCAGGCTGTCTGGCTCCACGGCCCAGGTCTTAGCCACTGCACTGTATCATGGCAGATAATCTCTGAATTTATTTCTTTGTCCTTCAACAGAAGAACAATAGACACCTTATTAGATTGTAGGGAAGAGTAACTGTGGGAATGCATGTAAGCCAGAAATTATGTCCCCCTGGTTCCTTATTCACAATTGCTGCAACCCCCTGGCTGCCCTCAAATACAACCTCCTCTGTCTGCTTGCTTAATAATTGAAAATGAGCTGGAGATAGAAGGCTTCACCTCTGTAGTAATATTTTATCGCTTAAGCTGCATAAGGCACACAGATATTCATTGCCCTGTTCTTCACGCTTTTCTGTATACTGCAAATATTTCACTAATAGCTAAAAAAATGAAATAAGCTTGTGTCTGGATGGGGTGATGGGAGCAAACATCAGAATATGTAACCCTTTAAATGAGGCTTGTTGACTTGTTGATAAGGAGGCCACAGGCCAATTCTTCAGTGGAAGCATCCCCCGCCTTCCCGGGCTTGAATTAGCTTTTGATAGCTTGGGATACTACTTGCCAATAGGAAAAGTTAGTTTAAATGGCCATTTTTTAAAAGGGGCTAGAAGCGGGGAGTGACAAAATCTCACAGCAGATATTTGTAAAAGAGCTTTGTTGGAATGTATCTTGAGAAATGGAAACACAATTATGAAGATGGGTTTCTTTGGTTAACACTTTACATTTAAGTTGCACGTGCAGCTCTCTGTCCACTCTGTGAACAGAGTGGTACAAGGGCTGGGTTTTAAGTGGGATTTTTCCCACTGAGAGCATACTATGGAAAGAAGTAACACACTCGAGTTCGTGTTTGACTTTGGCAGCACAGTCGTAAACAGGCTCATTCTTTTGCGCAAACCTTTTGAGCACCTTACCAATTTTCTCAAGAGCTGCTGTTCCTTTGATAGTCCCACTGTTCTCTTTCAAAGTCTTCATGGGATCGTGCCCTTGCTGTTTTCTCCTCTTGACTTGCTGACTGCTCCAACTCTCCCCAACATGTGTTTGTCAAGGCCTTTGCGTACCTTGCCAGCAGTCCTTCCATTTTGTGGACTTTGTGAAATCCAGCCCTCCCTTTTTTTGGAAAAATTTGCAATTATACTTTGCAATCAGTTTGTTTTATACTCTCAGTATATTGATCAGCTGCCAACTGGTGAGAAGTAGAACAACCTTGACGCTGATGGGACAGGAAGCAAAAGACCCCACTAAGAATGTGGGAGGAATGTGAAGGAGTAAGGACTGATGCTATCAGCAGAGGCTTTTTCTTCCCTAGGTAACCTAGTATTTATGGGATTCAGATAATGAATGTCAGAATTAGAGAAAAGTCTGCACTAGCCTCTTAAAGTGTTTCTCTTAAAGTGGCCTTTTGTAAAGGGGACCATAGAGTTAAAGAAGCCATCAACAATGGATTTAACAGCAAGTGTATAGCAAAATCGGTGGCACATGTCACATGGCTAATTCTTGTAACCACTTCCGATAAGAGTTGGGGCAGAACATCCAGACACAGCTCGGTGGAGGTCATTCTGTGCAGGGCCAACGTTAATATGGCTCAACATGTAGTTTGCCTGTATCAGTTATCTATTGCCGCATAACAAATGACTCCCAACTTATCGGCTTAACACAACAGACATTTATTTTCCTCTAGTTCCTGTGAACCAGAAATTCAGGAGCAGCTTAGCTGGGGGTCAGTCAGGGCTGCAGTCATCTGAAAACTGCCTAAGACTGAAAGCTTTGTTTCTAAGCTCACTCTTGTGTCTGTCGGCTGGAAGCTTCGTATTTGCTAGGAGGGACCCATTATAGAGTTTCTGATGACATAACTTTCTTCAGATCTAGTGATCCAAGGAGAAATGGAAGTGACCAAACAGAAGCCACAGTGTATTTCACAGCCTGATCTTTGAAGTAACACGGCATCATTCCTGTAGTATTTCTAACAATCATCCTGGTACAGTATGGGAGGAGACCGTATGAGGATGTGAATGCCAGGAGGTGGTCGTTTTAGTCTTCTTGGGGTGGCAATCTTGGAAACTGTCTACCATAAGGCCTTCGGGTTGATTGGCTGTATGGGAGAAGCGGTTCTGATATAGCAACAAACTGGAAAGGACGAGAGGTCTAGTCCTTTGGATTAGAGGAGAAGAAACTATGGAATAAGGGGTGTGGAAGCTGACTCAGGGCTGCCCCAAATAGTTATGCAGGTTGTACACTGCATTATTTGAGGAGGTTCCAATGCCATAGACCATTCTAGGTAAGGAGCCCTGAATAGAGCCAAATACAGCCTCTTCTTTGCAGAAGTTTTTCAGGAAAGGAGATTCACTATTGTCACTTCTTCATGGGCAAAAATGACCCACACAGATCTGGAAGCTTGGTTTGTGGAGCTCAGTTTTAGGCAGATCAGGTACAAGTCGACTACTTGGTGAGCCAGCCTCACTGGCAGCTATGAGATCTGGAGTGACGTTCTCTTTTCCTGCTGGAGGAACTGGTGGGGTTGGTTATGGAGGGCATCGCACAGGAGATCTGGCTCCACTTGGCACGGTCAGCAGGGCTCTTTATTGATAGCGTGCACATATGGTAGTAGTGTGATGTGTGTTGCACATATGGCAGCTGTTAACCCACCGGATACTTTTGTGCAGGTTAATAACAGATGCTTTTCTTTCATGTAGGTCAATACTGCATGGGTTGCTTGGCTTGGTGAGGGGAACATGGGCAAGAGTCCAGTGTCCCTCACCGCTAGGCTGGGTGCACTCGTGCTAAGCACAGCCTGCACCTTGCATAGTGACTGTCCTTGTGAGAAGCTCTGGATTCCCAAGGGAGCAGCGGGAGGGGGTGTAGGCTGTGGCCTGCAGAGCTGTTCCTGCTGCTTTCCTCGGGGGATGGGAAGATAGAGATTCATCCTTTTCTCCTCGTTGCCCTTTCTTAGAGCAAACTCAGTGGAAAACTTCTGCAAATGGTGCATTAAACTTTTAAATTTACAATTGCTTCAGAAGTCTACTGTACCTTAATAACACAACACACCAAAAGGTTGGAGAGAGCTTCTTTTAAACATTTTATGAATTCATGGCTCTGTACTACCTGTCTCATTTTTATTCTCAACCACAGACACTTACAAACTCAGAAATTTACATATATATATATATA
>NW_022900935.1:13467896-13484780 GCF_012274545.1 Fukomys damarensis
ATATATATATATATATAGCACCAAGCTCTAAATATAAATGCATTTTAATGTTACTTTGAGGAAATTTGTAGACCTGGCTGTCTTGTTACAGATTAATGAATATCTGGTTAGATGAAACCTGTCCTTCCTTGGCAAATTTTCTCTTCCCAAGCCAAAAGCTCAGGACACGCCTCAATTATCTTCCCATTTCATGGATCCATCCAGGCTGCTCGGGGCAGCTGGAGAAGTTCAGAACACAGATCGAGCAGACTGATCTTGGGCTTGGCATGATCGTGAGTGGCTGGGGCAGAACGTTAACTTCTACAGTGCTCTTCTCCCCATACTCTCTGCAGCAGAGGGCGACCCTGATGTCTCACAGATCTGCAGCTCTGTTCCCAGGGCTTTCCCCCGCACCACTGGAGGCCACTTTCTGTGTGCTGGAGGAGTAACAAGCCCTGGGAGTAGCCTTAAATCAGCAATTGGTAGGGGCCTGTATATACAGAACCCCAGCGAGTTTACCAGGTATGTGTGCGTGCCACTGACGTTGAGGTGTGTGTTTCACAGCATTGCTCAGAGTTTCTTCATAGGGTTCTGCAGTGTTCCTTCGCCATGGGTGTTGGCTTAATGACACATTTTGACCCTCCTTCTTTCCTTCTGTCACTTCTCCACTTCTGTACCGGTGTTCTGGCACCTCTCAAATAAATTATTAGCACTTGAGTTCCATTTCAGGACCCACTTCTTGGGGAAACCCGAACAATCTGTTCTTCTGTCTTATAAAAGACGCCATCTCAAACTTGGTGGAGTCAGATAATTGCTGTGCCCGGTGAAGTTGGCCAGAGTAGTTTCTGCTGTGACTTTGCTATTAGGACATGTAAAGCTTGTATGTTGAGGAATATCCGGTGAGGAGGTTATCAACAACCCTATGGAGTAGACATTGTTATCCCATTTATAAGTTCTTAAGGTAAATAGAGAAGTTGGGTTCAGAAAGTGGAGGAATGGAAAGGGAATTTACAGCTATTTCATATCCATTGTATTTTAGATGTTTCCTCAAAATCTTTTAGTTTTGAGCCAACAAAAAGTTGCAAAAATAAAGTAGAGCCTTCTCTTGCATTTTTCACGTCATTTTCATCTTACAAAACCACAGGATAGCAGACACAGAAAGGAAGACACGACCCTCCACCCTCCAGCAACATTTCAACGATGGGTCACACGCTTGACCATGATCCCACAAGATTTGAAGTGCAGCTGGAACAGGAGCTCACACCTGCAGGACAGGGTAGGAAAAAGGAAACAGCAGGAGGAAAAAAGAAGGGAACCTTCAAGAAAGTTCACAGTAAAGCGTTTAGTGGAAGCTTGTAAGACCTCAGTGAGCTGCTTAAAATGATTGACAATGTAGACCCCAACTCCAAAAGGTTTTCATGAATAGAGAGAATGTTCATGGCACGTGGTCTGTTTTTAAGCTTATCGATGATGAAAAAAGAAGCAGGCTGAGAAAGCCACCAAGGCCGTATTCGGAGAAGCGGTATCACCGCTGCAGCAGCATCTCGGATGGGCCTAGGGATGCATTCTGGGAGAGCCAGTGCTGCCACAGGGGATGGGTGTGGGCTCCACGCACGTTATTTCCATCTTGGGTCCAATGTGGAGGTAGAAGACCGTCCGACCGCTGATCCTGACCCTCGCTAGGCCTAGGCTGATGTGTGCTCGTGTTTTAGCTTTCAACGAAAATGTTTAACCATGTTTTAAAAATTAGAAAAATAAAAGTTTACAGAATAAGGACCTGTCGGATTTATGTCTGAACAGCTGTAGTATTTAGGTGTTACTGAAAGAATCAGAAAGTTTAAAAAAATTGAAAAGTTCGCAGAGTTAAAATGCTTCAGTGAGCTAATGTATCATTGGAGGAAAGTGTTTATGAGGCGTGGTCACATAACATGGTGAATGTTTCAATTTTTAGAAATTTATTATAGCGAAGGACACGTTGCCACGAATCCCCCTCAACATACTCCCCTTACTCCAAACACAGGTATTCCAGCGTTCTTGCCACGTTCTACAGAAGTCCCGGAAGTCCTTTGAGAGTGTCTTTAATCGTGTCATTGTGGCTGCCTCGACGTCCTAAACTGATTCAAAACATTTACAGCACCGTTCACGGGCGTGACTGGCAGGGAGAGCCAGAAGTCACACGGTGCTAGCTCAGGGAATAAAGCGGGCGAGGACGCTCCGAAATACTTGTGTTTGACAGAAATGGCTGTAAACACTTTGAATCAATTCAGGATATTGAGACTGCTGTGAAAATGCAACGAAAGACACTCATGAGAAAGGCCTTCCAGAGCTGTTTTGGCAAGTGGAGGGGAGGGCAACAGGAAATGGAAAGAATGTACACGTATTACGCACGTGCACGAACTCCTCAAGGTGAAGGTAATCATTGTACCGCATGCGTGCACTAACATCAATTTTTGAAAAGGAAAGTGGCCAGCAGTATGGGATAACTGTTAAGAGTGAGAGGGAGTGTTTTGAGGGAGATTAACGACGATGTTCTTTTACTATAATACATTAAAAATTTTTTTAAAAAAAATTCACCATATTCTTGATCACACGCCATATTTATTACCAAAGAAAGAACATGTAGGGTAGCTTAAGGGTACAGAGGGTACGGTCTGCAGCAGCACATGGTCACAGCCTCGGCTCTTCCCTACTTCACCTACTCGTGGACACATTCAGGGCAGCGCCCTGACCCTGCAGCTCCATTCGTAGTAAGTGCCCTTGGATGGAGGACTACTTTTTATGTTCTCCACCATATTGTCCCATACCTTTCCTGCGTGTAGGTACGTTCACACACACGAGTAGTTCTCGTTGTGTTAGAGTCGCCCACAGAACTGAGGACTGTTCTGCTTGGTAGACTAGGAGTTCCAGGCTGTACTGTGACGCAGGTGTGCAGTAGGTTAGAAGATCTAAGTTTGTGTAAGTACACTGCATGTTGCTCACACAGCAATGGACTCACCTAGTAATGCCTTTCTCGGAGTGTGTCCCAGTGCTTGGGTGCTACATGCATGCACGCACCAGTGTCCATGTATGAATCAGGGTTCATATGTGTATTTTTTAGTTCTGCTGATGAAAGGGCCTCGAAACAAGGACACCACAGAGACAGCGAACACACCTAGAGTCTAGATCTTGCCCTCTGTGGAAAGGAACCAGAGTTCCAAGGAGAAATAAGAGATTCCATGGCTGAAACGTAAGAAAACAGTTGGAGTATCTGGAGGCTTGTGGAAAAACTTGGGAGCCAGTCTGGTGGAAGCACCTCATGGCCAAGTCGAAGCAGTCTGAGCAGCAAACAGTGCACGCTGGTAATGGATTTTAAACCAGTGAATAAAATATAAACATTAAATAAATTTTAGGGGACTTCCTTATCAAGTGGATATTATTGTTCATAGTTCATAATTCCTGAGAGAATGGAAGAGTCAAGATTTATATCTAGGTTTGAATGGTACCAAAGCGTCTTTATCAGCCACACCTCACGATGTACCGTCTGTCCCCACTGTATGAGACCCAAAGAACCTCCAGTGCTTGAAAGCTCTTGGCTGTGTTCTGCTTTGTGCAGTGAGAAAAGGTTCTGTGTCCTTTCTTTTCCTTCCCAAGAACCTCCCAGCCTTACTGAGCCTCTGGTGAGTTTACACTGCCTGCTGTCATCAGAGGTCGCTTGGCAAGAACATCACCATGCAGTCCCTTTTCCAAGTGTGTGGGGGCTCCAGTTGTTTCAGAGTGACTCTTCCATGCTGGCCTACAACTCAGATAAAGTCTCAGGTCCTAAGGGGAATTCTGGGGAAGGGAGGGAGTTGAAATCAGAGGTAGAGAGGGCAGCAGGGTGGAAACTTGACATCCCATTCTTAATCACCCCTCCATGCCTTGATGCCTTCCTCGATAGCATGGCTCCTGGATTCCTCGTTCGTTCACATTTCCTGGGGGATGTCAGTGAGGGCTGAGCATTCCCACACTGCTGTAAAAATAACAAAGGTGATGAATGGCCCCAAACAGCAAGGAAAGGGAGAAACAGCCTTCTGTTCCTGCTTTCCCTGGGCCCTAGATAAATTGCATCTGTCGTGGCTGGGGCTGTGGAGCTTTAGCTGTGATGTGGTTAGGGTGGCTCTCTGCCAGACCCTCCTCCTCCTACAGCAAGGAGACCAGCCCTGCTAGCTAATTTTAAAAAGAAAGAAGAAAGGAACGGTCTAGTTCTCTTAACTGCTGAAAGCCTGTGTCTCCAGGGTCTGGGGATCAACAGAGCCTACCTGTGTGCTGACGGAACGTCTGTTCTTTGCTGCACCTATGACTGATGCTGAAATGGGTTGAATGCAGGCAGGTCCAGAGGCAAGAGGATGGATGAAATGACCTCTGGGTGCTCTTTCCTGCCACAAGTGTGGATGGCACGATAGGGTCTCTGGGTTCTGGCCTGCACTCATCCTGTGAACCAACTCTGCTGGTTTAGAATGGGAAGGGATGTGGTGGGCCAATGTCTGAGAATTGCCCCGACTCTCTCCTTGTCCCATTCCCTTATCCAGCAGGATTCCCTATCTTGAGGGTTCAATATCTTTGGCATCCCCTGCTTGTGCCTGCCCCTGCTTCACAGTGCCTTTACCTTAGGGCCACCCCCTCCTCGCCTCCTGAGTTGATGCACGGGCATCCTGACTCTCTCCCACCTCCTCTCTCTTCCTCTCTGATGCATCCTCTACAAAAAGCCAGAGGAAGCACACCTCTAGGTTTGCATCTCTCTATTGAAGCCTTTCCGTGGTGTCAGAATAATGAAGTTCAAACCCACAGCTGTGTGAATGGTTAACAGTCCTGCATGGCCCTACCTGGCCCAGTTTCTCTCTCCAGCTTTGTCTCTCTCTGGCTGCTCTGCAGCAAAGTCTAATCTGAACCTCCCTATGAGTCCCTAAGTAACACTTGCTTTTTCTTGCCTTTGGTAAGGTGCTCAAACAGGCTCATATTTATCACTGGAGCCTCAGCTGTGGTATCACTTCCTTTAGGAAGTCCTGCGAAGGCTACAGGAAGAGGCCTTCCTCTGCCAGCCCCTGGGAGCCTCCTGACGTTACCTAGCTGGCAAGCTCATCAGACTCCTTAAGAATAGGGAGTGCAGAACCTGTCGGACACTATTCTGGCACATGATCTGACCAGTCATGTCCTCACCCCATCTTCTATTTAGCAACTTTATTTTACTGATGCTTCTGCTGAGGCATAAAGCAGGAAAGTACCTTCCCTAAGGACTCAGAGCATCTATGTGACAAAACCAGGCTTGATCTTAGCCTATTTTCTCCACTGTTGAGCTGTACCATTTGTGTTAAACGAGTAGTAAAGAGCATTGCTTTCTCACTTTGAGCAGGAGAGCTCAGCTCTTGGGGCTGTTATCAGAATTTCCAGAGATGATCTGGGAGGGTCTAAGTTATACTCTGACCATGGCAGCCTGTTTTGCTAATAAAGTTTTAATGGGACACAGCCACACCCAGTCATTTATGTGTTGCTTATGGGGGCTCCGGCTCCATTATGGCAGAGCTGAATAGTGGGACAAAGATCTGATGACTTGCAAAGCCTGAAATATTTACCATCTGGCTGTTTGAGGTAAGCTTTGCAGAGCTGCATCAGACAAGTCCACAGAGCTAGAAAGTGGCTGGAGTGGGGACAAAGACATTTCAGGTTCTAAATTCTAG
This sequence comes from Fukomys damarensis, assembly GCF_012274545.1. NCBI lineage: Eukaryota > Metazoa > Chordata > Mammalia > Rodentia > Bathyergidae > Fukomys > Fukomys damarensis. The sequence continues at coordinate 13,473,569 of NW_022900935.1, forward strand.
AAATTTAAAGCTCTACACCAGTTTCCAAGGCGTCTCTGCTGCAGGCAGGGCTCCGATGGGCGACACCCCATGGCCACATGAATATGAAAGGAGGCAGCCATAGAGCTCAGCCTGCTCCTTCTTCTCTCCCTGCCACTCGGTATCGTCCCTTCCCACTGGGTGTCTGGATCTTAGCCAGGTGGTCCGTCCGCATTTGAATCTCCATCTCCTTGTTAAGTCCCCTTCCTCGTGGAACAGCTGGCCAGTCTCCTAGTGCCCGGTGCCAGCTTGCTTCCTCTCGGCAGATGCTCAGAATTAAGTCCACATCCCCTCCAGCCGCTTCCTTTCTCTGGGCCCCAATCACTCCAAACTAGGTTTCAGTACCACAGGTGGAGCTGGTTATGAAAGTGCATCCATAAGTGGAACTGGGGAAAGATAACAACCCCAGCATGGAGAGGAGCTGGTGTGCGTGTGTGTGTGCGTGCGTGTGTGTGTCTAGGGGGTGTGGGACATGGGTTTTGTGGAGGGGGAGAGAGGACAAAGATCCAGAGAAGGGAGGGTATGAAGGCCTGTCAGCAGCAAGAAGAGTGATTTAAAATCAATTTCCCAGCCAAGAAGAATCACTCTTGCCAGGGTGAAATGCAATGTGAAATAGGAAAGAAAGGCCCTGCCACAGTGTGCCTCAGGCCTTCCTGCTTATGAAGAAAATAAATAACATTCTCCATAAGGCAGCCAGGCTGATAGTGTCATCACAGCAGGGTGGATGTGAGAGCTGTGGTCACCAGACTGGGGACAACGTCAGACTCGTGAGGGATAAGGTCCTTGAGGGCTGCCTCGGTAATATGTGACCAGCTTTAGTTTCAGGCCATCTAGGACGGCATACTCACTGCAAGCCCACAGTGGCGTACAGTTGGCCTACAATTCTCACATTAGAAGCCTGCCTGCGATAAAACCCAGTTCAATTTAGTTTAGGTTACAAGAGGCTGTCTTGACGGAAGTTACCAAATCTCAGGTCAGGCAAGGGCTCTGACACTGAAACCTTCTAGGACACGACCTCTTCTATGGTTGTCAGCTAAATTCTCCTAGATGGGCTTTCTCTATCAGCTACTCCAGGACTCACAAATCACAGGTTTCATCAGCAGAAAGGAAAATACTCTACTTCCTTGGTTATGATTTGAGAAATCTCAGGGATGGGCTCTGAAGAGCATAGTTTGCTTTCTTCTGGACCCAGGTCCTATTGAAATCAAGTGTCTGGGGTTGGAGGAGGAAAATGAGCCCAAAGTAAGTGGATGTGTAGTTCCCAGAGGCAGGAGGGTCTGTACAAGCAAACCACAATATCCACCACGGTGCCCGAGGTCCTGCTTTGGTCCCTGCCATGCCATCCAATGTGTTTGAGCCTCTCTTGTGAGGGCACAGAAGACATAGGAGAAGCCTAAGATTGTGCTCAACATAAAGATATTGTTGTCTGGGGATAGAGAGGCAGTCACAAAACAACACAGTGGAGGCACAGATAGACACGCCCAGAGAGTGGAAGGGGGAAGACCAGAGGCCATGGTGGGGCAGTGTCTTTGTTCCTCTTCCTGGTGATTTTCACCACCTGCTCTTTGACCTCTCCAGGGACTCAGGGGGAAGGGGTGTTCATTCCTTACGCCCTTCTTTCCTTCTCCCTCTTCTGGCTTCCCTGTATGCCACTCTCCATTAGAGTGCCTGGATCAGACCTCGTCTGATCCCCTGGGTCCCTCTTGCTGGTGGTCTCTGGATCCCTCAGGGAAGAGTCCTTGTCTAACTTATCCTGGCATTTCCCGGGTCCAGGCCACAGCCTGCCATGGGTCAGAGTCTGGAGGGTGCCCTCCCCTCTCCCCATTGGCCCACACCAGCTGAAGGAAGCCCCACCTGGCTATTAAAGCAAAGACCATGTATGGCTGCCCCTGCCTGGAAGAAGTCTCTGCCCCTTCAGTGTGATAGCTGGTCCTCTTGCCTCTGGCTGCCAGAGCAGCTCAGCCTGCTTTAAGAAGGGACCAGACTCCCCACTGAGGCCAATATATAGGAAATTAGTTGAAAATGTCTTATATACAGAAAACACTCAACACACAATATCCAAAGAGCACAAGGGGTTTTGATTCATTTTTATTGTTTTTCATACCAGAAGGAGGTTAACCTAAATCTGTACTGGGGTGGGGGTGGAAACTACTTCAAGATCGTTCTTTCCAATGTGTCGCCCTTCCCCGTGGGCCACCCTGGGTGGCCTTCTGCACAAGGAAGGAGTTGTTATGGGTAGGGCGGTGCCTGGTGTGGATAGGTGCAGAGGATGTGTGGGAGGCGGCACCTTGAGGATTACCACCACCGTTTTTCCACATTTAAAATTCGAGTTTATGGGCTTTGTCTCTTTAGCCTACAGTTTCCTCACTGTGGAGCTTATATTTTTATTTGCAGGAATAAAAGTCAGTGGCTGCTGATGTGGCCCTCTGGAGTTGGAGGCAATAACCATTGTGGGCAATGCAGCCTGGAAACTAACAATAATAATAATAATAGGCAGCAAGGAGGGAGATAGCTTTTTGAAGGTGGTTGACAAATAGCTATCGGCTTCTCATACCTCCAACCCCATCAGACACATACACCCAGGTGTCCTGCAGCCCTCTCCAAGTCTCATTGCAAAGGTTTGTCCCAGGGGGCCTGCAGGTGGAGGGCTGAAGAAGCTGTAGGGGTAGCGGATGTCATCATGTCAGGGATCTTCAAGCCTCAGTTTCCTCATCTCTACAATGGGCCGAGCATGGCTGCCTTATAGATTGTTGGGAGGTTCATATGAGGCAGCTGATGTAAGCCATTTAGCGCAGAGCCTGGCATGCAGCCTTACACAGATTTCTGCAGTGATGTGGCCACATATTTCTTTCCGTCCCCAAACTGAAGGTGGAGCAAATAATGCTTTTGTAAGAGGAGGAAGAGAAACCCAAAAGGGGAGTATTTGGGTTTGATCTAGCTCCTTGAACACAGTCATGGGAAGGATTCTGAAGGTTCCACACCAGCCTGGTGGAATCTCTTCCATCCAAACTCCTTCCCCTCCACTTCTGACCATCCCTGCCCCTCACCTTTTCCCTTACTGTCTGCGTCCCTTCGGCTGCCCTCACCACAATCTGTCCTTTTCTTGCCCGCGTTTTGCATCTGCTGACCTCCTGTGTACAGGGCTTGTTCATGATGACACGAGCTCTACAAAGATGACCATTGTTGCCCTCCTACTGTGATGGGTGGGGGTTAGCATGTGCCAGATCCTGCATAAGTCGCGTGCTTTCTTAATCCATAAAGCAGCCCTGGGAAGTAGGCACTAAGCTCTCCACCTTGTAGAGGAGAAAACTGGGGCTGTGAGGGTTGAGTGGTTTTCCCTGAGCCACGTCACGAGTGGAGAGTTGGAGGGCTTGGACACAGGTTGCTTAGACTCTGGTTGGTGTCCAGGTTCTCTTTATTGCCCCGGGGGCTGCTAAAGTGAGATAGACATCTAAGGTCTAACAGATGCTGTTTACAGGCTGAGCTCAACCCACTTGTCCTCAAAAGATCAGGAAACCTGTCCACTGAATTTCCTTCTCTGAGAGCCTCCTGGTGGGAAGGCACTGTAAGGAACATTCGGGTGAGTCTTTCTACTACCTTTGCTATTACCTCTGTGGCCAATAGCAATGCGTCCTCTCCTTGAAGACTTCACAGTTGGGGAACTCATTGCTCTCGGTAGTGTAAGTGAGCACGTGGGTGTGCATGGTTTTAAAAGTGTGCTACCCAGAATGGCAGCTTTGATATCACCTGGAATATTGCTAGAAATGCAGTGTCAGGTTCGGCTCCAGATGCTGCAGCTGTGCCCTTCTTGCATGCAGTAGCAGGAACCTTAACTTTGCTGTGATTCTGAGCCTTGGGGTTGGGGAGAATACAGAGACCAGACTCAGGAGAGCTGTCCAGAAGCTATGCCCAATCAGAATGCCCTCCCGGGCCAGGCGCCAGGACTCTCTCTAAGGTTCCTCTCCATCCTGCAGTGAGAACTACATTCTGGCTCTTGTTTGCAATGTACACACATGTGTAGGTTGAATTTCATTCATGCCAGAATCTGACACATAGGCAGAATTTTTGTAGCAAGCATATGGCTGGGAGCCCTCAGATAACATGCTCAGTGGGGACCCATTCTGAACCAAGATTTCCAGTGAAAACATAAGTCAGCAAAGAAATGAAAGCTGGGATATGCACAGAAGAGTCTTCAGCCTTTGAAAATAGGACTTCCGGTGTGTGTGTGTGTGTGTGCATGCGTGCATGTGTGTGTAATGCGTGTTTGACTGTGTATGTTCGATTATGACTGTGTAGCTGTGTGTGAATTGCATTTCTACTTGTGCACTGTGAGGTGTGTAATGTGTAAGGTCTGAGGGTGACTGTGAGCCCGTGGATGGGTGGGCAGTGAATATGTGCATGGGTGTGTTTGTGAGCATGTTTTCATGAATGCAGGTGTGTACAATGTGTGAATGGAGGAGTAAATGTGTGTGCAAGGACCTGTGCAAATATGAGAGGGCTTAATGTGGCGTCAGTGTGAGCTCACAGGAGTGGCAGAACAGTGTAAGTGGGCATGTGGGTTAAAATGTGCTTTTCCATCTCTGTAAGTGCTCCTGGCTAACGAGCCTCAAGACTGCCTCTCTAGCCCCTGTTTTGGGAGCCTGATGGTATTTTATGACTGAGCCTCCCAGGCACAATTTAGATGATGCCCAAACAACCTGGCCATTCGGCAAAAGATTCTGACAGACAGAACACAAGTTCTTTATGTCCCAGCCCAACCACTGTGCAGCTGATTTAGACCCTTCACTTGGCCATTCTGGGGTCAGGAGTCTCCCCCAGGGCCTGTGGCCTGGACTGACTGTGCCTGTGCTGGATCCCCGAATGCCTCCTGGCAAACAAAGAAGTAGGCTTGGTATAAATTCCTTTGGATTTGGTCGCCAGGGCCACAGACTGAAACTTGGTTTCTGGGTTCCTGCTGTTGCTCTGGGACTTTTTGCAGCATAGTAAATCATTTTACTATGTTGTGAACAGGCTAGCCATAGCAAACAGGCCACAGTTTCCCAAACTAGAATTTTCCTTAGTTCTGTAGATCTGACAAAGGACTGAAAATTGAAGCTGAGGTTGCATTTGAAGGACTTCAGTTAGGCTGGGCAGTGAGTGCTCCTTAAACTGTGTTTGCAGTTTTCAAAGTGCTTTTACATATAGCATCATCAACTTTTGTTCTACGGCTCACATTTTATAAGTACCAAATCTGAGACTCAGTGGTTAAGTGACTTGTCCCAAATCGCCCAGCGGGGTCAGATTTTGGAGGAAGTGTTAAGATGTATTAAGTATAAGACTTCTGAGTAAGAAGCTCAACCTTAGGACACATTGTGTAGTCATGATTTCTTTCCATAGACAACTGCACCGGTGTACTGGTCTTTTCTACCATATTTTTTTCATTGCCAACTTCTCCTTAGCCCTGGAGATTTTGACTCCAATTGAAGGCAGACAAATGAAGAAAAAAGTCAAGCTGTGGGCCTGCTCTGTGCCAGGTGTTGTGAGGGTGACAGAAGAGAAACTAAAATGTGGCCTTTACTTATGATCTGCTCAGGAGGCTAGCCTCCAACACCTGTCCATCCCTCATGGGTGACAGTGGGTAAAGTCATTTGTTCATTTACTTCACTGATGGGGCCATCTGTTACCTTGGCTCTCCAGCAGCCAGCCTTCCTACCTCTCATAACTGCACCCCAGGTTTCCACGGGGGACTCTTTCCTCTCTCACCATATGGCGTGCTTGGTGTTGCTTTATCCCTGGATGCTCTGCATAGAGTGTTTGACTCAGGCATGGCCAGTGGCAACACTGTCTTCTCTTGGCTGCAGGGACTGGCTCAGGAGTGGCTGTGTGCCTCAGGTGAGCCAAGGAGAGGTGAGGAGACTTTGGCTGGAAGTGTGGGAAGAGGAAGTACTCGCTTTCTCCCTGGCAAGAACTATGAGAGAGTGGAGGCTCTGATACAGGAGCAGTGTGCTCCCATATAGAGCTAGAAAGGAAGTAGGCAGGAAACTGAACTCAAGAAATGGGAACCTCTGCAACTAATTATGCCTGCATGGGCATATCAGTTGGCGTATAGACTAAGTGGCTCTAATAAAGAAACAATGTGTACCATGGTGCACATAAAGTACATTTTCTTCTCGGGTGACAGCTCAGGATAATGGGGTGGCTTTGCCATCCTCAGTTTTTGGCTTCCATGTCTCAGTCCAAGGCGGTACCTCAATATTTGTTTACTCCTTGGAGGGAAGGAGAAGGGGAGCTTCAAACCTCTTAATCAGCTTTGTATAATTTACAGCCAATAGAATTAACTTATTGGTGTTGAGTCTTCTGATTTTTGACTTATGATCTGCTGTTGTGTAACCATCACTGCAATCAAGATGGAGAGCACTTCAACCCTTTGTAGTCAATCCCTTGCTCCAACCCCAGGTCCAATGACAGCCCATTTTTTTTATCACTGCAGTTTTGTGTTTTCCAGAATTTCATATTAATGGTATTATATAATATGTATTTTTATGGTCCGGCTTTTTGACTTAGCATAATGTTTTTGAGGCTCAGCACTCCCTCGGATGTATCGTTTAACTTTGCCTTACTGAACTGACTAGATCTTCAGTACAGTTCTGTATAGAAATGGTGAGAATAGCTGTTCTTGCTGTGCCTTTAATCTGAGAGGCAAAGCATTCACTCTTTCAGCACTAAATACTATGTTAGCTTTTGGCTTCTCATAGATGCTTTTTATCAGGCTGAAGAAATTCTTAATTCCTAAATTGTTGAATATATTTAAATGAGGAATGGGTGTTAAATTTTGTCAAATACTTTTCTGTATTTATGGAGATGACCATACAGTGTTTCTACTTTACTCTGTTAATATAACAGATTGAAATCTTGGCTGATGAAATCAATCCTGCAGTTTTGGGGTAAGCTACACTTGGTTTATTACCCTTTGATATACTATAGGTTTATAAGTCTCCTTGCATTCATAATGATGAGGGATATTCTCTTGTAGTTCTTTCGTGATATCTTTGTCAAATTTTGGTATTAGGGTAATGTTGGCCTCCTAGAATGAGTTGGGAAGTATTTCTCCCTTTTGTATTTTCTGAAGGAGTTTTATCAGTATTGGTGTTGGTTCTTCATTAAATGTTTAGTAGGATTCACCAGTGAAGCCATCTAGGCCTATAGTATCAGTTTTCATTCTTTTTTTTTAGTTTTTTGAGACAGGGTCTCACTCTGTAGCTGAGAGTGACCTGGAGCTCACTATGTAGTCCAGGCTGGTCTCGAATTCACAGCGATCCTCCTGCCTCAGCCCCCTGAGTGCTGGAATTACAGGTGTGTGCTGCCACGCCCCACTTCTTTTTCATTTTTTTTCCCTGTAGTTTTCTTTATGGTGAGAATTTTAAATCCAAATTCAACTTCTTTAATAGATATACGGATTTTCAGGACACATATTTTCTTTTGAATGGGCTTCTATAGTTTGTGTCTTTCAAGAGATTTGGCTATTTCATCTAAGTAGTTGATCTATGGCTTACAGTTGTTCATACTTTGTCTCTGTTTCCTCCTCCTGTGCCAGTTCTAGGGATTGAACCCAAGGGTGCTTTACCAGTGACCTTTTTAATTTTGAAATAGGATCTCACTAATTTCCTGGCTGAGCTGGTTCTTGTGAACCTCCTTGCTCAGCCTCCTCAGGAGCTGGGATTATAGGCATGTATCTCTGCACCTGGTTTACTGTGTTTTAATGTCTCCAGTGTCTGTAGTGATGCCTTGTCTTTTGTTTTTGATATTGGTGACTTGTACATTAATGCCTTTTTTTCTTGATGATTATAGTCAGAGTTTATCAAATAAATGTTTTGATTTTTAAACCGAACAGATGTTGGTTTCATTGATTTTTTTTTCTTTTTTTTTTTTTTGGTACTGGGGATTGAACTCGGGTCCTTGCGCTTGCAAGGCAGGCCACCGAACCACTGAGCTAAATCCCCAGCCCTCTATTTTCTTTTTAATTGGTTGCAGCTCTTAACTCTTTGGTTCATTTCTCTAGTATTTTATGATAGAGGCATAGATTGTTGATTTTAGATTTTTTGTTTTGTTTTGTCTTTGGGACAAGGTGTTGCTATGTAGCCCAGGCTGGCCTTGAACTCACAGCGACCCTCCTGCCTCAGTCTCCCAGTGCTGGCATTACAGGAGTGCGCCACCACACCCAGCATTTCTAATATGTTATTTAAAATATATTTTATAGGCACTATTTTATCTATATCCTACATATTTTGATGTTTTCATTTTCATTACAGTGTCTAATATTTCTCATGATTTGACTCATGTGTTATTTGAATGTGTTTTTTAGTTTCCAAATAATTTGTTTTACAGACATCTTGTTGTTACTGATAGTTTAATTTCAGTGCAGTCAGATATTCCAGCCCTTGTAACTTATTATTCATTTTATGGCCCCCAATACTGTTTGTAATTATAGTATTTGCTTACTTAAAGGAATGTATGTGCCGTTGTTGAGTAGAATGTTCAATAAATATTAGCTAAATAAAATTTTTAATAGTAAGATTCAAGTCTTACTGCCTTTTTTATGGCTGTTCTTTCAAGTATTAAGATAAGTGTATTGAAAGAGAACCATAATCATGATTTTGTTTATTTTTCCTTTTAGTTATATCAAATTTTGCTTCACAGCTTTTGAAATACTATGAATAAGTGCATGCATATTCAATATTATTATACCATCTAATGCATTGATTCATTATCATTACAAATTATAATTTTTTTGGAAGATTTGTTGGAATTATTATTGTTCTGAAATATTCCTTATCTAATATTAAAATAGTCATTCAAGTTTTCTTTTGATTAAAGTTTCAAAGCTATTTCCTCCTGTTTTTACTTGCAAGCTATCTACTTTTAAAAATTAAAGTGGGTTTGTTTTATGTATCATATACTTAAGTATCAATGTTTTAGTTAAGCTGACAATCTTTTTTTTTTTGTACTGGGGATTGAACTTAGGTCCTTGCACTTGCAAGGCAGGCAGTGGAACTGCTGAGCTAAATCCCTGGCCTGACAATCTGTTTTTAATTGGTGTGTTTAGACCATTTACATTTATTGTAATTGTCAATATGTTTGGATTGACATATGCCATTTTGTTATTTGTTTTTGCATATCCCATCTGTTCTTTTTTCCTCTTTACTCTTTTCCTGCATGCTTTTAGATAAATTTTAATCTTTTTTAGTCCAGTATTGGCCTATTAATTATATATCTACATTTTGTTTTGTTTTATTTAAGAAATTAAAAAAATTTTTTTGAGTAGAGTCTTGCTATGTAGCTCAGGCTGGCCTTAAACTCACTGTGTAGCATGGGCTGACCTTGAACTCAGGGTGATCTTCCTGCCTTAGCCTCCTAAGTGCTGGCATTACAAGCATGCGCTACCACAACTGGCTTGTTTTGTTTTGTGAATTGCTTTAAGTGTTTATATATTTACCTACCACAGGATATCTTTAAGACACATTCATATATAATATAAATACTCTTGGCCTTTGTATTATAGTTGTCATATATTTTATTTCTGTGTGCAATATAAACCAGAAATTTCTTGTTTTTGAACAATTATCTTTCAAAGTGACTTTTTTAAAATAAGAGAAAAGCCCTTTGTATTTATCTCTATGTGTACCATTTTGGGGACTTTTCATTCTTTTGTATTCATCCAGACTTACTTCTGGCAGTTTCCTTCTGCCTGAACTGCTTTCTTTAATATTTCCTGTGGTGCTCATATGCTGGTAATGAAATTTTTTGCTATTGTTTGCCCCAAAGTGTGTATTTTAATCTTCATTTAAATATATAATCACTGGGTATATTGACTTATTCTTTCTTTTAGTGTGTTAAAAATGTTACTCCTCTGGGTACTATCTTTGTAACTTTTCTGTAAACATCAAAGTATTCTAAAATTAAAACATTAAAAATGAATGGATTCAAGCTACTTGTACCACAGTAGGGGTAAAACTCACAAATACAATACTGGATGAAAGAAATCAAGGAGAAGAGAATAGGCAATGTATTAATTTTTCGTTTAATTATGAAAGTGGATTTATAAACAGCATTAGAAATCCAGAGAGTAGTTACCTGAAGAAATAGTCTTAAGGGTATGATAGGCAATTCTAAGCTCTGCATTTTGGCCCAGATGGTGACCACACTACATTAGTGTATTTATTTTGTGTTTATTATTGAGCAGTATACTTAAAACCCACTTACTTGTGTGTAGATATTTAACACACCAATAAAATGCTTTGTAAAATAAAAAAGATGTTTTCCTATTGTCTTATAGTGTGCATTTTTTTCTGCAATCACCCCCCCTCCTGACCCCGTGGCCAATTTTCAGATTTTTCTTTTTTATTATTGGTTTTTAAGCAATTTTTAAATTATTCAGTTGTTATGCATTTCTTCTTATTTCTTGATATTCATGGAGCTTCTTGCTCTATGAATTTTTCATCAAATTTGGAAAAACTTGGCTTTTATTTTTTTCATATCTTTGCCTCTATCCCCTAAGGTTTGGGTGAGTTTAGAAAATTAGACTGTCTTCTATGTTTCACAGCTCACTAAGTTATGTTTTTCTTTTTATTCTTTTTGTCATTCTGTGCTTCACTTGAAATGTAGTTTTGATACATATTCAAGTTGACTGATTTTTCTTCCATATTGTTGAATTTACTATTCATCCAGTTACTTTTATATAAGCTGTTGTATTTTTATTTGTGAGTTTCTACCTGAGTATTTTTAATAACTTCTATTTCTTTTTTATATGTCTTTTACTTTTATATCTTTGAACATATTTATAAGATTAATCACAGCTAGTTTATGGTCCTTCTCTCAACTCCATAATATCTTGTCATTTCTCGGACTTTTTTCACTTACTGATTTTTTTCTTAGTTATGAATTAGGCTTACCTGTTAACTATATGTCTGGTAATTTTTTACTGGATTCTGGATGTTTGATATATTATACACTCAAGTGCTAGATTTTGTTGTTTTCCTTTAAAGAGTTTTGGAATTTTTTGATACAAATTTAAGTTATTAAGAATCAGTTTGGGGACAGGGATTTAGCTCAGTGGTTCCAGCACCTGCCTCGCAAGTGCAAGGACCCAAGTTTGATCCCTGGTACCCCCCCCCCAAAAAAAAGAATCAGTGGTGGCACATGCCTGTAATCCCAGTAC
>NW_022900935.1:13485176-13619227 GCF_012274545.1 Fukomys damarensis
CATGCCTGTAATCCCAGTACTCAGGAGGCTGAGGCAGGAGGAGGAATGCTGTGAATTCAAGACCAGCCTGGGCTACACAGTGAGTTCCAGGTCAGTCTCAACTACCATAGTGAGGCCCTGTCTCAAAAAACCACCCCCCACCAAAAAAAAAAAAGAATCTGTTAGATCTTTTTAAGGTTATTGTTTAAGCTTTATTATTGAAAGTCCAGAGCAGCCTTAGCTCTACATTAATTTATCCCTGTGACTTTCAGAGGATGTTACAATGCTCTGTCCACCCTGGCTTTTGGACATATGACTAGTCCCAACCCTATGTGTGAGAACTAGGCATTATTTGGCCTGCTGATTGTTAACAATTCTTTCTCTGACCTTGGTGAGCCCTACTCCAGGATTGACAGATTAGTACTCAACAAAAGGCTGGAGAAGCCATCTGTGCAGATGTCTAGACCCTTTTCTGGAGAAGTCTCTGCACTCCAGAATCTAGCTTCCTCAGCTTCCTCGATTTCCATCCTCTCTCCTGGGCTCAGCAAGACCGCGGAACTGTGTTGTAACTGCCCCTCCTTGTGTGTTTTGGTTTAGATTTGGGGTGTCCTCCCAAAGTCTCATGTGTTTGGCAGGTGATTATATCATGGGGTGCTGTACTCACCAGTGGATTACTCCACTGTCGAGTTCATAGCTGATAGGAGGTGAGGCCTGGTTGGAAGTGGCTGACCAATGGGAATTTGACCTTACGTGGTGTATCTCCTTCTCTGGCTCCTCCCTTTGCTCTCTGCTTCCTGGCTACTTTAACACCAGCAGTTTTTCTCTGCCCAGGATCTTCCACGGTACCCTTCTAGACTTGGAGCAGGCCAACTATGGACTGTAACCAAGGGCTAAAGTAAATTTCTCCTGCATTAAACTATAGGTGTCAGGTATTCTGTTTCAGCAATAAGAAAGTGACTAAGACATATGTTACAGCATGGAAATTGCCTACAGGCTACCACTGATCAGTCTTTGCACGCTTTCCTACCCTGGGGGCCACCATCCCATGGTCTCTGTTTCCTAGTGACTTGTAAAATTTGTTTTATGTATTCCCCCTGTTTTTCTAGTGGTTTATAGTGAAAGAGAAACTTTTGTAGCAGCTAATCCTTCATGATCAAAAGCAAAACTCTTCCGGGGGGAAAAATCTTTTAAGAGTAAAACTCAGAAGTTGTCCACCTTTTTTCTACTAACACTGAATTATCAGAATTTAGTCATAGACCAACATTGAGTTATTAGAAGGCAGCCCAAATTACTGCTGAAAAACTGCCCTACTGTGGAGAAAGGGGGAAATGTATGACTATTTTCTTTTCAATTATGTACCTCAATTTGTGGTTGCCTTTCTGACCTTTGTAATGTAGAGTCCTGGGTGACAGCCAGTCAGTAGACAGAGGGAAACATAGGTTCAGCAACAAGGAGGCATTTCATTTTTTCCTTCATCTCTTTGCAGTCTAGTTTTTCTGTCTGCAAAATTGGCATGTTATTATTTATTTGTAGTTTGTTCTTATGTTTATAGGGTTTCATGAATTTGAAAGTCCTTGATAAGATGTCTAATACTATTTAATCATAAATGATGTTTATCATTTTTTTTCTAACCCCCCAAGTTTTTTTTTTAACCTGTTATACACTTTTAAAACACCTGGTACTTGTTTCTCTAGTTTCTCTTTTTTTTTCCTTTTATTGAGTTTATTGGTACATTTAAGGTATATAGTACAATAACGTTCATTATTGGGATCGTGTACCTTTACATGACAGGTCTTGGTTCTCATTTTTTCCCCTTGTCTGTGCCCTCCCTTCACCCCCTCCTCCCCTACCCATTTACAAACACTTTATTTCCATTTTTTCATTTTCTCATGGCTTTTTTCTTTTCCCTTATTACCTTTCCCCTACCCTTCCCATTTTCCCTGCACCTCTAGCCCTTTACTTCCTATTTCACATGGTCAATTATATCATTAGGATCTTATGTACTATTATAGTTGCAAGAGGCATTGGCATAACGATTTCTTTCCAGGTTGCATTTCCCAAGAGAATGAAAGACTATAGAATGATCAGAGAGTTGTAATTTCTCTTGTTCATAGCTGCATCCCCAGTCCACTGCACAAGGACTGGCCTCTCCTGAGCTCCCAAGAAGTATTTAAATTGAATCAATAGTGACAATGTAAGATGACAAGGGGACTCGAGGCTCCTTTACAGCCACTGCACCTTACCCAGAGAGACTAAGAGAAGGTGTCTTGGTGTCTACTGGGTAGAATGCCCAGAGCCTGTAAGTACAGTGGGGTAAATGGGCAGCTTTCTGTGACAGTGGATGAAGATTTGGAATGGTTGCATCCACATGGCGTACTTTATGGTGAAATGACCTCTCTGTCTTACCCTGGGGGTATTTATCTCCTGTGGTGCACGCACACTAAGATGGCTGTGGAATGCTTCCTGCTCAAAGGCTGTGGCCATCCTGGGAAAGACCCCGGCTCTATATGAGGACGAGTCACAAATCTTTGGCTTTAGTCCTTTTGTTTGTCTGGAACTCCAGACTCATACCCGTGTGTGTGTGTGTGTGTGTGTGTGTGTGTGTGTGTGTGTGTACATGCGTGCTGGGGATTGAACCAGGGAGTTGTGCATGCTAAGAGCATGAGCTACACTGGAACCACAGTCCATATACCCAAAGGGACGTCCAATAAAATAAAAGCATTGCAAACTACAAGTGGTCCAGATAATACTTTTGTTTTGTCTCTCAAGGCTCCTCTCTTCTTTTCTATCTCAGCAAAAGGCAACACATCCCTAAGCTGTTTATGACCCAAATTTAGGTGTTCACCTTACGTCCTTTCCTCCCTCTCTTAAATCTAAGTAATAAGTAATTTCTGCAGACTCCATCATTCAGTTATTTCTTTCCATCTGCAGGATCTCTGCATTGTTCAAGCTTCTTTCATTTTATGCCTGGTACTTTCAATGGTCTCCAAACTGGTCTTGGAAGCCAGAATTGGACATATTTTTAAAACCAATCAATAAAAATTGCATATATGGGCTGGGGATTTAGCTCAGTGGTTCTGCCACCTGCCTTCCAAGTGCGAGGTCATGGCACAAAAACAATTTGTATATATTTACATATACAGCACGATGTTTTGATGTATGTATTTACTGTGAAATGTCAAACTAATAACATATCCATCATCTCACATCTTTATCATTTTTTTGTGATAGGAACATCTGAAGACTACTCTTAGCAATTTTCAAGTATACAACGCATTGCTATTAGCGGTAGTCTCTTTGCTGTACAATAGATCCCTGAATTTATTCCTCCTGTCTAACTAATATGTTGCACCTTCTAACCACCATTTCTCCATTCTCTGCCCGTTCCCCAGTACCTGGTAACCACCATTCTACTCTCTGCTTCTGTGAGTTAGACGTTTTATATTCCACAGATAAGTGAGATTGGGCAGTGTTTTTCTTTCTGTGCCTCCCTGTTTCACGGAACAAAATGTCCTGGGCCATCACTGTCGTGCAAGGGAATACTATTCAGCCTGGAAAGGGGACATCCTGCCATGTGTGACAACATGGATGAATCAAACATTAGATTTGTGAAGTTCAAATTTAACCGTGTCAGTCATTTTTTAAAAAATTCTGTACCTTTTCATAATGTGAGAATGTTTGATATTTTATCCTGATTTCTGAAATTTCGTATTTGACTGCTTCCTGTTTACTTTCTGAGTGTATCTCCTGCCACTCTCTTTTTCTGTTTTCCGCTGAGATCTCACTGTATTTGTTTGATTTTTGTCCCTCAGATTTTGCAAGGTGGTTCCCACTTTTGGGCATTCACACTAACTGTTCCTTCTCATGATATCTCCCCTGTCCTATTGTAACAGGTTTCACCTTCCCTTCTTTGTTGGAATGTTACCAGTTTAGAGACCGATTGTGAAGTGGCCATTTAGTTTCTATCATATCCCACCATTTTACTTCTCTGCATAGCATCTTTTTTTTTTTTTGCTACCTGATATTAATTTAGCTCTTGCTTTATTTTTTCCTTCTTCCCACTAGATTATATTTTTGAAAGCAGGGATGTTATCTCTCTGGCTTACTGTATCATTTCAGTGATATAATTACTTAGGGTGTACAGTAAATGCCCACTAAATACTTGCTGAGTACCTTAATGAAATCAGACTGCTCTTTTTTTTTCTTTCTTTTCATTTGTTTTAGTGTGGGTTGTCTGCCTCTGCTACTACTTAGGCAAAGGGGCTTCTCATAGCAACACTGGCCCAGATGAACATAGAAAATCATGAGGAGGTTCAGAGTCATGAAGACTATACTTTTGATGATTTCTGTTAGCCAGTTTCCTGTTATAGTAACAAATGCTCAAGATGATCAACTTCTGGAAAGAACATGTTTATTTTGGCTCACATTTTCGGGAGTCCCAGTCCATGACTTCTTGTTCCCATAGGTTTTGGGCCTGTGATGAAGCAGCACATCCAGGTGGGAGCGTGTGGCAGAGAAAACTGCTCTCGTGGCCGGGAGGCAAAAGAGAGGCAGGGGGAGAAACCAGAGCCCCAGAACCCTTCGAAGGCCCCCTCCAGTGACCCGAGGAGGAGTTCCCGCTGAGCTCTGCTTCCTCAAGGCTCTTCCACCTCCCAGTAGCCCTACCCTGGGCACTGAGTCTTAAACACACGAGCCTTTGGGGGGCATTTATGGTACAAATCCTAGCAACTCCTGACCTTTGTTTTCTTCTCTCACCAACTTAGGGCAGCACCGGGCATCTGGCCAATGTGCAGGGGTTCGGGAAGAGTATAAAACCTCACCTTAGTCAATACCTGGCAGAATCAGACAGGTGTGGAGGTCCTGACAAGAAGGGACCATCCTGGTCTCTGTCTACTTTAATGACTGCACTCCCCTCTGCTAGAATTAGTTATATCAATAGTGTTGGCGGTGCAGTGCGTGAAGAGCTTGGCTTGCACTTTTCAGGAGCTGTAGCGGGGCCATGGTGGGAGTAGGCTAGATCTATATACAGTAAGGAAGACGCTGACCAAGGTGTGGTAATGGGAAAAGTGGAGCATTTCTGTGGGAGGATGGAAAGACTCTGGAATACCTGGAGACACTTTAGTAAGTTTTAGGTGGTGAGATGTAGGAATATAGGAAGTGATTGGGGTCATATGTAATATTGATTTGAATACACCTTCAAAACTAATTTATTATTTAAGGCATCACACAATTTGATAGGCCCTGAGGTCCCAGGATCCCATTTCATTACCCCTCTTACCCTAGGTAGGAATGTCCTCCACCGTGGAACTTAAAGGTGTCTGTTTGGTTTCTAAATAATAAATGATAGAGAACTGACTTTCACAGTGAAACCCCATTTACACGTTAGAAGTCTGGTTATTAGTATATCTTCATTATACTGACACAGATATCCCTGGATTAGATCTTTGGTGGTCTTTATTTTCCTCTCTGAAGCAACACAGAGTGAACCTAAAACTCTCTCCCACCTGTTGGTTTGATAGGGACTAAATTATGCGTCCCTTACGTTCATATATTAAAGCTCCAACCCCCAAGATGACTACATTTGGAGATAGAGTCTTTAAGGATGTTATTCGGGATAAGTGAGGTTCTAAGCATGGGGCTATAACCTGAGAGGTTCCTGGGCAGCCTTATAAGATGAGAGAGACATGAAGGACATGTGTACCACACAAGGACACAGAAAGAACTATCAGCAAGTCACAGAGATAGGAGAAACCACCTACTAGCACCTTGATACTGGACTTCCAGTCTCCAGAACTGTGAGAAAATGTGTTTCTGCTCTTAAGTTACCCAGTGTGTGTTATTTTGTCGTGGGAGTCTAAGCTAATATCTTTGTTTACTTTAGGTAAGAGTGAAAGCTGGTTGTAAACTTCTATTTTTCGAATGAAATGGCTCTACTTTCCTCAGATGCTTCGCACGAGAGAAGAAACGCCTATCAGATGGGGGTGGGGGACTACAGGGAAACAGAGTGAATGCTAGCCAGGGCAGACAGTTGCCTTACTTGTTCAGTAGATACTATTTTCATAGGCATAACTGATAACCAATATTTTGACAAAAACTGACAGAGTTAAATTTCTGTGTTAGTCAGCTTTCCATTGCATAACAGGGTACCTGAGAGAATCAGTTTAAAAGAGGACACAGATTATTTTGCCTCTAGATTTTGGAGGTTGCAGGTCATGGTTATTTGGCCCAGTTGTTTTGGGCCTGTAGCGAGACAGCATGTCATGGTGGAAATGCATGGTGGAGCAAATGCTTACCTCACGGTGGCCAGGAAGGAGATAGGGATGATAGAGAGGGAGATGGAGACAGAGATCCTGCAATCCTTTCAGAGCCCGCCTGCAGTGTGTGTCATAAAACTTTCCGCTAAGCTCTACATCTGAAAAGTTTCTACCACCTTCCAATAGCACCAAGCTTTTAAATATATGGGCCAAGCCTTTAAATATATAGGCACTTCGGAGTCATTCCCGATTCAAATTATAGCACTTCTGAGGCACTTTCACCTACTTTTTCACAGATTTTGCTAACAGTCCATTGGCTCTGTGGTCTTCGTTCCTGACTTCATGTTGGCCTGATTAGATCGCATCATATTAGATGTACTTCATTTTTAAAGCCATCCACATACTTTGCTGCTTACCCCAAAGTGCTTATTATTGGAAAATCAATGTCTTTCTTCAGACATCAGGAAGACATTGAAGGGGGGACGACATCAAGAATGGAGCCAGATGGTATGAGTGATAATAATAACAACTTATATCCACACAGAATTTTACCAGTTATAGACCTTCCTACTAGTTTAGGGATCCTAGCAAAGTAGGAAATGAGTTTCATCTTTCATGACCTTTTCTTCATGAGTCACTCAGTATGATGAAAAGGCACTGGGAATCTGGAAAGGTAATCTTAGCTTTGAAGCCAAATTATCTCTCTCAGCTTTGATGTCCACCCAAGAATGAAGGAAAAGACTTTGTGATCTCCAAGGTCACTTATCTTCAATACTTTTGCCATGGATAGCCACACGACTAAAATTTTCTTCAAACCAAATATCTGTTGTTACACAAAGTTCTGTGTTTGTTGAATTCATACTGATTTCTAGGCTCTTTGCTCCACTTAAAAATATTCATAAAACTTTTCACTAGTTAATAGTTTAAAAGAATTCAGTGTTTATTCCTTCCTAAATTAATTACCTCTATCCATCTACAGTTCTCTGCCTCTCCGTCATCCCTGATACCTCACAGAAAACTCATAGCACTTTAGTAAATGCATCTGCAAGTCTGTCAAGGGCTATGGGGTGCAGTTCCTCTGGCAGAATCATTTCTGGCTTTGCAAGAGCAGCCAGGTGCTCTCCCGCTCCCTGTCTGCCCATTGTGAGTTCTGCTCTCAGCTTTTTCGTCTGCACATTTGATATTCATGCCTGCCATATCTTTATTCAAGGTGCCAATAAAAATGCATTATGTATGACTTCGTTTGCTCAGAAAATGATCATGTTTTGTATATTTAGGGATGTAAGAGCTTGTAAAGAAGCAAAAGATTTGGGGGGAAATGTGTTATTTCCTGACAAACAAAAAAACCTTCAGAAAAATGCTATTTTGGCTTCACTCCTTTTCGACAACCCCTTCCCACCTGAATCTCCATATCTCAACCTGGAGCATCTAGTGCCTGGGAAGAAGGAGAAGGGTTTAAAGCAGGTTGGATGGGGGTGCAGACAGAAGTAGCCTGGAAAATCAGGCCTAAACATTCAAGTTAAACACAGCAGGCAACAGGTAACCATTTATTGTTACAGAGATGCAATGCAATGATAGTTGATGTTTTATTTGTCTTTTAATGGTCCTGCTTTAAGCAGACCAGAGCACTGTTTTCTTGGGTTCCCAAAGCCAATGCACACATATGCTCTGGCACTTGTTCTTTCTTTTATTTACGAGCAGAAACTTTAAAAGCAGATTCCCCAAACTGTGGTGTGCGGTGCGTGTGTGTGTGTGTGTGTGTGTGTGTGTGATGTGTGATCTGTTTAAGATAGATTAATGGTACTCCTCCTCAGAGTTTTTTGGTTCAGTGGGTCTGAATTGAGGCCTGGGAATTTGCATAGTTAATAACTTCCCAGGTGGTTGTAATACTGCTGGCCCTAGGACAATGTTTAGAGAACCACCTCTAGAGAATCCTCTCTGGATCTTCCTCTGAACTTTCTTTTTTGTGAGATGTAGGCAGCAGCATGAGATTCACAAGGGCCATTAGAAATAATCACAGCTTCTTAGTTATGGTAGGACCCAGAACATCTCTGTGGCATATGCCAAGACAATGTTCCTTTAGGGGATGTGTTGTTATAGCTGTATTAGTCTGTTTTTGTTGCTGTAACAAAATGTCCAAGACTTGGTCATTTATAAAGAATAATTCATGGCTCTGGAGGCTGGGAGGTGGTGCTGGCATCTGCTTGGAATCAGCTGAGTGCCTTATTGCTGCGTCATAACATGACAAAGGCCATCACATGGTGGGAGGGCAATAGCATGAAAGTTGTGTCTCTTTTCCTCTCCTATAAGACCACTAATCCCATCATGAAGTCCCTACTCTCATGAACTCATCCATCTTTAATTATCTCCGAAGTGCCTTGCCTCTAAATGAATTTGGAGATTAAATTTCTAAACACATAAACCTTGTGGAGGGGCATATTCAAACCATAGCCATAGCCTGAAACAGTGGGATTTGATATTATGATCCAGGTAGCAGTAGATTGAAATTCTCCCCACAACAGTATGGGATAATTCATAAAGGCAACACTCCAAATTATTTCTATCATTCCAAGATGTTGAAATTATACTAAGAAGGATTTAGATCAGGTACCAAGAAGAATGTATTGTTAAAAAAATGCGAAATGGGGCCGGGATTAGCTCAATGGTTCTGCTGCCTGCCTCACAAGGTTCAAGGTCCTGAGTTTGATCCTTGGTACCATGCCCCCCTGATGCAAAATGTGCATAAAGGACTCAAGAGAAGTTATTGCACCTCTTGTCCAGGAAATAATTAGAATTAAGTTGGATTTTTTCTCAACGCAGACAAAGTTTGGGTTTTGAAATCAGTGGGAACATGGTTTGAAAAATTTTCAGCTTCTTTTCTTAATGTAATCTGCATTGTATGAGTCACTTCACCTCTCTGAACTTCTTCTATTATACACATAGAATAGGGATTATCTTGGCTTTTGAAAAATTTAAGCAAGATGAAGCATGTAAAATGCTTAGCACTTTGTCTGGCTTATAGTAGATGCTCAATTAAAGTTAATAATGTCCCTTTAATGTCTTCTCCTTCCTGTAATAAAAGATGGAGCACTATGATTACTTAGAAATCTATCAGGAAGGAAAACAGAGAACCAGCATTGGAGTCATTTTCAGAGTCAGCACCATGGCTGCCAATGTGGAGATTAAACTTTCTCAGTGATTTGACAACATAGCGTGGTAAGAGATTTACCTGTGGACTGTGGAGAGAAACTGACTCTGCAGAGGGCCAGTTTGCTCAGCGGGGTGGGGTTGGGGGGTCCTGGGAATCTGCTTCCTGCTGAGTGGTGGAGTCTGCAACAAACACCTTGGACAGAGAACCGGAGACCGGTTTTGTCAGCTGGGCGCTCGCTAGGCCTGGGTAATGATCTGTGGCAATCTTGTTAAGGGCCTTAGGAGTTCACGTATTTTTGTAATTATTTGATCATTTAAAAGTTTTGAGATCTTACTTATCAGGCACGAGCTAAAATATAGTCTGTATTTCAGTTCCCTCCAGGTCTTGAACTAGAAGTGTCTCGTTCTGCGGGTTATCCTTCCAGCGAATGGCGGATGGTAGCAGTTGCAATATTCTTTCTCATTATTTCTCTGTACATTTTACCTTCAGGACTCCGTCTTTGTCTTCAGATGTTGAAGTCATTACACAAATGTGCACAGTGAAAATGGCTGGTGATTTTTCTGTCTTACTATCTAGTCCAGAGTAAGATTCTCAGCTCCATCTGTATATTAAAATCACTTCAGAACTCTCACAATGCTTATGCCAGGTCCTCGCCCAGAGAGTGTGAATAATTGGCCTTGGAAGGGACATGAGCCTCAGTATTTCCTCAGTGCTTCCCAGGTAATTCTAACGTGCAACCAGGGTTAAGAACCACTGGCCTAGAGACTGACCCTTTTATCTCCTGATATCCCCTTGGAGTTGATCTCAACTTCTTACTGGTGATTCCAAAGATATAGACTGAACCAAATTTCTAGCTTATTGACTTCCAGCATTGCAACTCCATCTTCCCCAAATTTATTTATTTATTTATGTTTGGTACCAGGGATTGAACGCAAGTCCTTGTGCTTGCAAAAGCAGGTGGAAACACTGAGCTAAATCCCGGGCCCCTTCCCCAAATTTAGCGTGGGGATGTATTTATCTTAAAAGTCTGCCCTATTTAATCTAAAAAAGTTTGTCATAATAATTAAAGGCAAGAACACTGCAAATGAAAATATTAACATTACAGACATGGTTGCAAGGATGCAGAGAAACCAACAAAAAAGGACCTGAGTTTATTTAGTGAGGTTAAACGAGCACCTGCTCTGTGACCTGTCAATCTTACCCTTATGTATATCGCTCAGAAATCTTCAGGCTCAGGTTCATCTTGGAACATGGACAAGGCTGTTCATAAGAGCATTTTGGGTGATGGTAGGGCATTTGAGACGACCGAGATGCTCGTCATTAAAGGATAAGGAAAATGTTGAGGTTGCTTTCACGGAACACAGTATAGGAGTGAGAACAACAAAATGAGTGTATAAATGACAACATGACTAGAACTGTAACAGAGAAAGATGGAAGAAAAAGAACAGTGTGGAAACTATAGTACACTATCCCTTACGTACACTTAAAGCAAATTCATTCACAAAGTGATATTATAGATTTTTTTCATGGATACATTCATATCCAAAAGCATTTACCAAACACAGCCTAGTAAAATGCTTGTGGGAAATGGGACTGAGGAGTGGTGATGAAGGGAAAAAATAATGAAGCAAAATCTAGCAAGAGCAGAACTTTAAACGGGCAGATGCTGAGAGCATTACTGTGAACCAAGAAGTACGATTAGCTTAGTTCTTTGCTTCTTCCAAAGAGGGAACAGAGAGCAGAAAAAGAGAGGGAAAGGAGTGAAGCCTGACTGGATTAGAAGTAGGAGTTGCAGAATCTAGGGAGAAAAATGGGACATTGGAACCAGAAAAGAGAACAAGTAACTTGCCCTGGGCTGGAAAGAAAAAAAAAATGTAGCTTTATTGCTCCCTGTAATGAACTGGGAGAGAAAATGAAAAAGGCTTTCCAGGTTGGAAATAAAAGCATTTACCAAAAACTTTAAGACAGAGGGGGACAATGTAGGGGCTGGAGATTAGAAATTGCACCTCTAGATGGGAAGGGAATTTTATGCTGGGGATGCGGGAATATTGCTGCGGCCTTTCCTCCGTTCCTCTGAACACTCCGAGTTTCAAAGAGAAAGTGGTATTTAGAATCGGAGTTATTTTACCCCTTGAGATTTGGACCCATAACCCAGGTCTCCTGTTCAGACTTCTCTAGATAGTGACCTGACTGTTGGATCATTCAACCAAGACCCATGCAACAATCCTGCCCCGTGTGCTAGGCCGCGGGTGTAAAAAGACTGAGGCGGGCACAGAAGCACTGGACCACTGAGCTGGGCTGTGCATATTTCCTCCTCTGCCCCAAAGCAGGGAATCCATCTGCTCTAGACTAGAAACCCCAGTAATGCCCAGAGATACACATTCCTTAGCAGGAAGACTTTTTGTCTGTGTTACTGATAAAGAGTAATGAATGCATTAATTAATATATTAAGGAATCACATTTCAAGCTTGTTTCCTATTAGGAGTTTAAGTAGAGCAATACAAATGCCATCAACTTACAGTTGAAGACAACTTGTATGTCAGATTGGACTTGTGCAACAGTTTATCAATCCTGCTGCAGATGGCTTAAATTTTACAGCTGTGGAGACCAAGGGGCTGTGAAATCAAATTTAGACCCCCCCACGCAGGGCAGGGTCATTTATGCTTGGGGGAGCAACCCTATCTGACCCCCCAAAGTCACACTGCAGTGGCTCTGAGAGTAATTATCTTGGTAGAGCAGCTCTTACTTTGCATTTAAGATTGTCCTCCTGAAAAGGTCATGTGTAAATCAAATTTAATAAATCAAATTCTACACTTCATACCTCAGGGAGGCTCAGTCTTCAAAGGAAACTGAGTGAATCCCTTTTTAATAGAAGTAATCAGCTCTTCATTTATCTGATTTGTAGGGTGAGATTTTTATATATCCCATTTTCCTAAAGTGAGCACCAGAGCCTTTCTTTTGTTTAGGGGCAAAGGACCCAACCCAGAAGAGTGTAACTACAACAACAGCTAAGCAACAAAAATACAAAACCTGAAGCTCACGCAGTGAAACATTGAGAGGTCTACCAGTTTAAGCATGAATGGATGTAGGAGGTAAACAACGGCATAGGACTTGGTTTCCTTCGGTCTCTCAGACCTGCCCTGTCTTGGCTTTGATCTTAGGTGCTAACCAGACTGAAGCAGCTGCACACCTCATGCTGCCAGGTTCAAGGCCAGCGAGACCCCTTGCTTCTCTTCCCAGGAGCCTGAGAAGTGGCTCTGACCGAGCCATCTGTCCCTCCCTGAATGAGTACCAAGTAGGGAGCTGGTCACGTGCAAATCTCATGGACTAAGAGTAGTGAAAATCATTTTCCAGTGGAAACATCATGCAGCTGTCAGCGAAACTGTCAGGGGAGGGGGACCTAAACGCCACTTCTCCCTCTCTCCTTCACCCTCAGACCCAACCCTTGCAACTGTCCTAGAAACATCTCAGGAGCAGCCATCTGCCCAGCACGTACATCAGAGTCACCTGTGGTGCTTGTTAAAATGCAGGTGTTGGGGGCCTCCTCCGGCTGTAGTGAATTCCGTGATCTCGCAGTGGGTCTCAGCCTCTACAATTTTAGGTCTTTCTCAGACGATTTTTTAAAACTGTGCACTGCCATTTAGGAGTCACTTCCTAAAGCCTTTGCACCTTTCCCATTTCCCACAGTAACTGCCTGAGTTCATGTCTCACCATCTCTCAGATGCGCTCTTCTGAATGCCTGCACCTGGCCTTTTCTCTTCAGGTTCTTCTCTGCCACCCTCTCTTTCCCCACCTCTGCTGACGCCAATTCCCACAACCCCCTCATTCCAGCGCATCTCTCCAGCCTCCTGCCTACGAGATCCCGGCCAGTCGCAGTGTCTCCCTCGTCCTTGCTCCAGACATTGCAGATCCTTTCCCTGACTTTGCTGTGTGTGATCTTCCCTCTGCTCCAGACGTCATTCCCTGTGTCCACTCTTGGCAGGCCCAAACTCCAGCACAAAAGCCCAGCTCAACTGCCGCCACCCTGTGTAGCCTCCCTGCCTCTTCCCACAGCAGGGATTGGTTACAGGCCACCCTCTCTACAGAACCCATTTATGACTTTCTTTTTTACAGCAGTTTAGCGTGAGTGGGACTTACAAGTGTGCTTGTCTGTCTTTCCCTCTGTCCATATGAAGGGGACTAATATATTTGTTAAGTATTGAAAGCAAGTCTTTGGAGAAAGACAACCCGAGGTCTCATCCAGCCTGAGATATATTTACGATGTGTCATTCACTTGCCCTTAGTTCCCTAAGTTGTAAATGGGAATACTGTATTCATAGGTTTATGGGTTTTGTTTTGTTTTTGTTTTTTGGTTCTTTGAGAAAGAGTCTCACTATGTAGTTGAGACTGATCTAGAACTCACTATGTAGCCCAGGCTGGTCTCGAATTCACAGCGATCCTCCTGCCTCAGCCTTCCAGTAGTGCACCACCACAGCCAGCAGATATAATTATTCTTATCAATAATTGATCACTGCTTTTCTTTTTTGTTTGTTTGTTTTTTGTTTTTTTGAGACAGGGTCTCACTATGTAGTTGAGACTGACCTGGAACCCACTATGTAGCCCAGGCTGGTCTGGAATTCACAGCGATCCTGCTGCCTCAGCCTCCTGAGTGCTGGGATTACAGGTGTGTGCCACCACACCTGGTTTTGTATTCACAGGTTTGTGGATGGGTTCTGCTGAGATAACACATGGAGTACAGTGCCTAGAAATGTAATTAGTACCCGGTAGTTCAATGACAAAATAAAAACTTCAAGACAAGGAAGGAAACACCTTTAATAGTATGCCTAAATTCACATTTATATAAAGCTCAGCAACTGTTCCTTAAAACCACATTACTCAGAATAATCTCGTAATGTTGTGTAGGTCAAATCTGGACTGGTACAGATGGACTGTGGGCCTAAGACCGTTTTCCATGTCCCCAACACTTTCATACTCCTCTTTATCTCCTCCTGAGCCTTTGAGCAGCTTTAAGCTCATACCTCTGAAATAATCACTTTTGGTCTGGGGAATGCTGACGCGAGAGTAATGCAGCTTCCCTTGGTACAGTTTCTTCAGACCATGGAAATGTTTTGGCTCCATGAGAATGAGGAAGGCTAAGGGTGCCTGGTGGTGGATGACCAGTTCAGAAGTGGCAGTGTTGAGCTTGCATAAATGAAAGCCATTAAAGCTGCCTGAAGTGATGAGATTGGCTCAGGAATCCGAATGAACTGATAGATGTGGGAGAGATAAACATTTCATTTAAGTGAGCAGCGGGATAAATCTCCAGAAATTTAGCCCCTTTTCTTGTGACTGCTTCCTGTTTGTTTCATTATCTGACTACAATTGTCGCTACCCTTTATGGGCATGCATCATGCACGAGTATATGCCAAAGGGCTTGCAAATAGGAGTTGGGAGAAATAAAAAAAAAAAAAAAAAAAAAAAAAAAAAAAGATTAGTGTCTGCGATGCCCACTGCAATGTAGCGGGCCTGAGAGACAGTTACATCATGCCAATGTGATGTGTGGAAAGAACCCAGCACGGTAGCTGGTGCTTTGTAGTTACTCACTAATGTCGATTTTGTCATTTTCTTCTATCCATCGTAGGGTTTAGGGGAGAGGAGAATAAAGTGCTGTGTGTGTGTGTGTGTGTGTGTGTGTGTGTGTGTGTAGGAAATCCATGTGCCTGTGTATGTGAAAAAGGATACAAGAAAATGACTTCTGTGTCTTTGTGGATGGCTCAGAATTTGGAGTATAGATCACAATACTGACTTGATTATATTTGTCGACACAATATATTAGATAGTATTCTGAAAGCAGCCCTGCTCTGGGAGCAGGAAATATGAAGTTTAAACAAGAAAACACAGGACAAAATTTTTGCCTTCTGGGAGTTCACAATTAGAACATAAAAATAGACAAGAAAATAAACAACACCTAAGAGTAGGATCCCTGAAATCCAGAAATTATATCCTATGTTTCTTGTTTCCCTAGCACCTGTAGGTTTTTTCATGGCCTTCCGAGTTCTTAGATCCTCTTAGTTTTAGCAACCTGCCTTATTTATAATCAAATACACTATAATGCTGCTGTCAAATTGAGATAATTTATATATATCGTATAAGAGCTGTGCTGAAAGGTAGTTGATGGGTAGACATAAGATTACATTTTATAGACTTTCAAGTAGATGTTTGTTGGTTTAAATTTGCAGTCTTTGCCTTTTGGAGATGGTATTAATTATTTTCAGGTTTCAAATATTTTCATGAACCTGTGAAAAGTCATGGGCCCAAGGAACTGCTCTGATGTCATCTTAATAGATTACATGGCTCTGGAAACTTTAAATGATGCCTAGTGCACAGTATGGTCCTCATTCAAATATTTGATGAATGAATAAATTAATTAAGGACATCTGATAGGGAGTAAATATCAAGTGTTATAAAGTCTAGTTCCATGAAGCAAAGACCTTATTGGGTTCCATTCTGGATCCCAATTTTGATCCCTTGAACAGCAGAGCCATTGGTTCTAAGGGGTTATGGTGGCTTTGGCAAAGATCTCTTGTCCATTGGAGATGAACTTTAAGACCCTGGTCCTAAGAGGCTTTTAGCAAAAGACATGGAATAGCCCTGTAATCACAGAATGAAGTTAAGGAAAAGTAAAGGGAACAATAGCATGGTGCAAAGTCAGAAAACTTGAAGCACTAGAGACACTGGTTACGGCATTCCTCTTGATTGGTTTGAGAGATGCCTAGCAGATTAGTAAAGCACACTTCGGAGTGCTTCTGTGTGGGTCATGGGAGCAAGACCATGGGGTATAATATCTGTCCTCTGATCCCTTCTTCTCTGGGCTCTTTCTTGCTCTCTGCTTGATGAATGCTATGAGTTGGCAAGTTTTCCCTCACTATGCCCTCCCACCATGGTGTTTCTGACTCAGAGCCTGCCAATTATGGAGAGAAAACTCTGAAACCATGAACTGAAATAAACCTCTCTTCCTTCAAGTTGCAGGTGCCAGGTATTTTCCAGCAATAGAAAGCTCATTAATACACTGGCTAAGAGCATCTGCTTTTCAGTTAGGTGCCTGGGTTTGAAAGTGGATACACATGGTTGTGTCCCATTGGGCAAATTCCTAACATTGAATATCTATGCATGTATTATTTCAATCCAAAAGAGGGAATAATTATTAGAACCTGTTTCATAGAGTTATAGTGAGAATTAAATGAGTTTTGTAAAATACTCATCACAGTAGCTGACATGTGGTAATCATCTCCAAATTTTAGCTATTATTTTTATTCCAGTGTTGTCAGAAATTAGACATAGGGTCTCAGACAAGTCTCTCATCTGCTTACGAGCCTGTGGTTTCCTGTCTTCTGGCACTTTTCCTAAAGAATCAAAGCCAGGTTGTAGAGATTGAATGGGGTCATTAGAGCTGGTACAGAGTTAGTAATGTGTCGAATCAGCTCCCCCTAGCTAACAAGCTTATCATTAAAGTTTCAGGGATTCAGTAAGTCAGTTATTAAAGACAGCCCTATAAACAAATTAAATTCTATAAATAAGAAGTTATAGTTATAAACACAGGTAATAACACTCAAAGCTCATCAATTTCCGATAACTGTAGGTGTTTTACTAATATCTGTGGTGTTGTACATATCTATAGTATCTGTGTGGTGGAAATCCCATGTAATGGTGGGCTCCTGGGCATTTATCCCAAACTCCGCATTTAGAGATGTCACACTGGTATCCTGAAATGAATTCTGGTAGGAGTATTTGCACCATGGAAATTGGCAAAATCCACAAACAGGGATGTTTTCCTGAGAAATTTGCTGTTTAACATTTATAGATATACCACTGCACATTATGTAAAATAGTCCTTCTAATTTCTGTCTTGTGTACATAGATTTATGATTCCTTGTGGTCCCACCTAAAAGTGTTGGGCAAGACAGGACTATCTGCGAGTGCAGTAAAAATATCCTGACAATGTCCATCTGTTTATTGATGCACTGTCTTTGTACAAACTTGCACTTGATGGTAGCAGTGATATTGTCACATGCCTTGTTTAGTTCCAACTGTCTATACATTCCTGTTTTGCACTATCCTCAAGATCTTGTTAGAAATAGAGAAGACATTGCCCTGGTGAGCTTGTTCTTTAGGTGAATATTTGAGAGAAAGGTGTAATTCTGTGTTTTATCTACGGTGGGTGTAAAGAGACACTGCCTTCACCACACATGCCTCATTTCTTGAGCATCTCTTCTACGCCGATCCTTCTGCTATGCACTCAGTGAAGAGATGGAAATGAATGAGATTAAGATCTTTCCAAGTAGTTAATAATCTAACTGGGGAGACACACGTAAATGCTGTAGAAAAATAGAAGAGAGAAGGCAGGGTAGGGCATTATGGGCCCAAAAGACTGGGAATTAATTTCTTCATGTGTATAGAGGGGATGGTTGGTGGGAGATGGCAGGGAGAGTGTGTCAGAGCTCTTGTTTGCAAAAAAATATGAGCTAGTCTGGAATAAACAAAACAAGTAAACAACAAACAAACAAAGGTTTTAGAGGGCATTCTAGAAACTTTGGAGTGACTACACATTTGGAGGTAACACCAACATAACACCACGGTACTAATTCAGGGGTGTCAGGGCTGTCTATCTGGGCATAGAAATGGCAGCTCACGACCAACTCTGAGGATACCAAGCAACTGCCATTAGAATCTCTTTATCTGATGTCTTTGCCAGCTGAATGAAGTGGCTGCCACTAGACTATACAAAGTGTGGATTCTACAGTTCACAAAGTTTTTATTCAAAGCCTAGTGGGGGCATGTCTGTCTGGTGAAGCCCGGATCACATCTCTACATCCTAGCTATAAGAGAAGTGGAGGAAAATTTGGGTTCTCTTAAGGGATTTAGAAGATGAAGAACTCTCCAAGTAGGAGAAGTTGTTCAGTGATCTAGTCAGCTCAGGTGTTATCAGATATTTTTTATATTGTAAGTCTTTGGCTGCATTTTGCAGTAAGTTTAGAAATATTGACAGATTGACAAGGTTTTTATAGGGCCTGTTGTCCCATATGCTGTAGGGGACAGCATATTCTAAGACTTGGTGGCCCAAGGAATCTGGAATAAATAGGTAGTTTCAAGTATTTCAGTCTGACTAGGGTAAAAGATGTGTGTGTGTGTGTGTGTGTGTGTGTGTGTGTGTGTGTGTGTGTAGCAGAGGTGATGACCAGGAATGAAACTGCAGAAACAAAGAGAAGCTCAAAATGAATTTATGGTAAATATTTAGGGCATTAAGTCTTCACTTTGTTGGTAATGGTGAACCGTGCAAAAGTTTAAAACATGAAAAAATGATGATTATTTTTTCACGTGGCTATGGAAGAACAAAAAGTACCTATATGAAAGTTTTAAAAAATAAGAAAATAAAAATATGGTAGGCTTTCATATTTACCCATACAGTTTACATTTTGTTATTCATTTTGAATTTCTATCTGGTACAGTTTCTCTTCAGCATGAAGAATTTCCTTTAGCATTTGTTATAATTTAGATTTGTCAGTGATGAAATTTCTCAGCTTTTCTTTATATGACAATGTCTTTATTTTTATTTAGTAAGGATGGTTTCTCTAGGTAGAGAATTTTAATTTGACATCTTTTCTTGTTTATCCCTTAAAATATACTGTTTTATTCTCTTCTGACTCTCACTGTTTCTAATGAATTCAGCAAGATCACCCAACCCATTTGTGTGGTCTGTGTGTGATATTTGTATGTGCTTTCTTAAGCTTCCATAAACATTTCTTTTTATTTTTTGATTTTCACTATGATATACTTAGATGAAGTTTCTATCATTTACACCCTGATTTTTCGTGTATCTCAGGATAGACTTTTAAAAGTAAAAATTGAAAAAAAATTAGTCATACATCCTTTCATATTAAAAAACATTACCTCTATCTCCTTTACCTGTGGGACTACATTTACATATATGTTAGATAATATCATATTTTCCCATGTGTAAGTGATGTTCTGGTCAACCCCTTTCTCTGTTTTAGTTTGGGCAATTCTTACTGACTTGACTTTAAGTTTACTATTTTTTTTTCTCTTGTGCTAAGTCTGCTCCTAAGGTCATAGAATTAACTTTTAAATTTCAAACAAATAAAGAGCAGATCTATAATTTCCATTTGGTTAATTTCCATTAAGAATTTTTATTTTACTCATCCAAAGTGGTCAAAAATTGAAAACCTTCATGCTAAAATCAGGAACAATACAAGGATGTCCACTATCACCACACCTGTTCAATATAATTCTGGAAACATTAGCCACAGCAATTAGACAAGAGAAAGAATTAAAAGCAATAAAGATAGGAAAGGAAGAAGTTAAACTGTCATTATTTGCTGATGATATGATACTCTACATAGAAGATCCAAAAAACTCTGCCAAAATACTTCTAGACTTAATTGACAGATTCAGTAGAGTAGCTGGATACAAGGACAACACTAAAAAATCAATAGCCTTCTTGTACACAGATAACAGACTCACTGAGAGTGAAACTAGGGAAACAATCCCTTTCATAATAGCATTCAAAAAATGTAATATCTAGGAATAAGTGTAACAAAGGAAGCAAAAGACCGCTACATTGAGAACTACAATACTCTGAAAAAAGGCATTGAAGAGGATATAGGAAAATGGAAAGACATCCCTTGTTCCTGGGTAGGAAGAACCAATATAGTGAAAATGGCCATACTTCCAAAACTGCTATACAGATTCAATGCAATCCTGATTGAAGTCCCAACAATATATTTCACTGAACTAGAATCCAAAACTTCATTTGGAATCAGAAGATCCCTAGAGTAGCAAAAGTGATTCTAGGCAACAGAGACATGGCAGGGGAATATCACAGTCCCCAACTTGAAATGACGAAGCCACTGTGATAAAAACAGCATGGTACTGGCAAAGAAACAGACCTGAGGATCAGTGGAATAGGTTAGAAAATGCAGAAACAACTGACATGCTCAGCTACCTCATCTTTGACAAAGGATCCAACCATCCTCACTGGAGGAAAGATAGCCTCTTTAATAAATGGTCTTGGAAAAATTGGATTTCAACTTGCCAAAGATTAAAACTAGACCCCTGTATTTCACCATGTACTAAACTAAAATCCAAGTAGATTGAAGATCTAAATATTAAAACAGAAACACTAAACTTGCTGGAAGATAAGTTAGGTAGAAGTTTTTAAGATATCAACATAGGAAAAGACTTTATGAACGAATTCTCAGTAGCATGGGAACTAGCACAAAGAATCAACAATTGGGCTCTCATTTTTTTTCTTTCCATTAAGTTTATTGGTACATTTAAAGCAAACAGTAAAGTTATATTTGTCATTGGGATCATGTACCTTTACATGATATATCTTGGTTCTTGTTTATTTCCCATACCCCTGCCCTCCCTTCACCCCCTTCACCCTTCCCTATATACAAATACTTTGTTTCCATTTTTTCACATTTTTTCTTTTCCTTTATTTCCTTTCCTCTCCCATTTCCACTTCCCCTCTAGCCATTTTCTTCCCATTTCACACTCCCAATTATAACATTTGAAACTTATTTACACTTTTAGTTTTTCAACTGGAGAAACTATTTGGCATTTACTCAAGTGAGTCCTATTTGTTTAACTTAAGAGTATAGCCTCAATGTGTATCCATCTAGCTATAAATGCTTCTAGTTTCTCATTCTTTATGGCAGAATAGTACTCCATTTTATAGAAAAACCACAGTGATATGTGCTCACCCATGTTTATAGTGGCACAGTTCGTAATAGGTAAAACTTGGAAACAGCCCAATTGCTCATCAACCGGAGACTGGATAAAGAAGATGTGGGGTTTTTTACTCAGCCATAAAGAACAAGAAACTAGCGATATTTGTAGCTAAGTGGATGCACATTGAGGCCATACTCTTAAGTGAAATTAATAAGACACAAATGTGTAAATACTGAATAGTTTCTCTGGTGTGAAAAACTAAAAGTGTAAATAAGTATCAAAATGTATAATTGATATTGTGTAATAGGAAGAAAAGGTCTAAAAGAGTAGGGGAAGTGGGAGGAATAGGGGAAAGGGAGGAAAAAGGGAAAAGAAAAAATATGTGAAAAGGAAAAACATAGAAACAATGTCTTTGTAAACACGGAAGGGTGGAGGGGGTGAAGGGAAGGCTGGGAATGGGGAAAAATGAGAACCAAGATAAGTCATGTAAAGGTACAAGATCCCAATGATGAAAGTAACTGTATTATATAACTAAAATGTATCAATAAACTTAATAATAAAAATTTTATTTATTTTTTAATAATGTACTTCTCTTCATGCATTATATTAATTTTTTCCTTTTGAATTTCCTAACATGTTCCTAATAGTTATTTTAAATTCCTCAATTGCCAATTCCAATAATTGGTCTTCTGTGGGTCTGCTTCTACTAGTTGTTTTTTTCTTGATTATGGGTTATATTTTCTTGTTTTTTCATCTATCTTGTTAACATTTTTATTGTGTACCTGATATTACTGTTTTTACAGTTGATGTTGAAGTACACATTTTGATTTTGTATGTATGTATGTATGTATGTATGTATGTATGTATGTATGTATTTATTTTTGCAGAAAGCATACATCATTTTCTCCACCAGGTAGGATTCAAATTTCATTAGGACCTGAATTGAGCTAGGGCTAGGGACAATTATAATTGGATTATATTGACTGCTGGTTTGAAAGAGGACCAAGGACATATCTCTTTGCCTTTCTTCTGAGTCCATGACTCCCAAGGGATGGACTCTTTATCTCAAGACTGTTCTGGAAGCAATTTGAGCTATGATTTCACATAGATTTGCTTATTTCTGAACCAAACTCCAACACAGTCTCAAAATTCAAGAGCCACAGTTGTGGCTCATAGTTGTGTTTCTTCCACTGGATATTCAGCAAAATTCCAGAATGGGGCCATGTGCTTTGTTTTTGTGTTTGGGATTGTTCCAGTTTCTACTATTTCTTGCCTCATCACACTGTCATTTGGAAACTGTTTTTTCTTATTTCTGAAAGTGCCTTCTGTCCATGGCAGACCTGATTCTCTACCCTCTTCAAGACAAGTTCCTGTCTTGTGTGAGGAGGCCACCGTTACCTTCTATTTACCTTTTCCTCTCTGGAATGCAGTTTAACAAGGCTTCCTTGCTTGCACTGCCCTTTGATAGTTCTATACTTTATTTTTTTTCCTTTCACTCTGGGAGTATGGATTACATACTAAGCAGAAAGAAAAATAATCCTCCTGCTCTCCATTCCAGAGTGTCATCCTCCCTTGATAATGTACATTTGCATCTTTGCTTTGAGATGGAAGGAAGGCCTACGGACAGCTGGAGACCATGCTATCTTCATCTGTCAATCACCCAGGAAAACCCCACTCTTCTTTCCAGCTCTTCTTGCAAAGCCTGCTGCCGCCTTGGTATAGATGCTGTGAAATAGGCCTGAGAAGATGTTCAATATCTCATTTATTTCAAAGAAGCCACTTTGTACACTTTGAGCTTCTTTCTCTTTCTACCCAACAGATACATTTACATACATTTGTAATTCCCTCTTTTCTGATTTAGTTACTTGTTAAATGCCCTATGGGGGTTTTTCTATTTAAAGGAAACTTGTAGTTAATCCTTTTATGATATAACTAATGAGAGTAGGAAGTCACCTCCCACTTCTACACACCTATATCCACTCCACATCTTGAGTACAATGTGAAGAAGAGCTTAGACGTATGAGTCAGAGAGATCTGAAGTCAAACTCTCTCCTAGTCTCTTAGCATGTATGTGACTGAACTTCTGTTTGCCTCAATTTGATCATTTATGCAAATTGTTCTTGCTGCTCTAAATGTATTTCCTTTCTATCTTCCCTAATTGGATTCTACTCCTGATCTCAGCTGAAGGACCACTTCCACAGAGAAGGTGTTCCTGACCTCCTTGGCTCGGGCACATAAGCCTATTTTATATTCTCAGAGCCCACACACCTGTCCTTGGCCACAAAAATCACTTTATATTTATTTGGCTATTGGTTTAGTGTCTTCTTCCAAGAATACAAACTCTTCCTTATGTGATAGAAACCAGAGATGTGCACCCAGTGCTCAGGTTTTGACACTGGGTAATGAAATCCACCTTACCAGGCGGGGCTCTGGTGAGGGCTACGTGAGTCAGTATGAAGATCTCTTCATTTGGCTCCTTTTAGATCCCAAGCAGGAGTGAGGAGGAGTGGCAGAGTGAGAAATGAGACAATGGAAGGAGTAAAAGCAATGTTTGTGAGTCACCACTGTGGGTAGCTCGGGCTCAGTTCTGCTGGGAACTCTGAGAAACTGTGTAGAACTTACTTTGGAATTTCTGACATGAGAGGTGATGACGCTGGGCTAGTTACTGACCCACTCCTGTGTCTACTGTGTGAGGGTCTCTCCTGGGGCTTCGTCTCCCAGGCACTCAGCCGCTCCTGTCCAGAGTGTATCCTTAGGCAGAAAGATGTAGGAAGCCAGGCACTGCATGTAGAGGGACTGAATGCAGAGGACTTACAGGCAGATGGGGTACTTCTGTTACCTGACAAAGGGAAAGCTCTCTGTGTGGAGTCAGTGTGTATCGAAGCTACTTCTGTAAATTTCACCCTCCTCCCATCTTCCACAGCTACATTCTCCCCAGCATAACTGCACAGTTGCAGAGCTTATACCAGGGCCTCAGAGTGTCCCTGCTTTTTCCACTGACCAAAGAAATGAGAATAGGTGGTCAGGCCCTGTTTGGCTGGGGAAACCCTTCTCACACCGATCTTGGTGACAATTGGGGAACACAAGCACCACTTTGGTGTGAATTGTCTGGAGAGGGGTGAGGTGTTGATCCAGCCCTCGCCTGAGACACAATTATACAGGGCATAGCCGAGGCAAGACCTGCTGCTGAGTCAGAGCTTCCAGCCCAGCTCCTGCACTTAGCAGGTGTTTAATAAATGCCTACCGAGCACCAATGAATCCACCACATCCGAGGCCATACCATAAGCAGGACCATCATTAGTAAAGACATACTGACATTTTAAAAGATTCGTAGCAATAGGAGTGTTTTGCGACAATAAAAATATCTATTTCTTGGAGAGATGAGATAGGATGATTCTAATTCCCAGAATATAGGATGAAGGTTTCTTTATTTTTCACAGTGAGATGATGATTTCTTGAACATTGGTGCTGCCAAATTTTATCTGTGATTTAAAACACCTATATTACAAACAATGCTGGCAGAACATCGCCTCTTAAGAATGTAGAGAGCTGATTCAGCCCTCCCTTCCAAAAGGAGTAGGGGAGGGAGTTGGGGGAGGGAGAGGGGAAGGGGAGCAGAGATGGGGATGTGGAGAGAGAGGGAGGGAGGGGGAGAGAGGGAGGGAGAAGATCCTTTTTAGCTTTGTGCGCACCAATGTTGTATTTTCATAGGCAGCAAAGGAAGGAAGTTTCCATCTCTTGCTTGCTCTATCTCTTCCCTATGGCGTCTCTGCTTTTTGGCTTCTGAGTGTCCCAGTTTTCTTGCTCACCCCTCTCTGAATCTTTTCTGTCACAGGCCGTTTATCTGCACCATTCCTTTTCCACTTCTGTTTTCTTCAAGCATTGTTTTTATCTCTTTTCGTATCTGCTTCTGTTCTGAGCCTTCCTCTTTTCCTTTCCTGTATTTTCCTGGTCGGTCTCTCTCTCCCCCTCCCCGTCCCTCTCCTCCTCCCTCTCAGAATTTCTCAAAACACCAACATATTTTAAATATTATCAGAAACGGGATGGCATAGCTTCAGTCTGCCTCCCTTTTAAGCAAGGAAATTACCTGTTTCCCCCTTCTGTGGCCTGTAGAAAAAGGTTTGCAGCTCCTTACCTGGCTTTGACTTGGTCCCTTGAGTCTGTGATTTTTCTCAGGCTGATACTGCCAGGAAGCTTTCCCGGTGGCCAGTGGCCAGGGTGGCCACATGTCCTGGGGTCTGACACACGTGGATGCGGTTCCCTAGGAGACCAAGACCATCGTGTCCTTTTATTCTGAGTAACTCATAGCACAACATACCAATGTTGCATATGTTGTTCTCCTAATAGGTTTGCTTTTATATTTTTATGTATCAATGAAAGAATAAATTCTATTTAAAAGTTTAGGAAATATTGGTTTGAGGCAAAAATGCCAAGTTTGGATGAGTTGTTTCAAATTAATTGTATTACCTCCACCTGTCATTCTGCCTTTTTTTATTTTGGTTTGGTGTTTTGAGACAGGGTCTCACTATGTAGTTGAGACTGACCTGGAACTCACTATGTAGCCCAGGCTGGTCTTGAACTCGCAGTGATTCTCCTGCGTCAGCCTCCCGAGTGCTGGGATTACAGGCATGCGCCACCATGCCCGGCTCCGTCATTCTGCTTTTTAATTCCAAGTTCAAACACCTACCAAGTGACAGGCAAATTCCTTTAGCTCTTGATCCCTAGGCTTTCCAGTTGTAAAGTGAGGGTGATAACTACTCTGAAGGACTGTTTCTAGAGTTTAATGATGTGGTGGGTGTGAAGTTCTGAACACACTGCTTGGAACAGAACCATAGCTACAGTGGGGGAAATAATGCTGCCCTGTCTTTTTTAAGCAATAGTTTTAAGTGTTAAATGAAGTAACAGTGAAGAATATGGTGTGAAAAAGTATCATCATGTAGCAGGGTGGGGTGGTTCATACCTGCAATCATGGCACTCTGGGAAGTTGAGCCAAGTGGATCACAAGTTCACACCCTGTCTGGGCAACTTAGTAAGAACTTTTCTCAAAAAAAAAAAAAAATTAAAAGGGCAAGGGATGTAGTTTAGTGCAAAGGTCTTGGGTTCAATTCTCAGTACCACAAAACAGACAAACAAACAAACAAGTACTGGGCACTCTATCAAGTTTATCCTTATTAGGAAAATAACTGTAATAGCAAACAATTATTGAGTACTTACAACTATATAATTTAAAAACTGTCTAAAGTGGGGATTATCTGCTTTACAGATGAAGAAATGGAGTTTCAGGCAGGTTAAAGGATGAACAACTCAAATATAAAAGTACAATTTATTTATTGTTTGGTATGTGCCAGGCACCATACTAAGATCCCTACACACATTATCCTACTTCACTTCACAGTTGCATAAGATAGCCATTCTCTCTGGCATTCTTGTTTGTAGATGACAAAACTGAAGTTTGGAGAAGTTAAGTTATTGGCCCAAGCTCATGTGGCCGGAGGCACAGTTTATTAGAGACCAAAACTTGTTCTAGAAACTTCCTGCTATCCCTCCGCACAGCTTACTTGAGGGCAGAGCCTCATGAAGTCGGGGATATAAGCAGTTCTCTTCCTGCTTTTCCTGTTCCTCCCCAGTTCATTTTTCCTTTTCTTTATGCCCTTCCTTCCTTCCTCTCTTCCTCTCCACATCACCTCTTATTCTTCCCTTATATCTTTCTGCCTCTCCTCTTAGCCTTCTCGGACATCCCCTTTTTCCTCCTCCTCCTTTTACCCCTTCCTCTGACGTTTCTCTCCCTTTCCTCCTTTTCTCTTTCCCTCCCAGGTCCCCTCTTCTCCTGTCTTCCTGATTCCCCTTCCCCCTCGCTTATGCCACCCCCCCTTGCTGCCTCCAGAGCGATGCTGCCTTCTGTTGCTATGGAAACACCTCAGCCCTCTCGCAGCCTTTTCCTGGATCTCAGCTGGCCAAAGACCAATGGGAGAAGCCTAATGACGTGGCACCAGTGTCTGCCTCCTCTCCTCTGTCTCACCAAGACCTGAGGAACTCCCTGCACTCTCCAAAGACCTGACCCTCTACCCCTGGAAGTGTTAAGGGAAGAGACAAGAAGGATTATCCAGCGCTCAAGGGCAGGCCTGGCCATGAGTTTGTGCAAAGTTACCTTTACTGCCACCACCAGTGGCATTCACAAGAGACTTTTGTGCTTAATATGGCCTGGCAAGAATCCTCTTTGCCTGGCACCCAGCTGCACACATCAGGCTCCGAAAAACTGATTTGTGCCAGTCCCTTCTCAGTCAGGTGTCAAGTTGTGATCATATGATTTATTTGCCAGGTACTTTGTCTTGGTAAAAGAGTTCCCAGCTAGAAATCATTATTTAGCTTGGCCTTCACTCTTGCTGGATGGCTGGGAGATTCTCACTGGGAACTTGTCACATGGAGAGGTCCCAGCCATAATGCAAGCCAAATCCACAGAGCTATGAGAGTGCTGGTGACTTCTGTCCCCTGTCTTTCTGCAGAAAAGCTCTGTCTATGGACTCATTCTTCTGCAAGGAAAAATGTTTTCCACTTGGGCTTATTTTCTGCACCTGTGGGAACCACCCACAGGGAAGGGAAACTTAGAATACTTTGACCACATTCTTCGACCTCTTGCTCCAGGGTCCTCTGTGGCTTCATTCTTTTGATTTCAATTTAGAGAACATATTTAGATCACTAACCATGCACAAAAATGCACCCAGCTGGTATAAAGGCCATCTTTACAACCCAGTGCAGTATTTTGTAAAGCAGCAAGCCCGGATTACCCCCACTCCGTAACCCTCGAGTCTGCTCCATCACAGTGGAGGTTGCCCGGTCTGTCCACCGCCACTGGGACCTTGTTCGCATGAGCCAGCATTTCCTGCGGCAGCAACCTCCATCTGCCGCCAAGTCTCAACACCTCTCCGCAGCAAGCATTTCCCTCCTGCTCACATTATGCGAGTGTTGCTGGTCAGCAGTAGCTGTCCTTGGTTCTTCTGGGCTTTGCTAGGTTTGGCTCAGCTCCACCGATCTGTTATTTGGGGGCCCTGGCTGAAGGGGAAGCTCTCGTCTGTGACCCGCTGTTCTCATGGCAGAGGCAGGAGCTCAAGGAGAAAGAGATAAAACAGCAACTCATTGAAAGGCTCTGCTCGGATGTGGAGTAAGTCCTGTCTGCTGGTGCTCACAAGCAGAGCAAATCACGTGGCTCAGCCCGACCTGGGGCAGGAAGCAGGGCTGCTTACTAGGAGGGAGGGAGGAAGAGAGAGCTGTGAGCAAAGAGTAGAAGCCACTACAATTTCAAAAACAGTTGTAGACCAGAGTGAGTCTTTTTCTAGCACTGTTCTCATTTTACTTTTGAACTATTTATTACCTGAAATAACGAAACTGTGCAAGTTTGGAGCCAGCCCAGGCATGGATTAAAATCTAAATTTTTTAGCTTGCTAGCTATGTTCTCCGGGCTGGAGAATTAACCCCTGTAAGTCTCAGTTTATGCACCTGCAAAGTGGAAATATTAACATGCTTTTCATGTGGCTGGGATGGGGATCAAATCGTACTACTCAGTACTAAGCACATAATACATATTATTATCATATACAAGTGAATAAGTTATATTTTCACCAAACTAAATAACAGATATTACTTACTCTCTGCTGCTTTTTCCTACTTAACCAACTAGACAAGGTGATGTGAGGCAAAAATAACAATAGCAAACGCTAACAGTTAAGTGGCTCTTACAATGCAGGAGATACTGTTTAAGGACTTTTATGTATTCTAACTCAATCTTCACAAACCTATGAAAAACAGTCATCCTTCCATATCTGTAAGCATTGCCTCTTCAGATTCAACCAACTTCAGATAAAAAATAATTGAAAATATCTGCACTTGTACTGAATATGTATAGATCCCCCCTTGTTGTTCCCTAAAAAACAAAGTATAAGAACTATTCAAATAGCACTTACAGTGATTAGGCATAGGTATCTAGAGATGATTTAAAGTATACAGCAGGATTTGCATGGGCTATGTACAATTGCTACACTGTTTCATATAAAGGACTTGGAACTTTAACATCTGTCCCTGTAGATGCTGAGAGAATGCTACATTGCCACTATTAGGAATACTACTATTATCTGCACTTCACAGATGATGAAACTGGTACAGAGAGACAAAAAAGCAGTAAAATAGTTTATTTATAATCACATAGCTTCCTAGCTGAGCCTGAACTTCCTGAACTTGAACCCAGGCTGTACAGCTGAAAGCCCACATTCTTAGCCATTATGTTCTCCTAGTTGGTCTAGGTGGGCAGCGGTGATACAGGGATTGTGAAGAGCCTTGGGACCGTGGATATGATATGTAAGCCCAGTTTTTTAGATGGAAAGAAAATCTGGGTAGTCATGTGACTGAGTTCAGTATGCATTTGGACATAATAAAAGGAGTCACGGGAGGCAATAGCAAGCTACGGAATCTGTGGGGCCAATGCCGGCAGTCAGCGGGGAGCATGATCCGATGGGGAGTTGACTGGATTTCCTGGAGCAGAGGGTAACTCTTCCTTTCTAATCAAAAACCCCAAGCATTGCTAGAACAAGGGCTCTTTGGAAGGCAGGTCTTCAGGACTTCAGGGTTTACCGGTAGCCTGTGCAGTGCTGTCCACTTCTGCACACAAAAGCAGTGAGACAGAAACTTCCCTGGGAAGCATCCTCACTGCCCTTCAGGGCAGTAAGAATATTGTCATACCAGCAGACTCCAGAAGCCTGCAACATCTGCAGAAAGGGAGGAGCAGATGAACACTACAAGGGACACTGCAACTGGTATAGTCACCGTCACTTCCTCCTGCTAGGCCAGGAACGCACCACCATCTCACAGCAACTGAGGAGGAGACAGCAGCAACTGCCTGACTGAGTCTGGGTCTTTACATCAGGTAAGCAACTGCTTTCAGCTGGATGTGGATGGAGTGTGTCCCCTAAGAGTTCATGTGCTGAGATTTCATTCCCATCATGTGTTCTTAAGAGAATATACTCTGAATCTGACTATAGTGTTTAGAAGTTGGGTCTGTTGGAAGTGATTTGGATTAAATAAGGTGATCAGGGTAGAGCTGTCATAATTTAATACTGTTGGCTTTGTAAGAAGAGACCAGAAAGGGTGTGCTCGTGTGCATGCATGCACACACACACACACACACACACACACACACACACACACACACAAACACACACACACACAAACACCCATGCTTCTACACCACTAAGAAATGTAGCTTTAAGGAAAAAGAAAGTTGCCCTCGATCACACACACACACACACACACACACACACACACAAACACACACACACA
The DNA here is from genome assembly GCF_012274545.1 of Fukomys damarensis. Taxonomy (NCBI): domain Eukaryota; kingdom Metazoa; phylum Chordata; class Mammalia; order Rodentia; family Bathyergidae; genus Fukomys; species Fukomys damarensis. The sequence continues at coordinate 13,515,618 of NW_022900935.1, forward strand.
CAAACACTTTCCTGCTTCTTGTCCTGCACTACCTTGGAACTCTGTCAGCAAGAAGGCCATCAGCATAAGCAGGTCCTTGAGCCCCCAGAACTGTGAGTTAAATAATCCTCTTTTCTTTATAAAGTTACCCAACCTCATGTACTTTTAAAAAAAATAGTAGTGAAAAAGAAACTAACATACCTCTCACTCACATATCCTAGGACATTTAATGGGGTACCTTGGACATTCCAGCCTTGGTGATAGCAAAATTCTTAATCTGTGGCTATCTACTCACTAATTATTTCTTTCTTCTTTCCTCTTTATTTGCCTTATCCTCAAACATAACTTAACTCGTAAATGTGAGTACTGTTTGGTTTCATTTGATTTGATTCATGGATAAGGCTTTTGACTCATCTTCTGGATCTAGTCCCAAACATCAGCTTGCTGGGCCAGATACTCTGGTCTGGCCTAGGCTCCTTGGGCACCAAACACTACTCTACTCCCAGTCAGGCACCATCCTTGGTTTCACCAAAGCCTCTTAGGTCGCTGATAGCCTGGAGCACAGGACCCAAACTCAATGGCAAGCCATGTAGGAATGGCATTAGCTCAGATTCACTCCTTTGAGCATTGTTGTACCCATACTCGCTCCTACCTCTACACTGGAAAGGTACTTTTTGGGAAGGAATTACCCATATACTTTCTGAAAGAAGGTATTTCTCCCTTGGTAGACTTAGTTGTCAAGAGAATAGTACATACTTGCTTCTGCTCTATCTGCCTCGGTCCTTGAGCCAATGAAGGCCCAGCCTGGAGGGCCATTAAGAGCCCTTGTACCCTACTGAGTAAATCTTCAAATCTCAGTTGCCCTTATATCTCATGTGCCCAGTGCATGTTTATGCTCTGGTGCCCAAGGAGGAACCAGGCTTCAGTCTCAGGTGCTGTACCTGGAGTCTAACTGCCTCCTGTGCAGTTCCTTGGTGTCTGATTTTGCTCTGGGACTTGTTTTATAGGTCCATAATCTAGACCAGCTATTCAGGTCCTGATTCTCTATCTTACTATGTTCCTTGCCTCTTATACATAAGGTACATCATTTCTCTGATGTGTATATTGCCTCTACTGTCTCTCAGATTTGCTTAATGGTACATTCAGATCTATGACTTAGATGCCCATCAGGTGCCAGAAAATGTGGCCACCTAGAAAGGCCACTGAGACATTTTGGGTAGTGTGTTAGTTACTTTTCTCTCATTGCTGAGACAAAATACCTGACGCCCAAAGTTAAAGGGAAAGAGTTTATTTAACTCACAGTTTGTAGAGGTTTCAGTCCATAATCGGCTGGCTCTAAGGCAGAGTGGCACATGGCAGAGGGGTGTCACAGAGGAGAAACAGTTCATGGTGCCCACACAGTAGCAAAAGCAACAAGGGACCTTAGCAGTGTCTTACTGCCCCTTTTGTCTTATCCAATCTACTGGGATTAGGGCGGTGCCGAAGCATTGTACTACTTTAGTAATCATACACCCTTAATCCCAGCATCACAATTCTAGATTCAGCCACCTCTGAAAAGCCACCTAGGACTTCATGAGACTTTGAGGGGACATCTAGAACCAAACCATAGCAGGTAGGCTATTAAATACATCAGACTACACTTCCTGGATTTCATGGTTTAGGCAGCTGGCCTCTTCTTTCAGGGAGCGAGTTCCTCATCCTCGGTGACTTCTCCAGGAAAAATCTCAGCAAGCTCTTCTCTCCCCAGCATGGGCTCTTAGAATCCTCACTGTCCTGTCAAGGCACGTGGTTATACCATCTCCTTAGATGGGGCTCGTCTTAGATTATTAAATTGTCAAATTTAACAAGAATGAAACATCACATTTTCCATCAGATTAGCCAAAATGAACATGATTGACAATGCCTAGGAAAGGCTGTAGGGAAACATATTCCTAGACAACATTTGTAGGACTGTATATTAGCACATATTTTTACTCTTTTTTAGCATAGTTTGAAAATATGTATCAAAACTTTGACCTCAACAGTTTTTCTTCTAGGAATTTATGAGAGAGTTAATTCGACACATTTTCAAAAACACATATGTAGGAGAATTTTCCTTTCATTGATGTTTTTGGTTGCTGCAAAAAATGAGGTTTGCCGAATAATTTGTGTTACAAAGGAATACAATGCAGCTGTTAAAGTGCTTGTTAGGGGGCAACATGCACTGATATGGAAAGATCTCCACACCAGATTGCTGGATAAGGAAGCAATTTACACAAAAGCTTATCTAAGATAATCGCACTAAGTAGATTTGATTTGTGTGTGCATGGACAGATGTGCGTGTATATGCATGTATTTGTATGTCTATATCTATATGTATTTCAAGGAGGCCATAGTTTAACAGTGATGGCAGATTACATCAAGGAGACATTTATGAAACTGTATCATAGGGAATTGCAGAGAGGAGACAGGACTGATTCAGGAAAGTCTTCCTAAAGTGACAACTAAGTTGGGCACTGGAGGATGAGTGTAAGCATTGAAAGAGGAAGATGTAGAGATCCACATGGAGGTGTCTGGTAAGTGGTTGGATATAGACCCACTGTTGGTATGAATCTCCGAGCTTAGCCACAACTTAGGCCTAGAGAGCCTTTTACACAAACTACTGAGATCACTGGCCACAACTCACAGAGGATGCAGAAAACATCTCAGAAATGAGCCCTGTAAGTGGATCACTGAGTAAAAGGTAGACTTGGGTGGGAGCATGGAACTGGGCCATGTGCCATTGTGTGAGGCAGAGAAGCTCCACCTGCTCAAAGGAACTTTCCAAGTTCTCCCTCCTTTGTTTGCCCTGCTGTGCCCTACAGCCAAATGACACTTGGTCACACAATCCCTTCCATAGTTAAACTTGCACTTTATTAAAATTGCTCTGAATAACTCGGGGGGGGGGATTGTATCCATCTCCATTCATCTTCAGTGGCTTTTACACCTCACTCGACATAACTGTCTCTTTTGATTAAATCTCCATTAGGGCTCTGTTCCATATTCAGCAGCTCTATAAGCCAATTAACCCAGCATTCCATAGGTTAGGACAAAGAGCAGTGCTTCTGCAGAGAGAGAGAGAGAGAGAGAGAGAGAGAGAGAGAGAGAGAGAGAGAAGGGAAACGTTTTTTCTCTGCTATGGCTACAGCTAACCAGCACTGTATTTATCATCAGGCTCTCATTTCCCACACTTAATCTAAAGAAAATGGAAAGGACACCGCCAGCAAGATGCAATGTCGGGCTTGGAAAGACTGTGCTTGGCCTACCCATTGTGTCAGACTCCATAGCTGAGATGCAGTTTCTTGAGGCCCATGTTGTTGGGCAGTGATCGTGGACCTTCCAGTTCCTCCCTCTCCTTAATCATTCACAAATTTCCAAGGACACTCATCCCTATGCCCAACCCCTCCAGACCCTGCCACGCATGCATGTTATAAGCCTATCTCTGTTGTTCTAAGCCTAGTCAAGTCTTGTGGCCCTAGATCAGTCATGGCCACCCTCTAGAGCTTTCAGTGATACATTGTGGCACATGTACCGTAGGTTTGCTATCATGTGGGAGAAATAGTTCTGGGTAGGCCTTAGGTCATGGCCCAGTGGGTCTGGATATCCATGAATCACCAATGTTCTGCTTGGCCATAAACCATTCCTCTGTTACGATTTGAATGTGTTCCTTAAATTTCATGTATTGAAAACTTAATTCTCAGTGCAACAATGTTGAGAGGTGGAACCTTTGAGAGGTGAGTAGGCCATGATGACTATAACCTCATGAAAGGGTTAATGCCTTTATCTTGGGAGTGGGTTCCCTAATGAAGGGATGAGTTTAGCCCTCTTCTCTCTCTTGTCCTTCTGCCTCTGCCATGGGATGATATAACAAGAAGAAGCTTGCCAGATGCAGGCCCTCTGAGATTAAACTTTCCAGGTTCCAGAGCTGTAAGAAACAAACTTTTGTTCTTTATAAACCACCCGCTCCCTGATAATCTGTTATAGCAGCCCATAGTGGACCATATCAACTTCTCATCCTGCCCTTGCTGGAGTAAATTATAAGACTGGCTTTTGGTAACCCTTTTTAAGGTCTGGAGCTCCTACATGCTTTGTACTCTCAGATTGGGTGCCAGGAACCCTATCTTTTCCCCAGTTCTGCTAGTTCCTTTCACTGAGGGATGGACCCAGCTCTCTATGCTTGGGAATGGGATGGAGTTCTTTCTTTTTTTCAACTTTAATTGAGTTTATTGGTACATTTTAGGGATACAGTACAGTTACATTCATTGTTGGGATCTTGTACCTCTACATGACAAGTCTTGGTTCTCATTTTTTCCCCTTGTCCCTGCCCTCCCTTCACCCTCTCTCTCTTGTCCTTCTGCCTCTGCCATGGGATGATATAACAAGAAGAAGCTTGCCAGATGCAGGCCCTCTGAGATTAAACTTTCCAGGTTCCAGAGCTGTAAGAAACAAACTTTTGTTCTTTATAAACCACCCGCTCCCTGATAATCTGTTATAGCAGCCCATAGTGGACCATATCAACTTCTCATCCTGCCCTTGCTGGAGTAAATTATAAGACTGGCTTTTGGTAACCCTTTTTAAGGTCTGGAGCTCCTACATGCTTTGTACTCTCAGATTGGGTGCCAGGAACCCTATCTTTTCCCCAGTTCTGCTAGTTCCTTTCACTGAGGGATGGACCCAGCTCTCTATGCTTGGGAATGGGATGGAGTTCTTTCTTTTTTTCAACTTTAATTGAGTTTATTGGTACATTTTAGGGATACAGTACAGTTACATTCATTGTTGGGATCTTGTACCTCTACATGACAAGTCTTGGTTCTCATTTTTTCCCCTTGTCCCTGCCCTCCCTTCACCCCCTCCTCCCCTCCCCATCTACAAACACTTTATTTCCATCTTTTCATTATCTCACATTTTTTTCTTTTCCCTTTTTACCCTTCCCCTACCCGTCCCACCTTCCCTACACCTTTAGCTCCTTTCTTCCCATTTCTCAATGTCAGTAATCTTATTAGGATCTTCTGTATTATTGCAGATTATTCACACCAGACAAACTATTCGGTATTTACACATGTGTGCCTTATTTATTTCACTTAGGAGTATATCTTCAATATGTATCCATTTTCCTATGAATGAATCTATTTTCTCATTCTTTATGGGTGAGTAATATTCCATTTTATAGAAAAACCACAACTTCTTTATCCAGTTTCCAACTGATGGGCAAATAGGCTGTTTCCAAGTTTTAGCCATTACAAACTGTGCCGCTATAAACATGGGTGCACATACTTCTCTGTGATATGATTCTTTTAGTTCTCTTGGAAAGATACCCAGCAGAGGGATGGCTGGGTCAAATGGAATCTCCAGTCCAAGCTCTTTGAGGTATCTGGCATGGAGTTCTTCATGGAGAGACAGCCTCTGTCCATGTTTTATTATTGCCTGAAGCTAAAGAATCCTACTATTTCTAATATCCTAATATTCCAACAACCTGAATGGATGACTGGGCTGAATGTGGCAACTTTGATCAAGCAGTCATGTCAGGTCTTGTGCTGAGGCTAAATTCATCTGACTGGGATGGGGTCAAAAGGGAAAAGCAGGACTGCAGATCAGCCCAAGCCCTGAATGGGAGGACAAGCTGATTTGGGGCTGAGTCCTTCCAGCTGCTTAGAATGGATCCACCGATCGTCCTCTGCCTGCCTTATAATGGGAACAGAAGGCAGGTCGCCCAAGGTTGTTTCCTAGCAAGTGGTGCTGGAAGGATGGTCTTCTCTGTTGTCATATAAAGCAAGGCTTTAAAGGAGCCCTGGGGCATAAAGAGCTGATGGCAGCATCTGGGTGCATCTCCTGAGCCTCCTGAAAGTGCCTGGGTAGAGGGATCTAGTGTAGACCTCTGGAATCCTTCAGCCTAGTCCTGTGAGCCCTCAGTAGAAGACCAACAATTGTTTGCAGCCCAGGAAGGGCGTGTGTCTTAGATACTTTGCTTGTTGCTGAGACAAAATATTCAACACCCAGAGCTCAAGGAGGAAACGTTTATTTCTGCTCACATTCTGAGGAGGTTTCAGTGCATAATCGGCTGGCTCCAAGGCAGGGTGGCATGGTAGAAGGGCATCACATGGGAGAAATAGTTCTGGGTGGACAGATGGCAGCAAAAGCAAGCAAACAATGGCAGCAACCTTCTTTCTGTCCTTTATACTCTTCCCAGACAACACGCCTTTAGCAGGGGTAGGGCTCACAGCTGGGCGGACCGTTCCATTATCCATACCCAGAACTTGCCAAACCAACCAGAGAAATAATTTAGTAACCATGCACCCTAAATCCCACCATCACACGCTTACTTTCAGCACTACACACTCTAGCTCCAGCAACCTCTGAAAAGCCCCATCTCTGACTGCCTGAGGCTGGGCACACAGCCGTATAAGTGTGTGGCTGCTCAGGCCATCCGGCCTTTTCCCAGAGCTCCCACAGTTCATACAGACATCGCACTAAGGTGGGCCAGGTGCTTGGTTTGTGGCTACTTCTCCTCGTCCCTAGTGTTCACTCCTTGCAGTAGTGCTCCTCCCTCTACTGTCTGCAGGTCGGGGTTGTGCTTGACCCTCTCTCTGAGGCTTGGGAATTTTTGCTCCTTCACTGAGGAATCCCCAGGTTCGTCTCCGTGTTTGTTCTTTCCCCCATATTCAGGTCTCATGGATCCTAGATTTCATATTCTGGACCTTCACATCTCAAGGTGACCTCCTCCTGTGCTCTCCTCCTTCTGCCTGCCATGTCTGCTCATAAAACAAGTGAACTCAGTGCTGCATTAGTACAAGTATAGCTTCTGGAATGAAAGAGGTGACTCTCTCCATGCTGACTCTGTATGTCCCACGTAGGGAAGGCATGTGGTACCCTAAGGCTACCCGAGGAAGAGCAGTGCACAAAGCTGGACCATACATGGGGGCAGGTAGTGGAGGATGGGAACAAAATTGCACAGTGTTAAGAACACAGTTTCCTGTCACTTTCTGTCTCATTCTGCTGAACACTGACTACATGATTTCGGGCAAATTGATTCATTCCTCTGAACCTCAGTATTCTCAGTCATAAAATGGAAAGAACAATTATGGAGAGGGTCAAAGGAGATCACACGCGTTATCTGACACTTGGTAAGTGCTCAATAAATGACAGCCATTATAGTGAAGATGGCAGAAACACTCAGGGCAATTTTTATGAGGGATATTTGATTTTTTGTTTGTTTGTTTTGTTTAGCTTTTGGTACCAGGGATTGAACTTGGGTCCTTGCACTGAGCTAAATCCCTGGCCCATATAGGGATATTTGAGAGGACTGGATCAACTTAGAAAAGTCTTGGGGAAATGTGGTGAGGATTTTCAAACACTGGGGCAGTGCTCAGAGAAGGGAATCAAAACCAGTCAAGTTCTTGCTATTTTTGACACCCTGAGAGAATCATTTTCAACAATTCTTCTATACATACAAGATTAACTTCAGTAACAAACATAAGATAAAACACATAGTAACAGTGATCACAAAGGAAAAACAGACAGCAAAAATACTTCTTTAAAAATTCATACCAGTAAGAATACACAAATATTACAGAATAAAAAGGAAAAAGATAAATTGATTAATATTTTGTTATGATAGTAGAGGTTTTGAGAAAAAGGAAAACCAATCTATAGTATGTTACAGTGATAACTAATAACAGTACATTTTCCTGATGAATTCTTCAGTTCAAAAACAATTAATTAAAAAAGGAAAGATGAATTTCATTTTTAAAGATATTCTTCAAATTCAATATAAATGAACTAAAAATTACACTAAAATATTGCACTTTGCATCTATTTTACTATTTTAAAATTTAAAGACAAAAACTTCAAGTATTTGCACTAAATGTCAGAATTTCAGTTGCTCATTTTCTGAATTTTTTTCTGGTCTTTACTGTCGTAGGGCTTATTATAAATTTCCTAAACTCAGGGATATGTAGCACCACAGGGGTTAGAGACATGAAATATGCTCAAATCAAGTTGGAACTGGCCCCAGCCTTAAAAATTTACTCTAGAAATGAACATGTATAGCTGAGTTTGCATGAGTTGGGGGGTCAACTGTTACCTGGGACTTTTCCAAATTAGTGCTCATCTAGAACAGAATGTCATTAAAGGATAGGTAATAAAAGTGTGCTCAGTGAAAGCTTATTCCATAGTCATTATTATGAAAATCCAAGAGTAACTGTAATAATTATTTAGAATTTGACCAACAAGAGTTTTTGTGAAAGGGTAATATCTGACCACTGACATTGTTCAGAATCACCTGTGAATGGTGATAATAAAAAGTGAACTGATTTTTTTGGTCAGTTTTATTATTTTTACATTCTCTGTAGGGGATGTTCCTTCTTATTGTCCTTACTTGGGGCTGAGTTCTCCCGCTTACCACCCAACCTGTTCTGATAAGAATGGTGGACCCAAGGAAGAGAGAAGCCCAGTCAGGGATCAGCATGAGGAGGAGCGGTCCAACTCCTCCAAACGGAGTAGCCAGCCTTGGGAGACAGTCAATCTTCTGTCACAAAAGGAGCTCAAGCAAAGATGACCTTTAAGGTCTTTCCAACTTGGGGACTCAGTGACTCTCTAAATCTGGAATATGAATCAGGAATGACAGACTGGCCTCCCTCAGTTGTTGGGAGAGAGTTGGGGACTTAGCTGTGTCTGAAGCTTGTGTACAACACTCACAACTCTAGTGCCAGCTCCACCCTAAATCCCTGCTTTTGCCAATAACTGGCAACACTGTCTGTGACCAAAGACCAGAAAATTCCTGAACAGAGCAGAACAGAACAGAAATGGACAGGCTGGTGTGGCATTCAGGGTTACTCCTGGGAAGATGGTCATGTGGAGTCACCTAGATGACACGTCTTCTCTGACTCAGGTCCTTCTGTAACTCTGATCATCCTCCTGCCAACCCCAGGAGGGCTGGTGCTCCCAGCTGTTTGCACCCCAGGAGGAAAAAGCAATTTTAGAGAAGGAGTATTGACCCTAAATTTCCATAGTTATTTAATCCCCTGTGGGAGGCTCCCATTATCTCTATAGTACATGATATATTATTAATGGATTACTCTTTCAGCAAGCAAAGGTCATTTTTTAATGCTTTTAATGATTCCAACCTGGATTTTCCCTTCAGAGATAGTGTTTGCATGGCTCTGATGGTGAACATTAGCAGACAGAGAATGGATTACAACCAAGGGAGGCACTCGAAGGTATCTGCTTCCTCTTGGCGTACACGCCCATCTGGGTAGGCGTTCGGCTTGCATTTGCTGACACCTGCTTCAAGGCACAGGTAGGGTGAGGCACCAGAAATCTGAAGGTAGGGAAGCAGCCAGTACACTCAGGGCACCTACAAATACCTGTGAACAAATAAATGGCCACAGTGCACACTCTGATAGATGCCTTGATGGGGTGTGAAGAAATTGCTCCAGGAGCTCAGCAGATTGGCTAAGTTTGCTTTATTCATTTAAGTAAATGAAAATGGATTCTGGAGAAATCCAGCAAAAAGATGCTGGGATTTCTTTTGGGAGTCAGAGAAGATCTTTTTCAACAAGGGGTAGAATGGCTTTGGGAATTCCATAACTCTCTGGAGTACTGCACTTTATTGATTCCCTTCCAGTGACACCCTCCTCCTCAGCCCCGGGTCCACCCTACTCAGTCTCTGTGTCACTTTATGAAATCCAGATCCGGAAGAAAGGATCCGAGGGATTCACCTCGACTCAGGTATTCTTGGAGCAATTTGCAGAGAAAGAGTCATCATGGTGGGCCAGGCAGCACCGCAAGTGAATGAAGTGCCAACTCCAGCAGTATTAAAACTGGACCTCGAGTGAATTATCCCAGCAAAAGGAATTTTTTTTTTTTTTGTAAAGTCTTGGAAGAATAAAGACCATGGCGTCTGTCAAACTTTGCATGACTCTGTTGGGGAGGATCAACCATGGCAGATCGCTTCAGTGTAGACTGTAACACCGAGCTCCCGGGGTTTGAATCCTGCCTCCACCACTTACTGATCTTTAAAACGTTGGTGAGTTGCTAAATCCCTTGTACTTCAGTTCCTCAACTGTGAAAAGGAGATAATAACATTTACTCCATGGGATATTCAGGAGAGTGACGTCGATCAGAGCTGGCACATAGTAAACGTTCATAAATGTCAGTTATCATGTATGGAGCTTTAAATGAGAAAAGAAGAGGGGCATACAGGACTCTGTCCCCTGCTTCTCCAAAGTATCAGATGGCCATTGGAGTGTGAGAAGAAAATAAGAGGCTATATTTGCTTTTTAGAAAATGACACAGAAGGGAAGCTTTACTGGTGTTTAAGTGGAGTGGCACTGTTACCCCGGTTATCCAGTCATTAAACAGGGATGTGTTTTATAGGGTACCTGAGGCCTCCTGAGGGAAGAGTGGAAGTCCCCTCCCACCTGAAGGCTGTGGAGACTCTCTCTGGATTTCGCCTGATGAGCCACATGGCATTTTGCATGGCCTGGCAGAGGATAATGTTTTAAGTCACAGAATCTTTGGCTACTTTGTGATAAGAAGGGTAGTGATTTTGTGCCAGCCAAAGGGTGGCTGGATAGCTTGTTGAACTTATGAGAAGTATAATTTTCTTTTACAAAAAACCCCAAGTTTTCCAAATTTGCTGACCTTTACAGCGATGACAGGTAGCTGTTGTTATTAGATATTTTCAAAAAAGTAAACATCTGTAATCTGCCCTTTTAAGGTAAAGGTGACTTTCTTTTTAACAATGAATGAGAAAACAACTGCTTTTAAGAGGTTTCCTTGAAAGAAAACGCATTTAAAAACAGACTTTTGAAGTGTTTCCACCATTATATGACGTTAATGCCTAAAATAACGTCAGGATGTCATTTATAAAATCTATCAAATTTATATTTTATGAAGACTTGGAAACAGAATTTTATTAAGTGTTAAAAATCTTCTAAATAAAGAAATTCTAGAGGATTCCAAACACATTTGTTCAAAATATTAAAATGCCTCACCTTTGAATTTATTTGCAAGAGCAACTGATCAATGCATGGAAAATGGAAATCTACTGGGCAAATGTCCACAACATCCTTTGTAAATTTGTAAGTGGGAATGAAAAATGAGTCTGATGTGTAGAAAGTGGAACCAATAGTGTACAGCTTTGGTTTTGATCTCCTCTTTGGGATACATCACAGCCTACCAAGCTCCCCAAGCCATGGACAAAATAAACATACTTTCAACCTGACCTTCAAAAGATAATATAAAAAACTGCTAACGTAAGATTTTTGAAAGTAATGAAGCATTTGCAAGAACGGTTACATCATCCTTATTCTTTCAGTTAATGGCTGAAAAATCTTACGCATAAAATATAGTTTATAATTTTGACCTTTGTCTTTTCTCCCTTAAAATTTCTATTCGTGCCAAAATTCTACAGTACACTAGCACATTACATGCTGTGCATTAATTGTACATATAACAGACAAGTAAATAATAAGCACATTCACTATGATGTTACATCCTCAAAAAGTGTTCACTGATGGAGTGTTGATCATGAAAATTGGAAAACTTCAATAGGTGATGGGGATACCCTAAAGGAAATCAACATATGAGAGTAACAGGATAGATTTATGAATGCTTAACTAAGTACAATGTGTGACCTGGTAGTGCTACAGCAGGAAAATATCATTGGCCGGGCTGTGTACCTTACCTTGAACAGTAACATGCAGGAAGGGAAGCTGTGTGGACGTATGTTTGTGTGTGCGAGTTTGTGTTTATACACACTTGTGGTGGAGAGGCAAAAACAGATGTAGGCAGATTCCTTCAAGTGTGCACTTCCACATGCCTGAGATCCCACTGAGAATGATACTTGCGGAGGGTTACTCATTACAGGAGCCCCTAGTGATGGGATCACCCAACTGAGGCCATTTGACCAACGCAGAAAGAAACATTTCTTGTCTGCTGTTGCTGCTGTGGCAGTGACTTTAAGAAGCTGAGAGACACTTGAAGAGTTTTCTTCATGGTCACAGCAATAGTGGTATCTGGCAACAGAAACTGGCTGAGGAGCACGGGAGGAAGGCGGTCAGATGCTGCACACTTTGAAGTCCATTTCCTAGAAAGGTCTTTGATGAGCCTGGAGCTCCGTCTCTCCAGTGCCAACCATACAGATTCTCAAGCAGGGCTGGAAGATCCCTGTTTTACCCTGGGTTTCGTGCTGGGTTCTCTGGTGTGGAGAATAGACATGGATATGATCAAGCAACACGATGCGGCCTGATGGAAGTTGAAGCCTTGAACCGCTCAGTGATCAGAAGAATGGAAAATGTTTTTTTCCGTCTCAACCATTCTTCAGTCGTGGGACCTTATTCTCCAATTTGGGCTATAGTCTTCATGTCTATCTATAAACAAGGGAGTTTGGCAGTGCTGGTGCTTTTGATCCTCTCTTCCGGTGTCACATGTGATAAAACGCTCAATGCTTGATGGCAATCAGAGAGCTGCTTCCTTTGTTCAAGGTGTGCCTCAGTGTACCTTGCACCTTACCTTGTTCTGCAGTCATGGCTACCTCTGTCTCCATTTTTACAGAGAAAACTGGGAAATGATCTAAGGTCAAGAAGCTGGTAAGAAAAGTAGGACTCGAACTCTGATCTGTCTAACCTCAAAAGCTCAAATCCTTTGATACTACATCAGACGGTTGTGTCAGCATTTTGGCAGGTTATTCATGATGTAATTAGGCAGTGTTTCCCAATCTTTAAAAAAACTGGGCCAGGGATTTAGCTTAGTGGTGCTGCCACCTGCCTTGCAAGCGCAAGGACCTGAGTTCGATCCCTGGTACCCCCCCAAAAAAAAATCTTAAAAAAAAAAACTACTGTCCCTGTGTGTTACATATGGAACTCTCACACTGCCTTGTGGAGGTTCTTTTTTTAAAAATTTTTATTGGTACATTTTAGGTATACAATATAATGACATTCATCACTGGAGATTTATAACTATACAGGATGTATCTTATATCTTAATTCTTATTTTTCCCCATATCCTTCCCTCCCTCAACCCTTCCACCCTTCCCTATTTATGAAGTCTTTGCTTCCATTTTTTCATTTTCTCATGTCAATTCCATTCCCCTTTTCTCTTTCCCTTACCCCTCCCACCTCCACTTCCCCTTTGCCTCTTTTCTCCTTATTTCACATTATCTATTATACATTTTGATCCTTATTTACACTTTCAGTTTCTCACACCAGAGAAACTATTCAGTATTACACGTGTGTCCTATTTATTGCACTTAAGAGTATGGTTTCAATGTTCAACCGCTGAGCTATAAATGTCTCTAATTTTTCATTCTTTATGGCAGAGTAGTACTCTATTTTATTAAAAAAGCACATTTTATTTATCCAGTCTCCAGTTAATGGGCTATATTAGGCTATTTCTATGTTTTAGTTATTGCAAACTGTGCTGCTATGAACATGACTACCTCAAATGTAATGCTGACTTGGTGAGAATCATAGGTCCAGATTGTCTCTTAGGTCTATCTTGAATCTGCTAATTCAATGAAAAAGTTTGCATAAGGCATACAACCCTTGATGCTCAATTTCCAGACATCATTGCTAGATGTCTCTCCAGCATCTATTTCTCTGTTCCTTCTTTTAAAAAAGGGTCCAATCTCCCCTTTATCCATATGTGTGATTTAAACTACTCCCCAGCCACATAGGAAAATGGATACATATTGAGGATATACTCCTAAGTGAAATAAATAAATCACACATGTGTAAATACTGAATAGTTTCTCTGATATGAAAAGCTATAATAGTACATAAAATCCTAATGAGATAATTGACCATGTGAAATAGGAAGAAAGGGGCTAAAGGTGTAGGGAAAGTGGGAAGGGCAGGGGGAAGGGAAAAGAAAAAAATAGGAGAAAATTAAAAAATGGAAATAAAGTGTTTGTAAATGGGGAGGGGAGGTGGGGGTGGAGGGAGCGCAGGGACAAGGGGAAAAAATGAGAACCAAGACCTGTCATGTAGAGGTACAAGATCCCAATAATGAATGTAACTGCACTGTATGCCTAAAATGTACCAATAAACTCAATTAAAAAAATAACTACTCCCCAGCCAGAAGGGAGTCTTGATTGGCTAAAGCTATCATATTTTATTCATGTTTGCATATCACATTTTTAATCCATAATTATTGGTTCAGAGATGACCCATGACCCGAATTAATCCAATCAGAGAAAAATCTCAGCATTTTGTTTAGAATCTCATATTTGTAGTAGAAGTGAATATTATATATCACCAAGGATATAATAAAATCTCTAAAGAAAAGCTCTGGAAAACATTAATGATGCCGTTTCACCCAAATGGGAGGCAGCAAACCCATGAAGAACTTATATAGGTCTAACAAATCAAATAGAAAGGAGTGACTCGGGAAAGGGATATTTTACTCCTCACTCCTCTATGTCTCTGACTCTGACCTCCAATCTTCCTTACAGCTGAGACTCACCCAAATGTGCAATTCCTGTCTCTCTCAAACATCCCAGACCCATCTGAGCTGAGAGTAGGGGATGAGGGGTGTGTGTAGGGGTGAGGGCTCTTATCACTCTTAAGACAGCTTCAAGTCTAAGTCAGAGACCCAGAGGTGACCCAGAGACCCTGAAATGTCACCAGAGTCCCCCAAACCTCTTCTCAATAGTTAACATCCCCTACCCTCCACGCTCACAACATATAAGCTTTGAGACCCCTTGAAATAAGTTTCCAGGGACTTTTATAGTTCCCTAGACCCCGAGAGGATTGAGGCTGACCTTGCCTAAGTCCAGGATTGTGGCAAGTGCTTGCTGTGCACGCATTGACCTTAATGCTGATGTCAGAGACCTGCCTGAGTAACAGCAAACCCTGCCACTGTTCCTGGAACATCCCTAAGGCTCAAATATGCACCGCGAGGCCTTAAGTTGTTGTATTTTATCCTTCACCCCCATTTCTGTGGACAGTCAAGCGTGTCTCCCCGTGGAGGCAGGATGGTGACAGGTATGACCTGCTTAGGATGGACACAGATGGGGATGGATTCAGGCAACTCTCGACAAGAACAGGGGCCGGTACAGAAGGATGCTTTGAAACGTGGTGATAGATGCTGGTTTGGGTAGCTGAGTGAGCAGTGTGGGAGTTGGTCTGAGCGGGCAGCAATTTTTCCTGTTTTCCCTGGCTTTGAGATGACAATCTTGAAACATGGCCCGGCATAGTAGCTGGTCAGCTTGAGAGCTTTATTTTTATTTCTTATTCCCAATCAACAGTTGTACTGCTTTTATTAGCAATCAACACTCTGACAGGAGTGCTGACGGCAAGACCCAGTGGTCGGCCCTCTAATAACAAGTTGGCTGAGGTATGAAAAGGAGGAGGAGGAGGTGGAGGAGGAGGAAGTAGAGGAGAGGGAGGAGAAGGAGCGGGAGGCAGGACTATGGGTAATGTTATTCCAAGAGGCTGAAGGGAGCAAGGGCTTGTGGTGGGCTCCAGGTTGGGGGGGAGGGGAGGGTCACAACAGGGCCCCAGGTGAGTGGAGCAGGGCTGGAGGGACTGTTTCAGTGTCCACAACCCACAGCCATCCACTCCCTTTCAGCCCCCTGAGTCTCAGGTCAGCAAGCCTCAGGGGGGACTCAGTTTCACCTGAAGTCTGCAGCAGGATGAAGTTTGTAGAATGATTGCCTCTCTCTTCCCTAGAAAGAATAAAAGAAAATGGACACAAGAAAATTTTGTTAATGTGTTTGAAATAGAAAAGGTCAAAGGCAAGGAGGATATGACCCCTATTAAGAGATGAGGCCTTCCCTGTGGCCTCAATCCTCAGTGACTTCACTGATGCCTTTGTGTGACCATGAAAAGATCCTAAGTCTAATACAGGCCGAGAGCCAACCTCTTGGGAGCCTGAGCAGAAATTCAAATCCCTGTCTTGTTTTAGAGCAGTTAAAAGAATGAGCTAGGAATTGGGCCTTGCTTGGGCTAAGTTCTAGCTCTGCCCTCCCTGGCTGGGTATCTACACCAAGTCCTAATGCTCTGCTGTGGAACCTCTTGGTGTGAAATATGAGAGCAAGGAGGCAGAAGGGCCTTGTGCATCTGTGCCTCACAGACCGGCAGGGTACAGATCTCTGTAGGGATGGAGTCACTTTGGGCAAGTCATGAAGTCACTTAATCTGTAAGTCTCAGTTTCCTTATCAGCCACCTCCCTTCCTGGGGCCTTGCAAGGACAAAATGCTGGTGAAGCGGCTAGAATAGTGGCTGGCTCATAGCAGCCAGGCCGGAGATCAGCCAGGTTAGTGAACCGCTACCATCATGGTGGGTAGAGCGGGAGGTACCGCATATGTGACCATAACATCGTTAACAAAGATGTTACTATCCAGGCTCAGTATCAGGAAGGGGCTGGCCAGCTGGCCTTATCACCCCCTTGGTCTGTGGCCCTGCTGCCCTGCAGCCTTAGGCATGGCTTTTTGAAATGCAGATGCTCAAGCCCCACTGTGGGCCTTCTGACTCAGAATCTGCATTTCAGCAAGATTCCCAGGAGATTGTGTTGATATTAACTCTTGAGAGGCACCAGGACAGACTGCCTTAGAGGGAAGGGTGAAGCCTGTAGTGTCCGGCATTGTCGCCGAGATGGTGTACTCTCGTGGGCTCCGGCGGCCCCCGGCATGCAGCGTTTGTTTCGCTGAGCTGTTGTCACCCATTCACTTGTCCATCTGCCTTATCAGAGTCTGTCATAGTCACCATGGAGAGATGGTGAAGCGTAATGGTCAAATTCATCAGGTTGCAGCCGACTTCCAGCCCCCTGTCCCAGCTCTGCCACTTACTAGCTGTGTGATCTTGCTGTGGCTCATTTTCTTCATGCATAAACAGTGAGAAATGATAGTGTGTCCCACAGGGTAGTGAACATGAAAGGATCAAGTGAACACCAGGCATGTGGGAAGCGTCAATAAGAGCCAACTCCTTCTGTTGTTGTCGTCATCGTGTCCCAAGGACCTAGCTCTATGCCAGGCACCTGGCTGACACTCTGTCAAAGTGGACTGACGGGACGAGTGACTGCAGCTGGGTGCACGTGAATGTTTTTCACATCCTCAACATGACAGAGCTCTTTTCGATACCGAATGTCCGACTCTACTTCTGTTGTGTGCCTTGAACTCCCTGGGAGAAGATGAAGGACGGGCAGCAGAGTCTCACCGTCCTCTGGAAAATAACCTGCCGAATGTAGAAGACCACAGTGGCCTCTGTCTTCAGGGCCAAGTGGAAGAAAGAACAGGACTTTAAACAATACAGCGTTCATGCTAAAAAGAGTCAGACTTCAGAGTCGAGTGAACAAAATCCAGGAAAAATAGTGCTGCTTATTTATATGGAAGGAGAAAGCATGGAGCAAAGCTCTAACCAGCCAGCAAGTGTCTCGTTGCTCTTGAACAAGATAGTGTGCTTTGAACAATTTGTCTTTTTCCCCCCAAGGATCGTGGCTGGAGGTGGGATGTGAGGATATATTCTTTTTTTTTTTTTTTTCTAGTGCGGGGTGGTGGTGGTACTGGGGATTGAACTCGAGACTTTGGGCTTTCAAAGCGGGCAGCGGAACTACAAGCTAAATCCCCGGCACGTGAGACTCTATTGAGGCTTTGGCTTCTGTGTCCACTTCGCCTTCTCAAGGCGGTGGGAATGTCCCTTGGCTGCCAGAGCCAAGGTACACAGTGTATTGTAAAAGGCGGAGAATGTTAGAGGTACGCGCTTCTGGGTGGAAGCGATGCTGCAGATGAATAATGAAAACTTAGCACAGGGGTCTCTGCTCTCGGGTTATTGAGGCAAGCTTGGGACCCTCTGTTCCTTCTAATCTGAGACACTGGCTTTTCCGGGAGCTGAGGTTGCCCTGCTGTGGTCCCTCCTTTGCTCTGAGAGCTTGGGGGATAATCATCCTATGTAATTTATTACTACGTTTCCTGAGTCCTGTGCAGGGCCCAACACATAATCGATGTTAGTAAATCTTAATCCGATTGAGTTTAGCCAGGATCTGCAGAAGATCCTGAGAAGAGACCCTTCTTGGAAATCACTCTGAGATAAATTGAAGGGCGGGGACTGGAACACAGGGATTCCAGGGTAATAACCGTAGTACTGACCATTTCCTGATAGTCTCCTATGCTAGCCTCTGGACTAGACAGACACTTAGAGAGTGTTATCCACTGTCCTCATTTTACACGTGAAGGAAACCAAGCCCCAGAGAGACAGAAACAAATGAATGCATGTTTTAAAAATTTTTTCCACATATTCTCGGATAACATTTGTAGGAACTAGAATCATGGAAAATTGACCTGAGGGGGCAGAATTCCTGCTTTTGATGCCTCAAAATCAGACATAAGTAGAAGAAGTCTTGGTGCTACACTCTGGTAAATGGGGGAGCCGTGAGCAAGTAAATGTTAACTTGCAGAGAGAACTTCCCAGTAATAGAAGTAGGTCCATTTGGAGCCATGGATGTTACTGAATAACTTTTCATTAAAAAATGTTCCTGGGAACTGTAACTCTGTCATTTCCCTGAGAAGCCAACTATGGAGGGAGATGGGGAATTCTGATATTAAAAGTTTGGGACGCTGAGTCCGACATTAGCTCCTTGAAGACCCATGATGCCAGGTAGCCTTTCGTATATTGGGAGGAATCCTGGAGAAGGAACTGCTATTTGATTTTCTTGACTGCGGTGTTTCCTGTGTTTATTTCACCAGTGAACGGATTTGTCCAGTGGAATTTTTTTTTTTTAACATTCTAAGTAACAACTACTCCATAGAACATGTGGGAAAACTTCTTCAAAAGTGCAGCTTGGAAGACGCCCTCTGTGCTCCTTCCTGCCCTGTGGTTGAGCCAGCATGCTGTCGAGCTCAGTGTCGGGAACATCCCACTTAGCCCATTTGTAATGATTTCCTAATTGGGAAGCTGACCTCCCACACACGGTGGCAGTGATAAGCTCACAAGAGAGCGTGCTGTGGGGAGCCGTGGGCTTTGCTGGAAGCCACACTGCGGATGTCGCTTCCCCTCCCAGCCAGGCGGTGCTGATAGTTATGTTTTCTTTGGGTATTTGAATTTTCCATTCCACAATTATGTCTTAAGCCATAGATAAAATTCACAGCCACGTTTCACTCAAGATAAACCTAACATCATAATAATACAAAGATTAATTTGTGGGGGAAAGATAGAGGAAAGAAATGGCCTTGGCTTACAGAGATGTCAACACTGAAGATGTGTAGAAGGGGATTGCTTCTGCCCAATGCTCACCGACATGGGACTAGGCACAGGGTGCTCATTAGCACAAACGTGTTAGGGTGTGAGCCACAGCAACTTTCCTACTGACATAGTGGCCAACTGAGGTCCACTTTTAAAGCCTTTAACCTCAAAGCCTTGCTTACCCTCGGGGACTCATGATGATCTTTTCTCCTGATGTCTTCCTTGACCACTTACACATCACTAAATTCTCTCTTCTATGATCATTTTAGAGAGCGTATTGGTTGCCTATCACCGCAATCATGCTGCCTAACAAGCAAAAACTTGATGACAAAACGAACAAATAAACAAACAAGCATTTATGTATTTTTTCAGTTCTGGGGACTGAACTCAGGGCGTCATGCATGCTAGGCAAGTACTTTACTCCTGGGGTATACTCCCAACCCCACTGCTTGCTCTCAATGTCTACAGTTCAGGTAGGGGTGGCTGATCTAGGCTGGAGTTTGGTATGGGTTGTGGGTTTGTTTAAGGTCTCTTTCATACATTTTTCATCTTCTAGCACCACAAGGCCACCAGTGGGCATGCCCTTCCTAATAGCATGATTCATAAGGCATGTGGTTTGGCTCATACACTGTTAACTCTACCCATGTTCCATTGATCAAAACAAGTGTCATAACACAGCCCACTCTCTGTGGGGATGGAGGATGCATTTCCCTTGTGGAAGCTGAAGGGGAGGGAGTCAATAGCTCACGGACAATGTTTGACATACCGAAGATGGTTCATAGTTTAGAACTTGGTGAGATACTCTGTGTTTTTGTTTCTGTCAGAAGTGGTGATGCTGGAGCTGGGCCATAAGGAATGTTGATAACTCGGTACTCATGTTCACTGCAGCAGTGCTGAGGAAGGCAGATGATGTGACATACGATGTCCAGGCATTCTGGTTGACGTAGTCATGTGTTGTCACTCTGCTGTGTATGAGAAGATGCCCCTGGAACGTTCTTATTGTGGTCACTGTTGGAGCTTGTAAGAGTCATAATGAGTCACAGTCTTTCCCTCACAAAGCTCTGATTCAATTTAAAATTATATGCTGGAGTTTGATGGGAAGGAGAATATTAACATTTTAACTGGTGACCCTCAATTTGAGAATAGCTTGGACTTGAAGTTGAAGCAGTTTTCTTGATACTTTCTCCCTAGTGTGGACTCTGGAGTTTAACTGAAGGTAGATTTGGGTTTTCCCAGTGGACGGCTAGCCCAATGGATGGAGAATTGTGGACAGGAGTGGTACCACATTTGGTGTTGGGACCATTCATACCTTAGAGAAGCACAGACCAATGGTTGTCACATTCTTGCCACCCCAATAATCATTCCATCTCTTCAATACCCATGTGAGGAGAGAGTTAAGGATCGGAGGAGAGGTTGAGATGGAACACTGTCTCCTCATCCCTAGCTTATGAATGAGCAAAGCATAGTGCACAGACTGCAGCCAGCTCCCACGCTTCTGTACACCAGTTGTGTGACCTGCCTGTTTCTGGGTCTCAGTTTACCAATCTGTAGAATGGTGCTAAAGGGGGATGTTAAGAATCTACCACACAGCAGTTGCTGCGAGGATAAAGTGATGTAGCCAGGGTGGTGGGCAGCCTCTGAGATGGCTTCCAGTTATCCTGTTTTGAGATGTCCATGTGCTTGTATGATCTCCCTAACCCTTGAGCATGGGCTGGATTTAGTGACTTGTGCATAATGAAGAAAACACGTTGAAAATTGACAAGATGGCATTTTCACTTCTGAGATCAGGTTAAGATTGTGCCTTCCATCTTACTTATCTCCTCTTCCATGTTCTGATGGATACCCTGTTGGAGTTGACCAATGGCAAGGTATGCTTGGGAAAGAATGAAGAGTGACCTCTGCTTCACAGCCAGCTGGGAGCGAGGTCCCTGCCCAAGAGCCCCTGAGGCACTGGATCCTGCCAGCATTCACATAAGTGAGCTTGAGAACAGACCTTCCCCCAGTAGAGCCAGGTAGTGGCTACAGCCCACCTGAGTTGTGATGTGTGGGACACTCTAAAACAGAAGACCCTGCTCCCATCACCCATATTCCTGATCCACAGAAACTATGAGATAATAAATGCTTGTAGGTGTAGGCTGCTAAATTTTAGGGTAATTTTTTAGATAGTAATAGATAATGAATACAACACATGTGCAATTCTTAGAGTAGGACCTGGTGCATAATATGTCCTCCATAGTCACCATCTGTATTATTAATGCAGCCAGGTGCTGCTTAGCAATCAAGATAGGTTCTGAGGAATGCAGTGTCAGGTGATTTTGTCATTATGCAACATACAAGTGTCCTTATACAAGCCGAGATGGTACAGCCTACTACACTCCTAGACTAAATGATATAGTTATTATTCCTAGGCTACAGACTTGTCCAACATGTTACTATATTGAATATTAGAGGCAATTATACTACAATGTTAAGTACCTGTGTATCTGAAAATATCTAAACAGGTTTGTTTACACCAAGATCAGTGCAGACATGTGAGCAATACATTGTGCTAAGATTTTATGATGGTTATGATGGCTACAATGTCACTAGATCATAGGATTTTTCAGCTCCATTATAATCTTTCGGGACCACTATCCTAGATGGGGTCCATAACTGACTAAAATGCTGTTGTATGGTGCGTGACTGTACTTCCATTTTACTGATGAGTAAAAGACAGGGCTCAGAGAGAGGTGATTTGTCCGGAGTATGGCACTGGCTAGGGTCTCTTCCCTTGTTCTGACTCCACAGTCAGTGCACTCAAAGTATCACTTTTGGGGAGACCTAGCTCCTGGGAGTGCTTGGCAGGAGCTGCCAAGACAGGGAAGGAAGGTTCCATGGAGAGCCTTGGAGAGGAGAATGACTTCGTTAGGCTGCTAGGTCCTAGGTTGGACAGAGCCATGTCCATACACTCAGGAGACTCTACATGATGGACACTCCCACCCCAGTCCATGGTGGCTCTCCCTTCCTCAAGGACCCAGCTAGGGCCTGTGCCTTTCCAGCACACAGGAGAACTGACTCATGGTTGAATCTGTCCCAGGCTTCAGTAAGGTGCTGTGGACTGATGGACGGAGCTCTTAGTATCCTTTCATTTCCTCCAGAAGTTCATGAACTCAGAAAGAAGCTCCCTTAGAGCAGTCCTATCTTGGCAAAGACCATTTTCTATGTTGTTTTGTCATGATACTGATGATGATGATGATGATGAATCTTCCTAGCTGATGGGATGGTGGTCATTGTCACTCAGGACATCATGTTCTCTGCACATAGTTCCTACTGGGAACATCAGTAAGATCCCCTAGAAGGTCTGAGTAACAAACACAGTGAACCTTAGAGAGGTGTGTGTGAGGTGAGGATGCTTAACCACTGAGATGGGAGGGGCTGGGTAGCAAGATGGGTGTGGGTCTAAGCTTTACCACGCAGACACACAGAGAATTAGGCACCTACACAGAGACACATAGATGTCTGTATTAATACAAATGTACTCCAGCCACACAGCCTTAGTTACAGACACACCTATAGAAAGATATCCCCCTAGATATTTAGCAAGGGGACTAGGGAAGTAGCTCAGTGACAGAGCACATGCCTAGCATGCATGAGAACCTGGGTTTAATCCCCATAAGTAATAAAAAGGATATTTAGTATAAAGACAAATTGCCGATAAATTCCTAAATGTTGGGAAGGAACTTTGTGCCCCATGGCTCATGTTTCTAGGGAGGAAAAGAGTTTTCTTTTGCACTCTCCATGAGAGAAAAGTGTGGAAGGATCTTTTCTTGCTTTTGTCTATCCCTTCACCCATTTCTTCTCCGAGAAATGACATCTGGTTGGTGAGTCTGGGAGAGGAACTGAACATGCTCAGTTTAGCCTCTCCTAGGGCATCTTTTTCTTCTGCCCTACCTGTGTGCAGAGAGAAGTCAACCTTCTTGTTCTGAGCAGCCTCCTAGGTTGGCTGGACCTCTCTGGCTTCTTACTGCTTTGGCCAGTACCAAATGGATATGTCTGTCTAATTCATTGGTGAAGGATTTGCAAACCCATTTTTCTATAGATGTAAATTCATGTTCTATACTTGACTTTACCAGTAATTTAGGTTGACTTTCTTAATTCCATTTTTGTCTCCTGGCTCTCATTTCTTAGCTGGTTTCAGATGCAGGATTCCTCAACATCAGAAACTGCTGGAAAGAAACAGAAACATGGACAGATGTTCACAGACACAAACATTGAGACAAATAAGATAGTGCTTTTTCTTATCTGAGAGAGGAGAAATGGTCAGAAGAGGAGTTTTCAACCCAACTGGGTGTTAGACTCATGTGAGAAAAATTAAAATTCTAACAGCATATTTCACATAACTCAAGAAAACAATCCAAAAATTCATTTGGAACAAGAAGAGACCTAGAATAGCAAAAGCAATTCTAGGCAACAAAGACAAGGTACAGCATATCACAATCCCCAACTTCAAACAGTAGTACAAAGCTACCGTGAAAAAACAGTGTGGTACTGGCAAAGAAACAGACCCAAGGATCAGTGGAACAGACTGGAAGATATAGAAACAACTCCAGACATACTCAGCCACTTCATCTTTGACAGAAAAGCCAAACACCTTTACTGGAGGAAAGATAGCCTCTTTAAATGGTGCTGGAAAAATTGGGTTTCAACTTGCCAAAGATTAAAAAGACCTATATATCTCACTATGTACTAAACTAAAATCAAAATGATCAAAAATCTAAACATTAAAAAAGAAACACTAAACCAGCTGGAAGAGAGGTTAGGTCGAACTCTTGGAGACAACAGTGTAGGAAAAGATTTTATGAACAAAACCTCAGTTGCATGTGAACTAGCACAAAAAAATCAACAACTGGGATCTCATCTTATTAAAAGGCTTCTGCGCAGCAAGAGACACCACCAACAGTGTGAAGAGACAACACATAATGTGGGAAAATTTTTTTACCAGCTGCTCCTCAGACAAAGGTCTACTATCTAGAATATATAGAGAGCTTAAAAAAAAAAAATCAGACCTCCCAAATTTAAAGACCCAATCCAAAACTGGACATTTGAAATGAACAGACATTTCTCAGACAAAGAAGTAAAAGCAGCAAATAAACATATGAAAATGTTCAATATCACTGGTCATTCGAGAGATGCAGATGAAAACAATACTGATATTCCACCTCACCCCAGAAAGAATGGCTGCCATCAAGAAATCAGCCAATATCAAATGATGTGGGGTTGTGGGGCAAAAGGAACCCTTTTCCATTGTTGTTGGGAGTGTAGACTGGTGCAACCATTGTGGAAATAAGTATGGAGATAGCTTAAAAAACTAGGATTAGAGCTCCCATTTGACCCAGCTATCCCTCTGCTGGGTATCTCCCCAAAAGTATTAAAAGAATAATACCACATGATATATGTGAAACCATGTTTATAGTGGCATAGTTTGTAATAGCTAAAATTTGGAAACAGCCCAAGTTCCCATCAACTTGAGTCAGGATAAAGAAGATATAATTTTTTTTTAAAGAAAAAATAAAATGGAGTACTACTCAGCCATAAAGCTTGAGAAACTAGAGACATTTGTAGCTAAATGGATACACATTGAGGCCATACTCTTAAGTGAAATAAATAGGACACGTGTATAAATACTGAATTGTTTTTCTGGTGTGAGAAACTGAAAGTGTAAATATCAAAATATATAATAGATAATGTGAAACAGGAAGAAAAGGTCCAAAAGGGAATGGGAAGTGGAAGGGGTAGGGGAATGGAAAGAAGGGAAAGGAAAAAAAGTAAGATAAAAAGAAAAAAACGGAAACAAAGTCTTTGTAAATAGGGAAGGGTAGAGGGGTTGAAGGGAGGGCAGAGGCATGGGGAAAAATAAGAACCAAGATACATCATATAAACTGCAAATTCCCAATGATGAATACCATCATATTGTCAACCTAAAAGCTACCAATAAACTTAAAAAAAATAATCTGGGAAGACTCACAAACATGTTCTGATGTCTGGATTCCAGACAAATAGAAATAAGGCCTGGGTGGTAGTAATTTCTAAAAGGTGACTTTTAGCAGGCAGTTGTCCACCCCCAACACTCAAAGGCTTACGTATATGTTATGGGTTGCATCTAAATGTCCCCCTAAAGCCTCATACGGTCTCTTTTTATTTTTCTTTCTTTCTTTTTTTTTTTTTTTTTTTTTTGGTACCAGGGATTGAACTCAGGACCTTGCGTTTGCAAGGCACGTGGCAGAACCACTGAGCTAAATCCCTGGCCCTCATGCAGTCTCTTTCTGAGGTGGCTGATTGTAGAGTTTGTGATTGATTCATGGTGCAATACTAGGCTCAAGAGCACTAGATTAAGGGTGTGAGTGGTACCTGCTCTAAGTAGTCTGGGTAAGGTATAAGGGTTAGAAAGAGCTGTGGTTTTGTCTTGTTACTTTTGCTACCTTGGGGAGCTATGAATTGTTTCTCCTCTGTGACGCCCCTCTACCCTGTGCTACTCTGCCCTGTGGCCAGCTGATTGCGGACTGACACCACTATAGACTGTGAGCTAGATAAACCCTTTCCCCTTTAAGTTTGGCTGCCAGGTATTTTATCTCAGGCCTGAGAGGAAAGTAACTAACCCAACAGACTTTTGCCTCCATGAGGAACCTAGTGGTCTCCATGGCCAAACCCCTCTGCCACAGACTTCTCTCTGTCATCACTAGATCCCAGCTATAGCTTTAATTTCTCTCCCATTGGCTTCCTGGGTTTTCTCATAGTAGCTGGTGGCTGCATCCTTAGCAGGCCATTGCCCTCACCAGTGGCTGCTGCTATTCCAGCTTTTCTGATAGACTAGAAGGCTTTCTCAGCACACTTAAAATATAGATCTCCTTCCCTGCCTTGGGCTCTCCAAAAAAACACAGAAGCTCAGGACAACTTGTGTGGCATTTCACCTCTTACTTTCAGTCCTGTCTCCTGCTGCCCCTCTGCTGAGCCAGCCATTCTCTGGCAGTGCAGGAGCACAGGATGTCGGGCAGAGAAGCCACCCAGCAAATGCTCCCCTTCCCGTAGCCAAAGGCACTTGCCGGTTGTCTCTGCCAGCAACAGAGAAGGCAAGGCCAGGGTAAGGTTTGTGAAAGGAGAAGGTTCTCTTGCATGGGACCTGGAGCTGCCCAGATCTTTCTGTGCCTCTCCCTATGCACATCAAAGGACACCATTGGCGTCCTGGCTGGGAATCTGGCCTTAAAAAAAAAAAAAATCTTTCCCTGTCTCTGGCACAACATTCTCAACTTGTGTGCGTAAGAATCACCTGGAAGACTTGTTATACCACAGATTGCTGGGCCCTGCTTTGAAATTTTCTGTCTCAGTAGGATTTGAGAATTGGTGTTTCTAACAAGTCCCAAGTGACTGATGCTGCTGTTGATCCAGCCTCCAGACTTTGAGAACTTCTGCTTCACTATGTAGTTCAGACTGCCCTGGAACTCACTGTGTAGCCCAGGCCGGTCTTGAACTCATAGCGATCCTCCTGCCTCAGCCTCCCCAGTGCTGGGATTACAGGCATGCACCACCACGCCCAGTTTACGCTTCTTATTTGCTACTTACCATAAGCCAGGAACCATGCTGGCTTATTTTACAGAGTCCTCTCAACTGCTCTGTAAAGAAGGTGTTATCATTTTCCCCATTTCTGTACATGGGGAAACTGAGGTAAGGTAACCTACCCAAGGTCGCATAACACAGAGTTAATAAATAGTCAAGCTGAGACAAGAATTCAAACTGGTCATAGTCTTAAAATATTAATGACAAAGACATTTAACAAAATTACATTAAGCATCGTCAGCATTCCTGTTCTTAACCTTCATGATATAGTGATGAACAAAGCCATGTGGATAGCTGTTCTCATGAAGCTTAAATTCAAACAAGGAAAAGAGATAAAGTAGCGACAAGTATATTTTAAAATGCACATGAGTTTTGATCAACAAGGAGGGAGGACTTGACTGACGGCATAGACAGGTTATAGAAGAGCCACTGGTGAGTAGGGCCGGGGAGCAGTCGGGGTGGTCCTCTACTCCCTGAGACCCTCCCAGGTGAGGCTGATAGCAAGACCCCATGGTTTTTGAGGCAGGGCAGAGCCTGGAGCAAGCCCAGCCTTGGGATGAGTGGCAATCAGCCTCCACCCCTCCAGAAAGCCACTCAGTTCTCTCCAGACCAAGGTATGCTTTGTCTTTTGTTCAGTTGCAACCCTCTTCCTGGCAGCATGGCTCAGTCTGAAGATCGTCTGTTACTCACTGTATGAAGAAAAATGGCTTATTGAGCTGCTTTACTAAATGCATTCACAGGGTGAGCAGGCTTGCCGTGTAGCTTATTTTAGAAAGGAGCCAAAGCCTAACCTTTATGCAACTTGCATTGGATACTCACACACATAGCATGCTAAGCCGCCTTCTACTGGCTACACAACCATCACTGCAGCCACCCCTCAGTTCTCCCCGTCACTTACCGATACATGTCCTCAAGCTTGCTGAGCACTGTCAGTTTAACTCAGCGTCAGGAGTCTGCTGCTTAGGAGCTCCATGGAAGCACCGAGTAGATCTTAAGAATCTTAATTTCTGCAGTATCCAGCAGAGAGCCTGACAATCAGATTTCAAGTAATGTTGGATGGATGGATGGGTGGGTGAGTGAATGAATGAGATATTCTCTGGTCTTCTGCCATCCCTGCTGCCCTCAGGCCTGCTCAGCTGCAGACACTAACAACCTTCAAGACGCAGGCTCAGCCTCATGACTCATCCTGGCTGCCTGGGAGGAGCCCGGTCACACCACTCCGCCACTCTCAGTGTGATGTCTGGAGAGGGAAGGAGAGGCTGTCCTGGTCCCCATGAACACTGAGCACCGCTCCCTTCGTTACACTTCCTTCTCTTGCCTAACCCTTCTTACTGTGATGCTTGCCTTAGTTTTCCAGTTGCCCACTAGTGCCCTTCACAGACTCGAGTTTGCCTTGAGTCCCTGTCTGCTTTTCTAGGAGCCCACCAGCCTGTCTTTTCAGCTCCTTCCTGCAGGGCCTAAAGTCGGTCCCCTGTAACTCCAGCCTTTGGTGGGTGGACCAAGGCTCCTGCCACTTCCCTTGATGTACGCATTGGGTCCATTATAGTTTATGGCTTTCAGCCCCCATGGGCTCAACATCTTTGCTTTTCTCATTGGCCCACTGATGTTTCAGTCTTCATGGGTATGGATTGTGCACAGGTTCTCATCACTAGACCCTAGTCTAGCTTTTAGTCTCTTTAACAAGCCTCTCTCTAAATTTCAGAGTCTGTTGAGTACCTCCTTCCCTCCTCGGCTCATTCCAGGCCAAGCCCTTCACCCCAAACCCTGGCCTTCTATCAGTCTGACACTGTAGGTGATCACCTTCATCTCTTCCCTCTCCTCCCTGCTGCAAGTTCTCACCAGATCCCTATGGCCTCACTGGTGCAGTAAGCCATTTCAAACAAAAATCCAATCCCCCAGCATTTAATGTATTCTTACTAATCTGCTCACAGGTGCCTTTGGCAATCCCACTGAGAAAATTGGCTTTAAATATTTGAAGAGGCTGTTAATGTGTTAGTAACTGCCCAACTTCTGGTGTTAGACTGCTAGGGTTCAAATCCTGGCTCTGCCACTTTTCTCGTTGTATCTCCTAAGGCAAGATATTAAAACTCTCTGGGGGTTGACTTCTCTATCTGTAAAATAGGGATAATAATTATACCTGTTTTTAGGGCTGCTGTGAGAATAAAATGAGTAATATATGTAAAATGCTACAACGATCTAGCATATAATAATTATAAAAGGTTAAGTATTATAGGATGTATACTGACTGTGACCAAAGTGCTGTTCATTTATCTATCCAAGACATGATCATTGAAAACCTACTATGTGTCAGGACCTGTGAAGCAGTAAAAGGTGAATTAATTGTTCTCCGGAGCTTTTGAGATGAAGGCAGCAACCAAGGCACACACATCCCAAGGGATGAGTGTGGTATCTGTAAGTGAAGGAACGGCACGAGAGGGCCAAGAAAGGTGCAGGGGCCAGTTGGTCACATGTAGGGAAACTGCCTGGGTGTGTTGGGAGGTGCCAGTTGTACACCCTGTCCTCAAGGCAGCTTTGAAGGCAGAGTCTGCTGGTCTTGAAGACTAGACTAAAAACAGAAGAGCCTCTCAACTCTAGACTTAAGAAGAAGCAGGGCCCAGGGCTCCAGGATCCATGGCCCCAACATATCCTAGTGCTTCAAGCCACAGGGTATTTTGACTACAGGGTTCAGTGGGGATAATCTCACCAAAGATGTTGGTAGGATTGTGTAGACCAGAGCCTCTGGGTTGGCTGGCATGAGTCTCTTCCAACCAGGATGGGCTTCTTCCTTCTCCAAGGTTTTATTTTCTTCTTTTCTTTTTTAAGGACACAAATAATGGCCTTCTCCCTGCTCTGCAGCCCCTCGCCTCACACTCCTAGAAAAAAAAAATCACCACAAAGCTTTCTTTCATTTGCTTCTCATCTTTGTTGAAGCTTCAGGCACTGGAGTTTTTTTCCCTCTCAGAATTTGGTGGAAAAACTATGACTACTGCTTGCCTTTCCATTTTGCTTATAGTTCATATCAGGTTGCTTCTCCGAGCTTACCTCTCCCTGGCCATTTTCTATGCCTTCATTTTTTTGGGTACTGGGGATTGAATTCAGGTTCTTGCGCTTGCAGGCAGGCAGCAGCACCATTGAGCTAAATCTCCAGCCCATTCTCTGCCTTCTTGGGCCAGCTATTCCTGTTAACCCCGTGCCCATCACCCCTTGAGTTCTTAACAGCCTGGTTCATCTTCAGTGAACCCCTGAGAGAGGCTTGAAGTTTTAACTATCTTGGGGCTCATCCTCATCACCCAGAAAAGTAATCCTGACTTCCCCTGGTAAGTTACTACATCTACTTACACAAGAAGGTAGAGGATGCCCCACCCCATATATCAATAAGGACTTCTGAGTACTTGAGGACTTTATTATCTTCACATGCCCCTAAGAGATATCAGACATCTGGTGGGGAATACAGAAGGCTGCAATGGCTCCATTGTTAGCAAATGAAGCCTACACTTGAGGGGAAAGTGCCCTTTCTAGAAGTTCCCTAGTGGAAAGGGGAGAACAGGGTGGTAATTGAGAAAGACTGAAAGAGAGTTAGAGAGAGAGGAGGAGGGAGACTTGAGACAGTCTAGAAATTAAAAAGCAGGATAGAGAGGAATTCAAAAATGTTAGAGGAAAGGACATGGGGTGTGCGTCCTAGGGGTCAGCCCTGAAGAGGGGAAAGGAATAGACACCATCACTTTAGTTTACGGATGCCATCACTCCTGTTTATGGAGGGCTCACTATGCCCTGGATACCACACCTAGAACTTCACACAGATTGTGTCCTTTCATGCCTCAGAAAGCCACTGTCATGCCCTCATTTTCCACATGAAAACCATGAAGATCAAGGAGGTTAAATGACTTCTTCAAGGTCCCAGAGCTGAAACATAACACAACCAGGACTTCAAAGCTCATGTTCTCAGAGGATTTATATTTGTTTATATGCTTTACTTCTTATATCAAAACAATGAACACTACTTACATTATTAAGCTCACACCCTGTGCAACACTGCGATCTACATGTGCTAACTCATTTACTGTTCAGCAGCTCCTTGAGGTGCAAGATGTCAGAGCCATGGTCATTTTGCACATCAGGTGCCTTACCTAAGGTCCACAGTTTAACCCAGTCTTCATTGCCCTTTTCTTGCAAAAGGAGGGCATTTTGTACAAACCAGAACAGAGGTAGAGCATTCCCATCTAGTGGCCTTGCTGTTTCCATGAAGATAGTGGTAAGAAAACCTCTTGGAGATGGGGGTGACGTAGGGCAGGTGGGCTGGGGGTGTGGAGGCAGCAAGACCTTGCAAGAGTAGAAGGATATGTAGAACCCACTTTATGAAGAAACGTGAGGCAGTACTAGTGACAAATCAGAAGGTGGGCAGGGAGCCAGACCCAGTTAGAGTTCCCCTAGATGCCTGATGTTGAAGTTTCCTTCAAAGTCTTTAGCAGGGAGCTGGTTGAGATGATGCTCATCATATCAGACACTGAGAGATGGTAGCATCCTGAGAACACCGTGTCAGCTTTGACAGCATGTGATGGACAAAAGGGGCTTTGCTTTGAGGAGACACTCTGTGATGCTTAAGCGGCTGTGGAGTGAGGTAAGACACCTCTCCTGGAGGCAGTATGGGTGACGCTACAGAAAGGGTGCTTGTCTTGATGAAGTTAATCACTTTGTCACCATTTGTCTCAGGGAGCCGCCAGGGCATGGGCTTCCCACTGAGGAGAGTCCCAGGCATTTTGAGACTGAATGCTTGAGGGTGCCAAGTCTGAAGTATTCATGATATTTTCTTGGCTTGTGTTTTTGAGACAGGGTCTTACTATGCATTACAGGCTGGCCTTGAACTCCCGATATATCCTGAGCTGGTCTCCAGCTCTAGTAATCCTCCTGTCTCATAGCTTTTAAACTCTTCATGGGCAAGATTTGATTTTTCAGAAGGGGCCCCAGTAAGAAAGGTC
This sequence comes from Fukomys damarensis, assembly GCF_012274545.1. Lineage (NCBI taxonomy): Eukaryota > Metazoa > Chordata > Mammalia > Rodentia > Bathyergidae > Fukomys > Fukomys damarensis. The sequence continues at coordinate 13,547,359 of NW_022900935.1, forward strand.
CAGAATTAGTCAGATGACCAGAACCCCTGTCTCTTTCTGTCTTGGCTCTTTTTCTAGGGGGTGACTCCTGGCTCCTGGTCTTGACTGGGACACCCTTGAATCTCTGTCTTTGGTGACTCATCTCATTGGCCTCCGTGGCTCCAGGATTCCATTTCTAAAATCATGAACGCTGCCTGGTATAGTTCAGAACTGACCATATCTTTGCCAGGACCTTACTTGCCCAGGCTGTGACAGCACATTTCTTTCACTAGTCATTGAACTCAGAGCTCACTACTCTAAGAGTCCAGTGTCCAAAGGAGACACTAGACTGTGGGGTTGGCAAGAGGAGCTTGGGAAAATTTTGATCTGTAAGTTTGTTGAAGTGCTTGGTGGACAGATTCAGATAACTGTGAGGGCAGTGATTATTTATTCATGGCTATCCCCCAGGGTTACAGCCTTAGGGGTTTTGCTCTGCTCTTGTCAGCCTGGAGGACAGCAGAACTCAGCCACTTCCTTGAAAGGGATCTTTGGATGTAATGGCTGTGCACAGTGCTGCACCAGGAGAGCTTGGAGGACTCATTAGAGCATTACCTTGCTCTGATAAGTTGTTAGTTAAAAGCTCACCTGGAGGAGCTTTTATTACACCCCACAGAGAATTCTTACTTCCTACTAAGAGCACATATTCAGAAGGAAGAATTTTATAGATGGGATAAATGACTAACCATTCTGAGTGTTAGTTATTCAAGCTTTACATAGCCATGCTCTTTGGGCCTATAGAAACCCAGCCCATTGTTGATTGTGTGGCAACCATAGGAATAATATTTGGACAGAATTAGGGATTAAACAGTGTAATGAAAATAATAGTAATAAGAATAGGAAAAATAATTTATGTAATTTCTATACACCAGTCACTCTGATTAGCACCCACAGTAGCCTAAATAAAGGCCCCCCAAACTATCCACATTCTAATCTCTGGAACCTAAAAATATTACCTTAAATAGCAAAAGTAACTTTGCAGGTGTGATTAAGTTGATCTTAAAATAGAGAGATTGCTGTGGATTATTTGAGCTTCTCCTAAATGTAATCACAGTTTTCTTATAAAGGGAAGGCAGAGGAAGATATGGCGCAGAGGAGAAGGAAGTGTAGTAGTGGAAACAGAGATTAGAGTGATGTGGCCATAAGCCAGGGAAAGTCAGCAACCACCAAAAGCTGAAAGATGGAAGGTGCCAACTCTTTCTTTGAGTCCACAGAAGGAACTAGCTTCTGACACATTCATTTTAGCCTCATAAGACTCATTTCAGACTTCCAGAATAAATTTCTATTGTTTCAAGCCACTAAATTTAAGGTAATTAGTCACAACAGCGAAAGGAAATAAACGATTTACCTTATGTGTTGGCTTTCCATGGCTGCCACAAAACACCTGAGGAAAGGTTTATTTTGGTTCATGGTTTCAGAGGTTTTATTCTATGCTCTTGGGTCCACTGTTTCTGGCCTGTGGTGAGACAGAATATCATAGTGGGGCACAGCTGCTCCCTACAGCATCCAGGAAGCTGGGGTGAGGTGGGAACAAGATACGGCCTTCAAGGACACAGTCCCCCTAGGACTACTTCACTAGGGCCTACTTCCTAGGTTTTCCACCACCTCCCAGTTGACCATCAGATTATGAATCCATTTGACCCCTAATTGTCTAACCCTCAAAATAGTGATGAATATCAAAATCTCCTGGGCACCTTCTTTATGACAAGCCAGAGTTAGAGGCATTATTCCCTGGGAAAGCCCACCTGGGTAGGGTGTGCGGCCCCTGTCCTCCAGGCAAGGTAGGCACTGGTGTTTCTCATCCAGAGGGGTTACTGCCCAGTCCCCCTAATGCCGAATGAGGCAGAATGTCAGCTCCAATGCCTAGAGAATGGGTAGAGCTGGCAAAGGCCAGGTGGGTGTGAGCACCTCAGTTATCCTACAAGATTGAGACAGAGCTTTCGTTCCTAGGAAATTGAGATGCTGGGCCAGGAAAGCAAGATAGAACCCAGCTGGTTAGGCTGAATCCACCCTGCAGGATCTGGAAAAGCTTGTGACTCACAGTGAATGTGGGTGCCCAGGGCTCATTCCACCACTAGTTCTCCAGCAATGGGATGGGTCAAGCTCAGCATCAAGCCTAGCTTGCAAGTGAGAGGCTGGGGCTGAGGCTGCTTGCAGGTCCCCATCTGTGCTCAGAACCAGCGTGGGTCAGGAGGAGAGGTGCAAGGGGCTGGTGGGCCACAGAATCCCCTCCAAATGAACTCTCAGGTGTGATCATTGAGCAAAGTCCAGAGCATTGATACTGAAAGTATAGTCCCAAACCAGCAGCATAGAATTGCTTGGGAATTTCTCACAATTGCAAATTCTCAGGTCCCACTCAACATTATTGAATCAGAAACTGAGGTTGCAGGGGTGGGGGGAGTCCATCCATCAGAGTTAGCCTTCCAGGTGGCTCTGCTACCTGCTAAAGTCTAAGAACAATTGGCTCAGAACACCAACTGGGATCAGTGGGTTGCTCTGGGAAGACAGGGGCCATAGCCTAATCTTTCGCATTGGCTCCCCTCCACCCATGCCACACAAGTGGCAGATTTCCCAAAGATGCTCACATCTGTATCCAAAGCAACCCTCTGCATAAAACAGTCTTTTTCCCCCTTTTCAGGGATATGAATTCCTATGAGCTGATGAGAATCTCCTTTCATGGGGGAATGTGGGAGGAGTTCAGGGGAATCAGATATTAACTAAACCTTGAAATACGTTTTTTTTTTTTTTTGCTAAATGGATGCACAGTCTTTATTTAAATAGAAAACATTTCTGGCTAAATTTGGTGGCTCATTTGTAGGAAAACCAGCAAAAACCTGACTTCTGGTGTCTCAATGATTTAAGCCATGTTAATATTAGCTGATGGCTGAATCACAGGGAGAAAATCAACAGATTCATTCTCTCAGGGGCAAGGAGGAGAGGGAGCTCCCAGCTGAGTCAAGAATCCAAAAGTACTGTGTCTGAGTGATTAATGGCATCAGACCTCTGTGCCCTCTTTAGCCGGTGCAGCCAGTGGCCTCAGGGAACCCCTGCAGCATTCAGCTTATGTGCAGAAGTTCCTGGGGCTTGGGGACAGGACGTATGGGCATCAGGGAGAAGAATGAGGGAATAGAAACCTTCTCTGTCTTCGCTCCCTGGCAGAGCAGCTGGCTTGTAACCTTGAGCACCATGAAAAAATGATGACTTGACTTCATTAAGGCCTTGTCATCTTTCCCCTACTGACAGCTCTAAAAGAGCACTCCTGTCTGAGCAAAGTGGGATTCCAGGGGCTACTGGGACACAGAAATCACAGTCTGAATTTTCAGAGAGCATAATCTTCCTCCTCACGTTAAGAAAATGCTTGTTGGGGAAAATAAGTGGGTGGGGAAAAATTCGTTCTCGTTTCCTCAGTCCTGAGATAAGGGCAGCAGCTGAGATGGACTTGGGTTTATCCAGCCCAAGGGAATTCCCCCGGGGTAAGGCAGCATTCTAGCTTTCCAATGACCACCTTGGTGTTTCTTGTTTTGACTTGATTTCCCTGCTGCCCATGGGGCTCAATCCATTGATGTCTACTGAGCTTCTGAAAAGCCCTAAGGTGGCCTCAGCTACACGTGGATAAGATCTCCTTGGAAGCATCGTTCCTTTCACTTCAAAGAAGCACAGGCTGGGAGAGGGGGAGGATAGGCACCTTGTTCTATTTGACCCACAGATGGGACCATATCTGGAGTCCAGGTCCATTGGACCTCTGTGGGTCTTTAGGTCAATGAGATACAGAAGCCCAGAGAGGACTGAGAGCTTCAGCTGTGCATGAAGCCCCAGAGAAAGCCAAGGCCTTGCGGATGGCCCCCCACCTCAGCGGAGAGGATGGACTTCCAGCTTCTGGCCTGATGATCTCTGGCATGCACCCAACAATTTAAACTACTTTAAAAAAAGTCTTACCTTCTAAAAAGAAGTTCTAAAATGGTATAATATGGTTAAGGATAAGCAAAATACCAAAGACTTATAAGGAAAAAGAACAGCCCCTGACTGGATTGCTTCAAACTCTTTTAGTATTTAATTCTACCTTTACCTCTACATCTGTGCTTGCAGAGATCTTCTCTTTCTTGATTTGTGGGAAGGAAGACTCTCCCATGGCTTCTTCCCACTTCACCTCTAACCTCATCATCCCCATTTATTTTTATTTTATTTTATTGAGTTTATTGGTACATTTTAGGTATACAGTACAATTACATTCATCACTGGTATCTTGTACCTCTACATGTCAGGTCTTGCTTCTCATTTTTTTTCCCCTAGTCCCTGCCCTGCCTTCATCCCCTCCTCCCCTCCCCATTTACAAACACTTTATTTCCATTTTTTTTATTTTGTCATTTTTTTTTCTTTTCCCTTATTACCTTTCCCCTACCCTTCCCATGTTCCCTACACCTTTAGCCCTTTTCTTCCTATTTCATGTGGTCAATTATCTCATCAGGATCTTGTGTACTATTATAGCTTTTCACACCAGAGAAACTGTTTGGTATTTACACATGTGTGAGTTATTTATTTCACTTCGGAGTATATCCTCAATATGTATCCATTTTCCTATGAATGAATCTAATTTTTCATTCTTTATGGCTGAGTAGTATTCCATTTTATAGAAAATCCACATCTTTATCCAATTTCCAACTGATGGGCAAATGGGCTGTTTCCAAGTTTTAGCTATTACAAACTGTGCTACTATAAACATGGGTGCACATATATCACTGTGGTATGATTCCTTTAATTCTTTTGGAAAGATACCCAGCAGAGGGATGGCTGGGTCAAATGAAACCTCTAGTCCCAGCTCTTTGAGGTATCTCCATATTGATTTCCATAGTGGTTGTACCAGTCTGCACTCCCACCAACAATGGAGAAGGGTTCCTTTCTCCCAACAACCCCGCCAACATTTGTTATTGGTTGATTTTTTGATAGCAGCCATTCTTTGTGGGGTGAGGTGGAATCTCAGTGTTGTTTTCATCTGCATCTCTCGAGTGGCCAGTGATGTGGAACATTTTTTCATATATTTACTTGCTGCTTTTACTTCTTTGTCTGAGAAATGTCTGTTTGTTTCAGATGCCCATTTTTGAATTGGGTCTTTATATTTGGGGGGGCTGATTGTTTTGAGTGCTTTATATATTCTAGATAGTAGTCCTTTGTCTGAGGAGCAGCTGGTAAAAATTCTTTCCCACATTGTAGGTTGTCTCTTAGTTCTGTTGATGGTTTCTTTTGCAGTGCAGAAGCTTTTTAATAAGATGAGATCCCAGTTGTTGATTCTTTCTGCTAGTTCCCGTGCTACTGAGGATTTGTTCATAAAGTCTTTTCCTGTGCCAATGTCTTCAAGAGTTCTGCCTAACTTATCTTCCAGCAAGTTTAGTGTTTCTGTTTTAATATTTAGATCTTTGATCCACTTGGATTTTACTTTAGTGCATGGTGAAAGATAAGGGTCTAGTTTTAATCTTTGGCAGGTTGAGATCCAATTTTTCCAACACCATTTATTAAAGAGGCTTTCTTTCCTCCAGTGGGGATGGTCAGCTCCTTTGTCAAAGATGAGGTAGCTGTGTACATCTGGAGTTGTTTTTGTGTTTTCCAATCTGTTCCACTGATCCTCAGGTCTGTTTCTTTGCCAGTACCATGCTGTTTTTATCACAGTGGCTTTGTAGTATAGTTTCAAATTGGAATTGTTATACCTGCTGCCATGTGTCTGTTGCCTATGATGGCATTTGCTATTCTAGATCTCTTCTGGTTCCAGAGGAATTTTTGGATTCTTTTTTCTAGTTGTGTGAAATATAGTGTTGGAGTTTCAATTGGCATTGCATTGAATCTGTATAGCAGTTATGGTAGTATGGCCATTTTCACTATGTTGATTCTTCCTACTCAGGAGCAGGGGATATCTTTCCATTTTCTTATATCCTCTTTGATCTCTTTTTTTAGTGTGCTATAGTTTTCAGTTTAGAGGTCTTTTGCTTCTTTCGTTAGACTGATTCCTAGATACTTCATTTTTTTGGGATGCTATTGTGAAAGGATTTCCCTAATTTCTCTCTCAGAGAGTCTGTTATTTGTGTACAAGAAGGCTATTGATTTTTGGGTGTTGACCTTGTATCCAGCTACTCTGCTAAAAGTGTCAATTAAGTCTAGAAGTCTTTTGGTAGAGTTTTTTGGGTCTTCAATGTAGAGTATCATATCATCAGCAAATAATGACAGTTTAACTTCTTCCTTTCCTACCTTTATTACTTTAATTTTTTTCTCTTGTCTAATTGCTATGGCTAATGTTTCCAGAACTATAGAAGAGGAGTTATCGAAGAGGAGTAGTGATAGTGGGCATCTTTGTCTTGTTCCTGATTTTAACATGAAGGTTTTCAGTTTTTGGCCATTTAATATGATGTTGGCTGTTGGTTTTTCATAGGTAGCCTTTATTAAATTGAGATATAGACCATCTATTCCAAATTTTTGCAGGGTTTTTATCATGAATGGGTGTTGAATTTTGTTAAATGCTTTTTTTGCATCTATCGAGAGGATCATGTGATTTTTGTCCTTGACTCTGTTAATATAGTATATTATATTTATTGACAACGTATGTTGAACCATCCTTGCATCCCTGGAATAAATCCGACTTGGTCAATATGTATGATCTTCTTGATAATCCTCTGTATTCTGTTTGCTAGTATCTTATTAAGGATTTTTGCATCTATATTCATTAAGGAGATTGGCCTGTAGCTCTCTTTTTTAGTTGCATCTTTCCCTGGTTTGGGAATCAAAGTGATACTTGCTTCCAGAATGAATTTGTAAGTGTAGCTCTCTTTTTTAGTTGCATCTTTCCCTGGTTTGGGAATCAAAGTGATACTTGCTTCCAAAATGAATTTGGAAGTATAGCTTCCCTTTCAATTTAATTGAAAAGATTGAAGAGTAATGGCAATAGTCCTTCTCTAAATGTCTTGTAAAATTCAGCTGTGAATCCATCAAGACCCAGGCTTTTCTTTGTTGGTAAATTTTTAATTACATTTTCAATTTCATTGATTGTAATTGGGGTGTTTAAAATGTTTTTATCTTCTTTGTTCAACGTTGGTAATTCATAAGTATCTAGAAATCTGTCCATTTCTTCTGTGTTTTCCATTTTGTTAGAGCACAGGTTCTCAAAGTAGGTAATGATTATCCTCTGGATTTCTGTTGGATCTGTTGTGACTTCACCTTTTTCATTCCTGATTGCATGGATCTGAGCCTTTTCTTTCCTTTTTTTTTTTTTTTTGATAAGGTTAGCTAAGGGTTTATCAGTTTTATTTATTTCTTCAAAAAACCAACTCTTTGATTCATTTATTTTTTGTATTGTTTTCTTAGTTTCCACTGCATTGATTTCTGCTCTTATCTTTATATTTTCCTCTGTTGTTCTAGTTTTGGGTTTTTGTTCCTCTTGCTTCTCTAGGAGTCTAAGATTCATCATTAGGTTGTTTATTTGAGCTCTCTTTGTTTTCCTAGTGTGGGCATTCAGTGCTATGAATTTTCAACATAGAACTGCTTTCATTGTGTCCCATAGATTCCTGTATGTTGTATTGGCATTTTCATTTATTTGTAAAAACTGTCTGATTTCTTCTTTAATTTCCTCTGTGATCCATTGATTGTTCAGGAGAGTGTTGTTCAATTTCTATGTGTTTGTGAAGTTCCTATGGTTTCTTGTGCTATTGATCTCCAGCTTGATTGTACTATGATCTGATAATATACAGGGAATAACTTTGATTCTTTTGCATTTATTCAAACCTGTTCTGTGAGCTAGTATGTGATCTATCTTGGAGAATGACCCATGTACAGCTGCATCCTAATTTAGATGTAACGTTATTTTCACATAAGTATGTGATCAGACTTTGTTATAATTCTATTTCCCTTCTTGAATAGTTTATTTTTCTTAGAGTTAATTATTTCTGAACTATTTCACTTGCATATTTTCTACATACATCCCTTTAAAGTTTTCAAAATCAATAGTATGCATCATCAAGCTATCATGAGTTTTGCCAGGGATTTAGCTCAGTGGTTTGGTGGCCTGCCTTGCAAGCACAATGACCCAAGTTCAATCCCTGGTACCAAAAAACAAACAAAAAAACAAGCTATCATGAGTCTTGACACACACAAAAAAATCCACATTATCGCATATTTTATCATCTCCTCCTTTTAATTGCTGGAGTCTTCCATTGTAAAACAAAATTCTTTCCTTCTTATTTCCAGTTGTCCAGACTAATCTGTAGGCTTATTGTACAACTATCCTCTAGAGACTACCCTCTTGGGCTGGATCCACCATTTCTTGATCCTTCCTTTTTTTTCTTCCTTGAGTTACTCTCTAGTTTTGCTGGAACAGATCCTCCAGTAGTTTAAGGAAGGGTGCACCAAAAGTATGCTATCCTTGAGTTTTTCACAACTGAAAATATTTTTATTTTATCCTCACAATTCTAATTTGAATAAAAATTTATAAAGCAAATAATAATAATACTTCAAAATGTGATACCATTGCTCTTATGGCTTCAATATGTTCTTGAGAAGTTAAATACTCATTGTCATTTTTTTCTTTGCATATAGTATTTTTTTCTCTTTGAAAGCTTTTAAGTGCTATTCTTTATCCCTGGTGTTAGTTAGCTTTTCCATCGCTGTATTCAAATACCCAAGAAGAACAATGTAAAGGAGGAAAAATTTATGACAGAAGAGTATGGTAAAGCAAAGCTGCCCACCTCACACAGAGAGGGTGCAAAATCCTGAAAGGAAGAGACCAGGGACAAGATACAGTCCCACGGGGCCAGCTTACATGGCCCACTCCCCTCAACTAGCCATCTTCCCCTGTTTCCAGCACCTCCCAATAATAGAATCAAATTATGAGCTCACCAATGGATTAATCGCTTACTAAATCAGAGCTTTCATGATCCAGACACCGCCAAAAACCCAGCAACTGGCACATGCATTCTAAAGGACATTTCAAATACAAACCATAATACTTACATAAGCTCAAAAGTAAAAGACACACTGCAGTTCCAGCAAAGATTTTTGATTCAGTTCTTTGACAGTGTCTTTCCTTTTTCCTCTGTTCTCCCTTTGGATTCCTCCTATTAGTTAGATACTGGAGTTCTGGGCTGGCTCTCTAATGCTCTTTCATTTTTCCCCTCAACTTCCACCTTCATCTTTTTCTTCTGCTTTTAATGGATTTCATCTGTATCCTCCAAATCCTCATTAAATTGTATTTTTCTTACCTATTCCTAATTGCTTATAATTCTTCCTTACTGTTTTGTTGTTTTAAAGTATTTTTCTCTAACGGGCCAATATCTTCTCTTATGGCTCTGAGTATACTACTTTGATATTGTTTTAGTTTTCTTCTAAATTGTGCATTACCTCTCATCCTTTGTTTTCCTTTTTTGTGTTTTGTTTTGTTTTGGCTTTGAGTTTTTGTTTTTTGAGACAGGGTATATAGTGCAGGCTGGTCTTAAATTCACTACGTAGTCCAGGCTGGCCTTGAACTCATGGTGATCCTCCTGCTTATGCCTCCCAAATGCTAGAATAATAGGTGTGCACTACCACTCCTGGCCCTTTGCCTGTATTGATGGTATTTTTATCTTTTTTCTTTCTATTTTACGTTTGATTCTTTTTTATTTTTTGTACTGGGAATTGAACTCGGGTCCTTGAGCTTTTGAGGCAGGCAGTAGAACCACTGAGCTAAATCCCTGGCCCTATGTTTGATTCTTTTCTTAAGTGTCTAGCAAACTTTTATTGTTCATTCATGATGTACGTACTAAATATAAACTCATTAACTGATGGGTGCCTGTTTAAATAAATTGTGGCTATACATGTGTAAGGAGGAATACGATTAACCTATTAGAGTGACAAAATTCATCAATCCTGAAGTGGAAAGATACACACCCTGTTGAGTTGATAGATGGGGAGCAAATTTCAGAACATCAGGTAAAGCTTTTTCCATTGCTTCTCAGCCTTTTGGCTAAGACCAAGGTAAAGCTTTTTCCTATTTTTGTGAAATATCTGTAAGCAGCATGTCTCAGACTTTGGCAGCCTGTGAGAATACATTCCGATGAACACCAAAGATTATGGAGGCTCCCAACCTTGGTGCTACTTGACTGCAAGAACAGAGCTCTCCTCCAAAGATCTGGTCACTTCTGAGAGTCCCCCGGGGCTCTGTCTGCTCTCATTGTCCTGCTCAGTTGGAGGTCAGCCTCCTCACTGGAAAAAGTGTCTGAGACTCCTAGGCCTCCAGGATCAGGCGCAGAAGCCATGGGATCCGAGAAGGAAAGGCAGGTGTGTTCTTCATTGCCCTTTCTGGGGCTCACCTGTTCAGGCCTTGCTTACTTCCTGGGGCCTTTCTGTCCCAGAAGTGGCTCATGGTACAAATGCTCATTTCTCCTCCGGTGAACAGGGCAGGTCCTGCCTAATGGCCTCCAAGCAGACAACAGCATCTCGTACAGTGGTTCAGTATTGGTTCATTCCTTGAGGGCTACAAGAGAGAGTCATTTGCTTAACGTTTTGTAACAAAAAGCCCATTCAAAGAGTTTTTCCAAAATAAATGTCTACTCCGGAGGAATGAAGTCTCTATCCCTTTCAGGACAAAAACTGTTTATTTCAGAGCTTAACCATTAAGGTTAAAAAAATACCTTATGTCCAAGAATTTCAGCTACACAATCTTTACATGAGCATTTAAATACGGAAAGTGTGCACCAAACATGTTAAGCAGAGAGGTTATTTCACAGTAATGAGATGAAGAGTGATTTTTCTTAATTTTTGTTTTGGCCTATCTGCTTTTTCTGTAATAAACATAGATTATTTGTAAACATTTTTAAAGTTAAAAGAAGACGATGAAGCATATCGTTCACATTCTTTCGGCCAGATCCTTAATAAAGGTGCTCAATGCAGCGGGTATGGGAACTGCCTCTCGTTGGCCACGTGCCCCTGGGAGAATCCATCACGCTTTACATTTCCACAGCAGTTGACTTTGCAGCTGATGCGAATGCCTTTTCAAAGAAGACTTGTATCAGCAAACATTTATTCTAAGGTCTGGATAGGAAAAGAGCCAGTAAGATGGAAACGGTATTCTCAGTCAGTGCCCCAGGCTTGCCTCCCCACCTCTCTGTTGCCCATGGCCCCCAGCCCCAAGGGGATGTTCAACCCAGAAAATCTCAACTTCAGGAGGGCTCTTGGCTTTGGAAGCCAGAGGAAGCAAAGCATGGGTGCTGGCATTCCAGGTGTGACTTGTGGGGTTCTGGAGGCAGAGTCTGGTGTGTGAAAGGGCTGGCAGGTCCTGGGCATCAGAAACAGTCAGGGCCATGTAGCCGCCATCTGGTTAATAGCTGCGGGCTCTTTAGCAGTGAGATCGGAGGATGAAGCAGAAGGTGCTCAGATGCTCATGCTGGGTCCCCTCTCTGAGGTCCTTCTTATGACCCAGAAGATGTGCCCTGTTCCTATAACCTAGTACCCTAGGGTCTCAGCTTTCCATCCTAGTGCTGATTTCTAGAGCAGTCTAGAGTCTGGGCCTACCAGCCTCTCCTGCTCCCCTTAGCTCTGTGGGAGGTGGGCAGAGTCTGGCATGGCACACAGAGCCTGCCAGTTGCCTCAGCCTGGACTTGCCAAGCACTCAATGTTGTCTCTACCAAGCCTGGGGCCATTGCTGATTTTTCTTCCATCCTGTATTAAATATGGTCAGTTTGGTGCTCAAGTGTAAGAGCTTTTGTGGATACCCCCGCAAAAAACCCCAAACGTATGCCTTTATTGAGTCCCTCCATCGCATACCTGTTTGCTATCTCATTTGTTTCTATTTATGACTATTCTTTTTTAAATGTTTTTTGGTACCAGGTCCTTGAACTCGGGTCCTTGCGCTTGCAAGGCAGGCCACCGAACCGCTGAGCTAAATCCCCAGCCCCTGGTTATGACTATTCTTATGAATTCCCCTCGGTTCCCTCTCTTCCTGCCCCCATCCCCTCTCTTCCTTCTTTACACTGGAATGGAACCCCCTCGGGGCAGGGAAGACTCCTGGTGCCTCAAACTCCCCCGTCTGCACTCACCATTCACTTCTCTGCCAACAATTTTCCCATGCAAGCAGCTGGTCCCTCTACCTCTTCTCTGTTAAAGCGTGTTTTTCAGAGTGTAGAACTACTAGGGAGTTAACACCAAGCAGCCCTCAACCAGCCATCGGAAAAGATTAGCAGGTCAGTGTCCAGCTCCTTGCCTTGGGATGTGACAGCTCTGATAATATTCTATACCGTCTCCCGGAGGCTTCTGCAAGGATGAGTCCCAATTTCCTAAACTGGAAATCCACATTAGCTTCTTTCCCTTCTCTGTATTACTCGCCATTCTTCTGCCTGGAGTTACCTGCTATAGTTCTGGGGGGGCAGCCCACCTGCTCTGTACTAAGCCTGCCTAGCAGGACCTCTAAGGCCACACCCATCACAGTTGGCCTCCTTTTTCGAAGAGCACTTGCTGAGGCGTTTAAGGAGGGAGGAGGCACAGTTTCTGGGGACCTGTCAGTTCAGTCCTTGAGTTGAAAGGAACAAGGAAACATTATGCTGTCAGAGAGCTGCTGCTTTCCTCCTCAAAGGCACACGCAGAAGCATCCCCTTCCCTACTGTTTCTCAGGAATACTAGTTCCTATCTGGTGGAGGTGGTCCATGAAAAATGAGTAAAGATGAGGGTGTAAAAGGTTTTCTCTCGTTTGGGAAAGGCATGCTGTCTCTTTAATGTGATTGGAAGCTCAGAATGATAAAGCCCAAAGGAAATGAAGTCAATCTTCCTCTGATTTTAACTAGAGGTGTGGAGTAATAAAGAAGGAATTAGCTTTGGAAGCAGATTGGTTTCATTACTCTGAGCCTCAGTTTTCTCATCTTAAGTGTGGGAATAACAGCTCACTTGAGAGAATGGTGTGCTGTGGATGGGTGGAGGTAGCTGGGTGGCAGTGTGTGTTTGGTGGGTTTTTAGATGTCTAGACAAGGAGATCCATTTATTTTGGAAGTCAAGGGAGTCTGTGAAATTAAGGCCAATGTTTTTTTGGAAGCTCTGTGGTAGTCAGATTGTCCCATATTTTCAAGTTGCTTTCAGATCTCTTGCGCTTCACGGTGACCATTGCTTTCAAGACAAACCAAGAGGCTGGTGTTTGTGTGTGTGAGGTGGGGGGAACCTGGCCCTGAGCCCCCTTGCTCCAAATGACTTATCTGGTTCCCTAAACTCTGTTGTACCTCCTGTCCCACACAGGGTCCTTGGTGACTCATACATTCTACACAGTGGCCATGGAGTTTTCTCCACTGTAGCATTTGGGTTTTCTGGTACTGGACCCATCACAGCCTTGATGTGATGCTATAGTTTGGATCTTAAATATGTCCCAAAGGTCTGTATGTTACAGGCTTACTCCTCAGCTTGGCACTTTTGGGAGCTGGTGGAAACTTTCAGTAGAGCCTAATGGAAGACTTTGAGTCATTGGGGTGTGCCCTCCAATAACAGTTATGGGATTCCTGTCTTCCTCTTTCTCTCTTTATCCATTTTTAGCCATGAGGTGAATGGCTGTGCTCCTCCATGTGCTCCCTGCCATGATGTGCTCTGCTCATCCTAGGCCCAAAGGACTGAAAACTTCAAAACTGTGATCCTAGATGAATCCTTTCTCTTTATAAGTTGAAAATCTCAATTGTCTGTAACAGTAACGTAAAGCGGATGGGCACATTTGGCCATCAAACTCTTCTGCTCATTGTCTCCCACTGCAGGGGGAAAGCCCATCTCACACTCAGTGGTGAAGGCAGCGCTCTCCCAACTCTTAGCTTCTCATAGGACCCTCTATTTTCCAACATTTCCAATGAACTTGAACTTGTAGGACCAGATTGGGCCTTTCTTCACAGACTTGGAGAAATCTATTCAGGGCTGGGTTTGAGAACAGTCTGTGTGATACTTCACCAGATCCATATCTGACTCCTGCTCTTTAAAATTAGCCAGAGATGAGTTTTCAGTGACTTCCCATTTAAATAAACTACACATCCATTTGGTTATACAGATGGTCTCCAACTTACAATAGTCAACTTATGACTTTTTGACTTTAGGATGATGCAAGAGTGATACCCATTCAGGACAAAGCATATATTGACTTTTGAGCTTCTCTCAGATTAGTAATATAAAGTACAACACTCTCTCGTGATGCTGGTCAGCAGCAATATGATCCCGAGATTAACAACCAATACCCTACAGTGGTCTGTGGGGCTAAGCTAGGATGCTTAGTAGGTTAGGTATGTTTAGCACATTTTCAACTTACACCATTAGGGTGAGTTTAGCACAATATAACCCCACTTTAAGTCAAGGAGCATCTGTATATATTTCTTCTTTCCTATTTGTATAGGGTCCTCCACCTCTTCAGAGGCTGCCTCCTACTTTGACCCACTCCTTTAGAAGTAGTGGTTATAAGTCCTCCTTGCTTATGCAAGCTGAACGTGCCACCTCTTTCTGCTGGGCCGTGACTGGTACACAGGGTCCTTGCATTTTAACTGATGGAGAATCTTAGTTACAACCCTGGGACTGTTTGTTCCCATGAGAACATTGTGTCTCCCAGAATATTCTCTACCTACAGGTCACAATTCCTATGCCCCAGCACCTGAGATGGTATAAAAATTAGAACTTGGCTATATAGTTAATGAAATTACATCTTTGTCATTTCACAAACATTCCTGGTCTTCAACAAATGGCCTTGATTATATTTCTCCTTATTTTTGTTTTTTTCTTTGTAGATGTCAGTTTTTGGAAAAGGCAATATCTTGAGCCCTAGGACCTGGGAATAAGGATGTACTTTTTGGCATTTTTATAACACTTATCAAAATGAATGGCTCTCTGTTAGAATTTTCAATCGATTTTATTTACTTTCTTGTATGTCTGTATGAAAAGCCCCTCTTTCAGGATTTTCTCTCTCTCTCATTGATTGGAATTACTGAGAGCTATCCCAAGGGCCTGGAATCTGGCTGGAAGGTGCTTGTGAAATTGGTATATTTCTTCTTAAAATGTAATTTTTCTTTTTAAAAAATCAATAGGCCCATTGTGATCCCTTTACTAGAGATTAGATCTGCTTTTCTTTAATAAATATTAGCATTTACTTCAGAATACCTCTGAACGATGTTTTGAGGGACATGAGTCTGATGGACTCTATCTGGAAGCTCCTGCAAAGGGTTGCCAAGTTTCTTACTTTGTTAGCGGATGAGTATTTCTATCATACAATACATGTTCAATGAGTATTTGTAGTATGAATGATTGCAGAGGTACTAGTTGCCTTCTGTCCTCCTCCCCATTGTGAACAGGCACAATCTACCACTGTGGGGAACATTTCCAGGGCCTGGGACATAGCAGGCTTGGGTGCAGATGCTGTGGGATTTTTGTAGTAACCGCCGAAAACCCATTCACACCCGGCAGCCCACAGTCTTTCCTTGTCCTTCTCTCATCCTTAGCTTCCAGCAGCAGCGCGGTTTGACGATGCGCTGGTGGACGGATTCTGGGCATTTTTTGTGGACTCTGATCTGAACGGTGCGGCCTCTCCTGAGGTGGTGGCTTTCCCTGGAATATTCCTGACTGCCTTGCTGGGCTGATCTCTGCTCCAGTGTGCACTATTTAGGGTGAGGACCGGGAAAGCCTCTTCCTGCAACTCTCCCTGGGCCACACTCCTGGGCCACCACCAACAAGGTGGATCCTTGAGGTGACACATTCATGTAAAAAAAAAACCCGCCATATAACATCATATAAAAAGATTCTACATTGCTATTGTTATGCCATGAAAAAAATGAAAGGCTAACATTTTGGGTGAATATGTTCATCTGTCTTCCAGCTGTTTGTTCTCGGGAGGGTTTATTTCTTATTCTGAGCATATGTCCTGGTTTTTGCTGTTAAAATGTTATTTCTTTCATGAAATGATAGTAATTAAAAATCTTTACTCGCTGAAATTAAAAAAATTTGCAAGTCACCCTATTTCTGAGCTCTGACTTGGAGGGTGAAGAGCTTCGGGCTTCTGTGTTGAGGGAAAGGGCATGAGATGACCACAGCTGTCTGTGTGAGCAGTGGTTTTTGGTGATGAATACAAAAATCCCATGGAAGCTTGAGCAGAGCCTGCTGTGTCCTGGGCCCTGGGGACATTCGGGAGAGCTGCAAACTGTCTTCACAGAGGGGAGAAGGGCGGAATGCATCTGGCCTTACTGCACTCATTCACTCTACAAATACTTATTGAGCACCTACTATGTGCCAACCATAGTTCTAGGGCCACAGCAGTGAGCATGACACATTCTCTGCTGTCAGGTAGCTCTCATTAGGGGTTCTGTCTGTCTGGAAGATTTACGGATTGCTCCTCCAACAGCTCTGGGAAGATAGTCATGACGCCTCCATCCTCACTGCAGGAAACCCGAAGCAGGGAAGTCATGACCAGTGGTAGCTATGCTTTGGTGCCCTGCTCTGCCTCCGAAGCTGGGCTCTTCCTGTGGACCAAGCCCCTCCCAGTGCTCACTCTCAGGGAGCAGTCTGACCCTGGGACACCCTTCCTCAGGGAATGTGCTGTGTGGGACCTTGGAGCTGGTCTGCTCTGTGCGACTTCTACTGCCTAGATGTTGTATCAGCAGAAGTCACAGGCCCTGATGATCCACTCTGACTCTGTCCCTTAAACTAGTCTTGCATAGCATAGCAATAGAACAGTGGAAAAGTCCTGGATCTCACTACGGCTCCACCAGCGATAGCCGAGTGACTTTGAGGCCACCCCTTCCCCTCCTCATCTTTGCTCTGGGTCTTCGCATCCTCACCAAGCATTTGCAGCCAATCATAAACTAGCACATGGGAGAGCACTACTTTGACCGCCCGGACAGTAGAGCTGCTCCATGAATGCTAGTTGACGTGGAGGTGCACACGCTGAACCTCATTCCTAGGCCTGCAGACTTCATTTGGCTCATTGATTCGCCTTTAAGTGATAGATTTCATAAGCTGAGGCACTCACCAGGATGGTGCAGGAAACCCAATTTGGCAAGCCCATGTGTTGGTACTGATGATGGTGAAGGTACCAGAGGAACCTCCGGCCCAGAAAGTAGATGCCAGGAATAGGTGGTCTTATCACTGGATCACCCTGGAGGAGCCCAAGGGACTTTCTTTGAAGAGAAGGCCACTTCTGTTCCCCAGTGGAGAAGCAGAGCAAGAAGAGGCACAGCCATTTCGCTCCCTCTGATGGACCAGAATGAGGAGTCCACAGCTGTGGGGTCTGGGAGCAAGCAGCAAAATCGTGACCCGGAGGAAGGTGCCCGGCTAGAGTCGAACATCTCAGACGAGCCCTTAGGCGAGTGTGCTGGAGGAGAGGTCAGCAGCTGAGACAAGGAAGAGCGGACTAGAAACCAGGGAAGGGGGCTTTACACACTCCTGGCTCCTGTCTGCCCTGGACACACATCAGAGTGGGCACAGTGGCCACCCGGGTTTGAGGCGGAGGCCTCCAAACCCCTGGGTTGAGGCCCCTAGCAGCCTGCTAACAAGGAGAAGGACTCATCTTGGAGGTAGACCCTTAGCTTCCCACTTTCAGCTGCCAAAGAGTGAACCCCGATAAGTGGCATTACCCACCGGCTGGCAGGCAGGCGGGGTGCCTGACAGCTACCAACACCCTCATGGCCGGTGGGTGTGGACAGGTTCAGCTGCAGGTAGGCTTGTCATTTGTCTATGGATCGTAGCTACAGAAAGATCAGATCCCTGGAGAACCCAGCAGGAGGCTCCTTCTCACTTAGCCTGAGACCTGAAGCAATTACCAGAATTATTCAGGCAAAAGTCCCACAATGGAGTCACCGAGTTGGGGAAAATGCAAGCAGCGTCTTCTTTTTTTATAAAAATCCTCCCTTCCCTATTGCAGAAGCTGTTGTGTTAACCTTACTCAAGCCTGGACTCAGCTGGGGTCTCATTGTGCGCCCCAGGATTCACACCAGCCCCGGCCTTGCCGACTCCTCCCAGGGTGATTGCGGCATCGAGTTAAAATTGAGCAGATTAGTAAATAGATTCTCATCTTTGTGCTACACAATAAATAGCACTGGGAAGAACACATGGCAGGATTACTGGGTAAAACCCTAATCAATCCGTTTGGGAGCCTTGCTGTGAGAGATCACAGAGGTGTTCACACGTCCCACGAGAGAGCAGCTGAAGTTGCTGAAACCTCTGCCAGGCACCTCTGAGCCGCCCCTCCAGGACCAGAACCTCTTATCAGTCCCTGTCCCCCTCTCCCCCTCTTTCTTTCTCTTTCTTTCCTTCCTTCCTTCTTTTCTTTCTTTCTTCATTTCTTTCCTTTTATTTTATTTTTTTCTGTACCGGAGATTGAACCCAGGGCCTCTGCACTGAGCTACAGCTCAGCCCTTAAGTTATTTTTTATTTGGAGGCAGGCTTTCATGTACGTCATTCAATTACTCAGGCTGAGCTTGAACTCATGAGTCTCCTGGCTTGGGTTCCCAGAGCCCCGGGATCACAGGCATGTGCCACCATGCCTAGCTCTTGCCTGGCCATTGGAGGAACTCAGACAATCTCTTCACAGCAGACTCTGAGTCCACCCAGATCAGGTGGGTCCCAGATGCGTTCCACCAGCCATGTGCCTGGGCCTGGCATCCCTTGGCCCTCATCCCATGGGTCTGGCCACTAAGCCTGGACTCCACCTTGAGTCTTGGAGGATCATTTGTACGTCTCAATGTATCTAGAATGGTTCTTAGCACAGAATAACTCTTTCAGGTGGTGAAGGGGGACACGGGATTGGGGACTCCTCTCTGCCTGTACCAAGGCCCCTTAAGGGGTTATCATTACATCCCAAGCAGGAGGCAGCTTCAGGCTTCTGAAATGGAAATTGAGAGACTGAAATCACAAGGAGAGTGGTTCTTGGGCTAATGGCAGCAGGGCTAACCCTGGATCCACTTGCTCAGGAGGTTCTTGTCATTCTAGGATAGGCTGAGCCCTATATACGCAAGGCCCACAGAAAGGCAGCTAGTTATCTGAGTCTAAGGATAGCAATGAAGGTAATGGGCAGGAAGGGGACAGATGGCGACCCTGACTGCTGATTACACATGTGTGACCCTGTGAATCACAACCAGGACTTCTGTCATTTCCAGCAATCCCTCCATCTTGGCGAC
The DNA here is from genome assembly GCF_012274545.1 of Fukomys damarensis. NCBI lineage: Eukaryota > Metazoa > Chordata > Mammalia > Rodentia > Bathyergidae > Fukomys > Fukomys damarensis. Next base: position 13,566,489 of record NW_022900935.1, read on the forward strand.
CCAGTGCACACCTTCTGTCCTAGCCTCATGACGTGAGCGAGTCACGTCAGATTCCTTCCTGCTTATAGCTTGACAGACTGCATTGGCTGGATTTATTTCCAACCATTCTCTTGTTTGCTAATTTAAGAGATGTCCATTTTCTAGTACCAAAATACAAATCCCTTTACTAGCTATCCAGTTTCACTCAATACGACAATCACTAGCTCAGTGCAAGCATTTTATCTTCCCAACCCATGAGATCACCTAAGAAATTAATCGGAAAGCATGTGCTGTCTTCAGGGCTGTATGCTCAATTTGCACATGTGTGTGTTAACTCCTGGGTGATCTCCTGGCTGCCGTGGCCTGCAAAACATGCAAACAAGGAGGGCTATTGGGAAGACATGAGCTGGAGAGGTCAGAAGCTCCTGCCTGATCTTGAGCCTCCAGAACCACGCTCCTGTGCTCAGAGCCAATCTGCACCCTGCAGTTTGGACTCTCTTCCTACTCCCATGCCCTCTCTGTGTTTCCGAATTCAGCTTTTTTGTTGTTGTTGTTCGGGGCTTTGCACACTCTTTCTGGTTTTGATCTTCTCTGGGGTCTCAGGTGAGAAACTCCATCTTCCTCTTTCATTCACGACAAGGTGAGAACTACGCAGAACTTCCCACTTTAGCTGCCCATTGTTTTCATGCTCATCTCTGTAATGGCTCTTCCAGGCCACTATGCGGGCAGAAAGATCTTAAGAATAAAGTAAACCTGACTTTAGATTTGGGCCACAGCTCCTCATTGCCTTTGGAACCTGGCATGGTGTCCTGTCTTCTGGGCACTTGAGAGAAAGTGTGCTTAACAGATGTCCACTGGTTTGCTGTTAATTTTGGCAAGGAATGGAGCTAGAAAGGGTGGATTCTAACATCTGGATCCATATGAGATGCTATGAATGTCTACTCTGTTGATCTACACAGCATTTCTTTCCCCCTTTTTGTGATTTCTTTGAGATAACCACATATCTGTTTCAATGATCAACAGATAATTGAAATGAACTTAGTGGCGTAAATGTTTTTGTTTTGTTTTGTTTTGTTTTCGGTACCGGGGTTCGAACTCTGGACCTTGTACTTGTGAGGCAGGTGGTGGAACCACTGAGCTAAATCTCTGGCCCTAAATTTTTTAGAAATGTCTTTTATGATTCTGTATATTCTGTGAATTCAGCAGGGTGGTCTTCCTACTCTTCCTGATATCAGCTGAGCTGCATCCCTTGAGGTTGGGGTGAGCTGGAAAGCCACTCATATGGATAGTACTGGTTCCAGCAGTCAGCTAGGAGTTCATCTGAGGCCCTTGATCTGACCACCTCAGTTCTCATTGATGACCTCTCTATGTTCCTTAGGCTTCTCAGGACAGAGTGGCTAAGTTCTAGTAGGGAGCATTCCCAGAGCCTGGAGCAGAAGTCACAGATTTCATAAGCCCAGGTTTGACATAGAAAAGTACCTCATCCGTGGCACTGTCCTGGTCAGAATGGTCACAAACCAGCCCAGTTTCAAGAGGAGGAGGAATGCATCACACCTGTCAGTGCAGTGCATGCTGAAGAGTTTTGGGCCCTTCTTAATCTACTGTTTTAATAGGTTTTGTGTAGCTATAACAGAATGCCTGAGACAGAGTAATTTATAAAGAACAGAGATTTATATGTTAGATCTCTGGAATCTGGGAAGTCCAACATCAAGGAGCCTGGAATTTATGAGGGCTTCCTTGCTGTGTCATTCCATGGTGGAAGGCAGAAGGGCAAGAGAGTGCACACTAGAGAGGGAAAAAGGAAGGGAAACAGACTCATCCTTTTGTGATGGTCTCACTCCCCAAATAATTAACTTACTTCTGCAATGACACAATCCGTTTATGAGTACGGAGCCCTCCCAAAGGCCTCACCTCTCAACACTGTTGTGTTGAGTTAGATTTCATCGAGTTTGAGGGACCCATTCAAACCATAGCACCAAACCCACCTAAAACTGGAAAACTACCCGAGGAGGTTTTGTTCAGAGCTCTAGGCCCCTCATAACTGAGATAGACAAGTGGCCCAGATCCAGACAATCAAACTCTCTGTCCCTACTTCTAGGGACACAGGCCCTACAGTGGCAATTAGATCAAGAATAGGCAGCAGGATCCACTTAGACCCCTCATCAAGATTCAACAGACTGTAGCAGGAGTTTGATCAGCTGGGATGACTGAAGCCTAAAGCTGTTTGTAGCCTGAGATCTCTTTGAAACCATCACCAAAATTCTGCCTTTGGAAACAGTAATGCAAATATTCGGGAAGGAGCAGAGCAGGTAGAGAATTTGAGAGAGTGGGGAGAGGACAGTAAACAACAACGATGATGATAAATCCTCTGTAGGCTCATAGTCCTCGGATGTCTAACTATATAAAGTAACCAAATCTCATTTTGCTAACACTAGTTTGAAATTAGCTCTTTTTTTCCCCTCATTGAGTTTATTGGTACATTTTAGGTATACAGTACAGTTATATTCATCATTGGGGTCTACAGTTAGAAAGGTTCTAGCTAGGAGGAAGCCATTCATTACGGTTTGATTTCTTGTCTAGAAAATAGTCTCAATAGAGGTAACAATTACAGGCCAAGTACTGTCCCAGGGTAATGCAAACATTTCTTTATGTAATGCTCATAGGAACTTCGGTGAGTAAAAAACTATTTTACCCAGTTTTTAATAGAAGAAAACAGAAGCTCAGAGAGGTTCATGCCCTATTTAAAAGTAACACAACCAGTATACGGCATAGCTTTACTTGAACTCTTTTAAGCAATAAACCTATGTTCCACCCACTACTCTGTACTGCTCCTGGCAGCTCACGTAGACCAGGCAGACAAGGCAAGGTTAGAGTGTGGAGGGTTGGTATGACTTTCCGGGCAAATGTGACAGCAACATAAGGCCATAATGAGAAAAGGGGATCCTTTAGTCCTTGTAAATTCTTCTTTGGGGCATCTTCCTAGAATCACCAACTCGTGGTTATAATTAAGCAGATATGGGCCATCAGGTAGTCTACTATTTTGGGAAAACGGTGTCTCTGCATTTCACAGGCACCCCCTGGTGTTAACTAGACAGGAAGAGGAGAGAGACGGAGTGAGCATGCAGGTTCCTCTGTCCTGCCCTAGGGTCCCTTGAACGGTTCTGCTCAGGCTTCTAAGTTCTCTGCTGGGCTCTTGGGCTCCTGTGGGGATGACTGCCCCTCTTTCATTTGCAAGCCACTCTGACGATCCTCAAGGAAGTGGGTGTCAAATGAGGAAGTGAGTCTGCAGAGCCGATGAGGGCAGAGTGGAGATTAGACAGTTGGCCAAATACAGAAATGACCCCTCCCCACCCACAAACATTTGTCTCAGTACCCGCTCCCCATAGGGGTCAGGTCAAGGCTGAGATGTCATAGCTGGCAAATGTCTGCATAAGAGAGAGGCGGGCACTGCACTCACATTTACTGAGCACCTATAAAGTATTTAGCCAGTAGTAAACCTTGGATGCCACTTCAGATACTGAAGCAGATACAAAACCTCCTCCCTGGATCGCCTGCTCTATGGCCCTAAGCAAGAATTATGCAGAATTCAATTTACCTCTTGATGGAAATGCACTTGAGGCCCAAGTGAAATAAATAAGTAAAGCACACACCTGATATACTAAACATACATTTTCCTGTCAGCGATGGTTCTGCCCCCGTGGGGCTTGAGTTAGAATGTACAAGTTGAAGCTACTTTTAGACACCTGCTTCTCCTGAGGCCTTGGAGACAGGATGGAATCCTTAAAATTTCTCTGGTGGAGGAGCCCCCTTTGCAGCTCTGGGGATGATTAACCTCGCCATAATTGCCTTCACTCCCCCTGGCTCCTATTTGAGGCCTGGGTTTAGATGTCATCCCTCGCACTCCAAATTCTATTGACTTTCACAATAACCTTCAGGGCTTCTTCCAGTGGAACATGGAAAAGCTCTTTCTTGGCAGGAGACGTTAAAATCCAGTTCCCATGAGACGCATCAGTAGTGATATCAGCAGTCACTTTGTCCCCATTTGGGCAACAGGAGGGGAGCACTGACCATCTCTTAAGGGACAGCCAGGGAGGTGCAGGGACCCTTAGTTGGCAACTGAGAGAGGGGTATTTTAGATTATTTCTTCCCTCATGTCTTGGTAGCTATGGATGTCCACACTTACTATGCAGCCCCTGCTGGTGGCTGTAACCAATCACAGTGCTAGCCAGTCCCCCCCCCTCCCCAGGGCTTGCAGATACACCTGTCAGTGGCTAAGCCACCAGCCCTTCTGCCCATCAGGCCTTCAGAATGCACCTCCCTCCCCAAAAGAACAGGTCTCTTGAACCTTTCCTGTCCCCTCCTTTACCCACAGAGCCCTGGGACGATGGCTCTTTGTGGATCCTGGTAGCCCCTTTGCTGGAGCGGGACTCGGTTTACTTCCCATACCTACCAATGCACACTTAGCAGAGTGAAGATGGTTTCTGTGATAATCTGTAGGACTGCCATGATAAAATGCCACAGGCAGGTGGCTTAAACAACCGAAATTCATTTCCTCAGAATTCTGGAGCCTTGAAGTCAAGGTCAAGATCAAGGTTGGTCACTAGTCGAGTCTATCTTCCTGGCAGATGGAGCCTTCTACCTGTCTTCATATGACCTTTTCTCTCTGTGTATGAGTGGAGACTGAGAAAGTGGTAGAGCTCTGATTCTTTCTCTTCTTATAAGGACTTCAGTCCTATCAAATTAGGACTCTATCTCTATGACCTCATTTAACCTTAATTACCTCCCGAAAGGCCTTATCTCAAATGCAGTCGGAGTGGAAGTTGGGGTTTCAGCTTATTAACTTGGGGAAGACAATTCTGCCTCTAATAATCTCCTTCCCCAGGATAAACCCAAACACTGCGCAGAGCCTGGAGACCACTTATCCCCCTTTGACCAGAATCCTTAAAAGCCAAGGCCAGATTTGAGCTTTCCCTATGTTCTTGCATGTGTTCTTAGGATAATCACAGCCATTTTCATTGCACTGAAAAATACAGACAGACTCAGAAGTCTCTCCTGAGCCTCCAGAAGCTCTGTGGATCCTGCTTAGCTGCCCAGTCCATTCCATAGTTCCCCATCATTCTCACCCTGCTCTGTATGAGTGCCTGTCAGAAAGGTGCATCAAACCTTGGGAACTTCCTTCTCCACTGTGAAGCCCCTGCCTCTCGGTGTGGCGGAAGGGGCTGGCTAGAAGATGAGGACCTGCAAATAAGGGCTGGAAGGCTTGGGGAGAGAAGGCACCAAATGCTCTCTCAGTGTGGCTTGTTGTGGAGCAAGCCTGTGGGTGGATGCACCAGGGGACGAAGAAGGTCAAGTGGAGGTTCAGAATAGCTGCCTACAGCAAAGCCACCTCCGTCTGACACATCTGGAACTCCCTCACCTAGCAGCATGCCGAAGGCTCCTTTCCAATGAGCAAGACTGGGCCTTGCGCTTGTAGCTCTGCTCCTTTACTCCAAGGGCTGTTGGGGGAGGGGGTTGCTGTCCACATCTTCCTAACCCCAGTGAAATGTTGAAACACAGCCTTGCTTCCATCTGCATCTCCCTGGGCTTCGGTTTTGCCTTTCCAGGACACTTGAGAGAGGCTTCTCCTCTTGTATCAGGTGGACTTGATGGATCTGTTGTGTGCAACTGCACTGAGATGCCCCACAAATGGTCCTGCCTTCCAGTCTAAGAAGCAGTGAGACCCTGCTGGTTTCCTACAGTCCCAAAACGGGGCCAGAATTCCCTGGAGATCCATGACGCCTTCTTGACCTGGCTGCTGCCTCCCATTATGTCCATATTTATGTTACCCCAGCCTTATCTCGCTTCTGCAGTTCATTTTTTATTCATTCACTCAACAAATATAACACAGAGATTCCAATTATGAGCTGGGGCTACAACAGTGAACAAGTCAAACAAGCTTCCTGCCTGAATACAGCATATTGTCTAATCTGGAACTGCAAAAGAAACCAGCGATGAACATATAAAGGGTACAGACCCTGAAGAGGACAGCAGTGGATGCCGTGGGAACATCTGGTCATGGCCTGTGCTGGTTTTCCAGGGCTGCTGTTGCTAATCACATCCATGTTTTTGTTTAAAACAACAGAAATCTATTTTCACAGAGTCTCAAGATCAGGAATCTGAAATCAAGGTGCTAGTGGTGGGTGTGCTCTCTGGAAAGTTGCCCGAAGAGGACCTTGTCTGTGTCTGCCTAGCTTCTGGTGGTTGCTGGTGGGCCTTCCCTTCTCTGCCTGGCAGCTACATCCCTGCCTCTAGTCTCATGGCCTTCTCCCCGTGGGTCTGTGTCCAACTTCTTGCTTATAAAAACATCAGGCATTATTTGAGGGCCCATCCTAATCCAGTATGGTCTCAAGTTGCCAACCCTATTTCTCAATAAGGTCACTTTCACAGGTAGTTGGAGTAGGAGGATTTGCACATGTATTATAGGGAAATATAATTCAATTCACAATAGGACTCTTTATGTGGACCTGGATCATCAACTTCCTGGAGGAAGTAAAATTAATTTTTGTAAGTGAGTAGGAGTTAGCCAGGGAAAGAATGAAGTCCAGGGCAGAAGAGAGGTTGAAGCTCTGGAAACAATATAGGACATTTGGTCTTACTGGAGCATTCATTGGAAGTAGGACTGTTATGTGAAGGAACCAGGGCTGGAAGGTACAGGGTCCTGCATTACACGTAAAGGAGTTTGGATTCTATTCTCAGGACAATAGGAAGCCACGGAAAACTTTTATGCAAGAGATTGGCATGGCTATATTTGTATTATAGAAACATCTATAATATGGTCACATGAAGAATTGATGAAAGGGTCATCCTGTGAACAGGGAGGCAGATGAGGATTACTTCATCTTAGTCCAAAGTAAAGAGGATGGCTTAGACCATGATTAGGGCATAAGAAGTAGAGAATGGTGGGTGGGTTGGGGAAATATTTATGAAATGGAATCAATAGTACTGTATGATTGAAGGAATGTGGTGAAATGAAAGAGAGGAACAAATGGGTTTGGGGCTGGCCTCTGGTCCATCAAATTCTCAGAAAGGATGGATCACACTGCTCACTGGGGCTTAAGTAAAGAAGGTGAAGTCCCTTACCTAAGGAATGTACACAGGTGCTTAGACTTTGATATAAAATGAACACATCATTTACACAACATGGTGCCAAGTACCTGGAGGGTGAGGGTCCTTCACAGAAAGCTCTGGTCAGGTTTCTGTCAACATGGAAAAGCCAAACATTATTATATTGTTTGGAGGTAGTGAGTTTCAAAGGAGAATAGTCCAGTCAAGGACATGACCTTTCAGATGGAGGTGGGATGGGAATACAGCAGGGAAGAGGGGAGATTGGCTAAAGGAAGAGTGAGCTCTGGGGTCACTATGACGCCCAACTTCTTTATGACATTTTCCCATCTCCCCTTTCACCTCCTTCTTTACCTTCTCCCAGAGCTGTGGACTAATGATTTCTGTGCCCCCTTCTCTACCTTCAGCTCACCTGGACTTACCTTTCTACCCCTGGACTGAGGCCTCCAACCTGGTCAGCTAATGGGAGGCTCTCAATGGGCCTCTCAAGCTGGTTGCAGGCACACAGTCCCATGACAAGTCCCAGCAACTGCTAACCCAGAGCAACTCTCAACGAAAGCAGTTGACCAAGAAAGTTGGAAATGAAGTTACATTTTAGAGTCTTAGAATTACAGAGGTTTTAGAATACTGGATGAAAAAAAACCCCAGGATAATAAGAGTTGCCAATTATGTGAAGAGCTTTGCGTGAATTATCTCATTTGATCTTCACAATCCCTTAAGTATTGCTCTCTCTGTTTCACAGATGAGGAATGGAGGTTTAGAGGGTTAAGTGACCTATCCACAGTCACACGACTTGCCCAAGGTCATACAAAGTCAGGAAGGAAACTCAGGTCTTTTTGATGTTTTTTTAAAGCCTGGGATGTTGATTTCCCATCTCCCAGCAGGGAGGATCTTTGTTGCACCATGACCCCCACAACTCCATCAGTCAGAAGAGGGACGGCCCCATGCCCAAATCAACACCACAGCCAGGCTTACTCGAGATTTAAAAAATGATCTCAGATACAGAAATTATGTTAATGATATTCTTTGCATCGTAGCTCATTATCATAAAAAGTCTATGCAAGGCCTTCTGTTGTTTTATGAGCTTCCTCCCTGTTTTATCCTCAGTACTCCTTCCTATTCCCTTTCTTTCTCTAGGTACTCACTCCAGTATATATGATATATAGCCTTATATGCTCATGGATCTTGTTAAAATCTAATCTTTTTTTTGTTGTGTGTATGTGTTTTTAATTTACACTAATGGTGTTATGCTATAAATCTTGTTTTGGCTCTTACTTTTCCCCCTCTGCACTATGTTTTAAGACCTACTCTTTACACAGCTAGTTCATAGCTTCAAACGCACCCACCATCTTCTTCTTATCGATTCTCTCAGGGTTCAGCAAAACAGAGACAGTGATTGAATTATCTTTCTAGTACATTTCTCTCATGAATCTGTACAGGAATAGCTCTGGGATGTATACCCAGGAAAGGATTTCTGGCCCTTAGACTTCATGCAAACATAGTTATACAAAGTATTTCCATAACACTTTTCAGAATCTCTGCCAATTTATTTTGTCATTAGCAAGGATTCCTATCTCTCTATTTTCCCCCAGTACTTGATTGCAGCCTCCTCTCTAATTGTATGACTCCCTGGAGATTGGTTGGCATGCAAAAATGAGGTGAAAAGACCATGCCGGTCACCTACTTCAGAGTAACACTTTCTCCCCAGCTGCTGGTATCAACAACTGCCCACATACCACCTGGCCTATGGCATCTGCAAATCTACCTCTTTCTTTATATTGATGGCTCTAGCTATATTTCATCAGAGATGTCCATAAGCATTAGGTAACGATTAGAATTAGTTGTGCTCTATGGTGTTCTTGTGTCTGGGGAGTACCCATCCTATTGGAATTTTCTCAGACTTTGGAATGTTTCACTGCAAGTGCAGCCAGGCTTCTCATTTCTAGCACTAGCCCAGCACTGCCTTAGTTGACCTGGTCTTCCCAATCTCAGGTTCTTTCTCCTGCTTACCCATATACACACTCTCCTGCCTAGGTGAGAATCCCAACATTCCCTCCTGCCTGGGACAGATGACTATTTTTTACATGAGTAGCAGAATAACTTGTCGAAAACTTAGCTTTGTATTTTCATTATGGTAGAAAAGACATTTTCTTAAATTTCTCTGTAGTTGGAGAGACTCATTGGGAAGACGTGATGCCTCCTCACCTTCCATTCTGTTCTTTTGGGTTTCCAAGGTCAGATTTCTTCCTGATTGACCATCAGAATTATCTTAGTTATGTTTTGCTCTTTGCTGAGACAAAATATTCAACACTCAACTCAAAGTTAAAGGAGGATAGGTTTCTTGTAGCTCACAGGTTGTAAAGTTTCAGCCCGTAATCAGCTGGCTTCAAGACAGAGTGGATGAGAGAGGGCCATTGCAGAGGAGAAATAGTTTATGGTAGGCAGAAGGTAGCAAAGCAGTAAAGTAGCAAACAGCAAGCAACTGCAGCATCCCTCTTTCTGTCCCTTATATTTCAGGCAGGCTACCTAAAGGGGCAGGCAGAACTCACACCCACCATGCAGCACCCTTAGCATCACATGCCCTAGATCCAGCCACCTTGAAAAGCCCTGCCCAAGGCCGCAGGAGGCTTTGTTGGGGGGACATCTGGATACAAGCCATAACAAAGATGTACCGTGGGATGGAAAGTGCAGTAAATTCTCTGTGTTTTGAATTAGGCAAAGGAGTTGGTCTAGACCTGACAGTAACTGAGTCAGGTTAAAGAAACTGGCCTAGGTCTGACAGACAAATTGCTCTAAGGTTGCAAACCAACTCAGAAATTATAAATGATGTTCTATCCCCGGAGCAATCACATGTAAGTGGAAGAGAAAGCAAAGGAGCTGATGTTTAGAAAGAGACTACATTGAAGCAGAAGAGCATAGCAGAGCAGAGATGAAAGACCATATGGAACCAAGAACAGAAACAAATGGGAAGAGTCACTGCTTGACAACTATATCGGTTTATTGTTGTCACAAGTATTCTGAATAAGAGACAACCACAAATTCTCAGTGTCATATGACAAGTCGTACTTTTTAGTCTTTGCCTCTTTTGATCATCTGGCCTTGGTTGATAGAGGCTGGGCTTAGGGAATCAGTTCTGTGAGTCTCAGCCAGGATCCCTTGTGCATCTGTGGCTGGCTTGGGTTTGGCTGATCTAGGCTGGGCTCTATTGGTAGTAGCTCAGCTTCACATCTTCATTTTTCTCCTGGAATGGATGAACTAGCCCAAACATGTTTTCCCCACAGCAGTGGCAAAGTTTAAGACGGCAAACCCAGTGGCGCATATGCTTTCCAAAGCTCTGCAGTTGTGCAGCTTTGAAATGATTCCAACTACTTAGATAGTTTGATACATGAACGATACCTTTTTTGCTGTGATAAAAGTTTGGAGCCTACTTCCTGTCTCCTCAAGAACATGACAGTGAGCTCTCCTTCCCCTCAGCAATGGTACATCACACCTTATCTGACTGCATAAGTGAGCTGTTGACCTCTTCTGGCCTTCAAAATACAAATAAATCAGTTTTTGATGGACACTTTGAGAGCTAGGCTGTGACAAGCCACACTCTATCAGTCAGATGCTTCTCGAAGACTGATGGCTCAGGCAGCAACAGGGCCACATGTTGTTAGTCTTACAGCCACTCTCTGAAGGCTCTTAACACCAATACCTGGTAATGTCAGGAGACCTGACTTGTTATTGTGGATCTCTGCTCTGTTGGAGTCTGCCTTTCCTGAGAAAGTTGGTGTATTGAAGACACACCTCAAATTTCAATTAGATTTTATACTCCACAGAGGCACATCTCTACCCTAACTCAGCAACTAGACTTTAATCACTCTGCAACCCACTCACTATGTAGTCAGTTAGTGTACTTCATCTGTAGTACATTTTCTGTGAGCTTTGTTCACATTATTTTCCCCTTTTCAAGTCTTGTGAAAACAAGGAAAATTGTCTTTGTGTGGAAATAAACTGGATGATTTGTGAAATCATATGCAGATCATCTTCTTTTTGTAGCTATTCAAGACACTTGGTTGCACAATACTTGTTGTGATTTAACTGGCCGAAGAGTCCACACAGTAAAGGGTAGAGAATACTAGAGGGATGAGGATTTGGGGCAATTATTGCATTCTACTTTCAAAACATTTCATTCCTATGAAGATTATTCTTTCTCCTTTACCTTATCTCATTTGTGTGGCTTTTCCTTTCTTTACCTAATAATTGCTAATCAAGGAAATAAAAACTACATTTCTTTTTTTTTCTGTGATCTTGTAAAACCTCAGGATATGGGTGAGGTGGCCAGCTTGGCTTCTTTCTGTCTTTCTCATGGGAGAGAGCATAGGATTGGTTAGAAGACACACTGGATTCTTGACCAGGCCCAAGGAGAGACATGAGTTTAACCAGCCTGGGAGAAAGGACCATGAAAGGCTTGTTCTCCTTAGACATTCGTTCTAATGAAACATCTAGGGAGCCTGGTGGAATTGATCCTCTTGGCCAGGGTTTCTCACAGGAGAGGTCTGTCTGGAGAGGTGAGGGGTTGAGGCACAGCCTCTGGGTACCAGGTGGAGTGATTCTCAGCATCACATGGAGTGTCAGAGAGGTCTGAAAGGCCACTGTGAAGGACACCAGGAGATATTTGTTCAGGAGAGGAAGACCTGGTATGAGGCCAGGAACCAAACCCATTAAAGAGCCAAATAAGACCAAGTTCAAGGCTTAGGACAGAGGGCAATTAGAAAGGCTCTAGCATTGTGCTCCCATAAGCACCTGGAGCTTTGCCTCCCCGGATTCAAGAAGTGGGGCAGCACATGACTGCTAGATGTGAGGCAGCTTCTGATGTCTTTCCATACCTGGATCCTACTGGCCAGGGGCTATGTGTGTTTACTGCGCTTCAGTGGGGCAGGGGCAGATAAGTACTAGAGAAGCAAGCATCCTGAAACTTGAGTATCCAGGCAAGTGCTTCTTCTACCTCCCTCCTTCTTCCTACCTTCTTGGTGGGTGAGGACAGCTTGGGCAGACCCTGATGCCTGCTAACACTGCTGTAGTTATCGTTGGTCCCAGTAGTCCTATCCCTCACCTACAGAAACTGCTCAGGATCCAGATCCTTGGGAGTTTTATGGGTGGTGAGGATGTATGAACCAGAATAAGTTTGACTCTTTGAACCCCACCCCCCACTGAGCTGGCAGTAAAATCAATTCTGGTAACCTGAGCAGCAGGAGAAAGCAGGCGAGAGTAACAAGAAACTGTCAAGGCCACTTTCTCACCTGCACAATGGGGAAGAGAAGGAAAAACTAAGCCAATAAGAGCACAATGATTGTGTATTGATGCCTGCTACAGGGTGGACTTTGGACTGAATAATTGGATGCAAAGCTGCATGAGGTATTGACCTGGAGCTGATCCCACAGTGGGTGAATGAGAAGTACACATGTATATACACAATATGCATAATAGGAGAGAAGTTAGAAAGCTATTTGAACCCAGAGCAAGCAAGCCTAGCCAGCTTGGCCAGGGAGTCCATATCCCCCAGCACAAGCCAGGTTATGCTGCAGTAACAACCAACCCTAAAGCATAAGGATGGAACGCTTTCGTTCTTTATTGTGCAATGGCAAGGTGTGCTGTTTCACTTCGTTGCTGTTCTTATTCTGGGAACCAGCTTCAAGGAGTGATGGCCACCTGGTTTCTATACCAAAGGGAAGTATAAACCGGAGAGTCCAACATGGGCAGGCAAATGTGAGGACCAGAACTGTTACACATTACTCTTGCCCACAGTTCATGGGCTAGAGCTAGTCACATAGCCTCAAATGCAATAGCCCGGAGAATGTTATTCATTCTATTGTGTGCCTGGCTTGTGGAAAAATTGGAAAATCTGGTGACCAGAACTCAGAACTGCCACAGAATTCTACAGGTACTTCACAGAGCAAGAGAAACTTCATTTGGAGCTTGCAAAAGGCATAGGTGATGAGGCAGAACACTCAGTTCATGGAGACCTATAAATGCAAGGTACGTCCCAGGAAGCCTGAGGACATCAGGCAGTCTGGGGCCCAGGGTGAAAGGTGGGGTGACCTCAGGATAAAACTTCTTGTGAGCTTTGCTTGGGGCCTTGGAGTCTATCCTTCAGCCCCATGCAGGGAGCAGGCATCTTTCGGCTGCACAGTGCTGGGGATGCTTAAAAGGGAAATGCCCAGGAGGATTTGGGGAGAGCTATATTGGGCACTCAGCTTCCCAGGCAGAGGTCTGCAGTCAGCTGCCCTCAGCCATCACTGTTTTTGTTTCCCTGGATAATGCTTTTTATAACTCTGTAACACCTAGAGTTTGCTTTTATTTTAAAGATGTGTGTGTGTGTGTGTGTGTGTGTGTGTGTAAAACCCTGCTGTGGTGATTGGGGTGCCATTTGAGATTTTTGGGGTGAATGAAATTGTGTTTTTTTGTTGGCCTTTGGAGATGGAAGGGTATACCATAGATGCCAAGAATCTGGGAGCCCTGTGTACATCAGAGGTCACTTCCAGAGATCCCATTAAAGCTGTACCTCTTAGGTCGTCACAGGACCAAGAGGGGGCAATACAACTTTATGATGACTTCTGAGGACGAATGTCTCTGAAGACACAGACAGTTGCACTTTCAAGTTCCCGTCGTTCCGGCTAATTCACTTGTTAACACAGAGGGAGGCAGCTGAGCAGGAGGGAACTGTGAAAGGAGCTGCAATGTGGGACAGGCTTCGCTTAAAATATCTTTATCGAACTTGAGCCCGCAGAAACAAGCTGGAGCCACTGCCCCGAGATAGGGGCCTTCCCCAAGGGGTGCCCCCTGGGAAGGGAAAAGCCTTGCGCAGCTGGGAGAGGACCTTGGTTCTCCTTCCCCAGAGGGGCAAGTGTTGCAGAAAACACTTGTTTTCCTTTTCTCCTACATCCCCCACTTTCTCCCTGGGGAGCTGCGTCCTTTGTGCTGGTGAACCTGACACTTACTGGCCATGTTCCTAGGGAGCGGGGTTACACAGTCATGATGGTCTCTCTCTCATGCTACCATCTCTCATACAAATACCATCTGCCTTGAAGAGCTAGGCCCCTCTCTTCTTTCTCTAGGCCCTCAGGTTCTCGCGGTAGTATTTACCCTCAAGGATGCTGTTTTCCATTCTGTAAACAGATGGCAAGTCAAGTTAGTCCTGCGCTATAGGGCTGGCTACCTTGAATTAGAGACTTAGAGTAGGGTGTTTCATTTTGGCCTCAGGTCCAAGTCACCTTGTTCAGTGTAGCAAAATACAGAGGCCCAAGTAAAGCTCGTCACTGGTTCCATTTTGCCTTTTGTGTCCCTTTTCTAGAGTACAGAGGGAGGAAGGGCCGGGACATTAACCCTCAGCATGCAACATGAACAAGTTTCCTGAGCCCTGCTAATCTTAAGGTTTCTTTCTTCTCTCTACTGGCTTTGTGTACCCCTGCTTGTGACTATGGTAAAAGAGTCCCTAGACAGGGAACCAGAAACGTCAGACTTGTGTTTCAGTGTGGATCCTCTGGCAAGGATGGATTGGAGGAAGGTGTGCTGGAAAGGGGCCCAGAGAGAGTATGACAAGAATGGAAGTCAGGCAATGCCTGAAAGGAAAGCTTCAAAGTATCCATCAGGGTTCAATGAGAAAAACAGAGCCAATAGTGGAATATGGAAAGATTTATTGCCAAGAATTGGCCTCCATGACTGTGGGGGTTGGTGAGACAAATCCAAAATCCATAGGGCAGACTGTCAGAAGAACAGGTTGGACCTATGATGTGGGGTAAAGATTTTACATGCAGGTAGACATTTATCTCCCTCAAGGAAGCCTCAAGTCTACTCTCAAGGCCTGTCAGTGGGACATATCATGTCTTTCAGATTATCTCAGGCAATCTCCCTTATTTTGAATCATGGGATTTGAATCACTTTTACAGAATACCTTTACATCAAACTCTGGAGTGCTAGTTGATTGAATAACTGGGGATTACAGCCTAAGAAAGTTGTCACATAAGTCACCATCCCAGAGGCTTTGTCCATTCTCTCTATGCCAGAGGCTCTGATATTTTATGACAAGACTCACTTAGCGTTGCTTTGCTTGTGGCCATGATCCCATAGTGGCCTCAGTGCGTACCAATCCTCACCTGAGGTAGTGAGGAGCCAGGCTGAGGGAGCCTCTTCAGAGCTCCAGAGGAGGACATTGACCTTCAGGAAGATGTCTCACAGATCTGGGCCTCCTTGTTGCCTCAGGTGTAACACAGAGATATTTATGCCCCTTCAGAGCTGTACTTGCGGATTAAATGAGCTAGCAGTGACCTGTCAGCTATAACCAGGACAGGTATGTCAGGATTTCTTTCTGATAGAAGCTATAATAAGACCGTACTACTTCTACAACAAAAATAATAATGAAGATTGTAAAAAATAATAATTTATAGTATCAGTATCCAGGGCAAAAACCTCTTCACTGACAAGGCTGATGTTTTTTACCTATTACTAATCATAGATAATTCTGTTAATATGTTAGATTCTAGAAATGTAACAAAAATCAACACTTAAAGGCACGAAATATCTCGAGAAGTATTTCAGAAAGTTATGTGGAGCTATTTCAAGAACTTGGGAAGAAATGACATTTATGTGACTCGTTTCCTACATAATTTCAGAAAACACCCACTTATCTTCTCACATCAAGCTGAAATGTTCCTTCCTCGGCGAAGCCTGCCCTAGTGTCCCCAGGTCTGGCATGTGCTCCATCCTCAGTGGACAATGGAGGACAGATGTCCAAACTCAGACTCTGTCACTTACCGCCACCACCACCCACCACTCCCCACCCGCTATCATCCCCAAATACTCACCCTGCCTCCACACTTCTCCACGCTAGTGTATTCTGATCCTCACTTCCTTTTGAGAATGGGACAGAGGGGCCTGGATACCTGTACCCTCCACACCTGCTATGTGTTGTCTCTGAGAAACTGAGTGCCTGGGGACCCAGGAGAAGGTTGTACTGCGTCTTTTTCTCTATGGGAGGCCACTGTGTCTTAGGCATTGTGCCTAATGCTTTGCTTGTCTCACTGTATTTATTCTCTAATAAAACACTAATAGCATCTAACATGTATAATTTACTGTCTTCACATTACAGTCACTTTTCTGAGAACATGGCGTATATCAACTCGCGTAATTCTTATCGTTAATGAGTAGATACCTTTACTATCCTAACTGTACAGATGGTAAAACTCAGCTTAGAGGACTTGCCCAAAGTCCTCCAGGTTTGTAAGTAACAGAGTTAGTTTGCAAATCCAGACTCATCTACCTCCACCGAAAGGTCCTAGCCATTGCCCCCCCCATCTCCATAAATTAGCAGCGCAGAAATTGCTGTTTCTATTTCACTTTGCCATTTGCTCTTCCAGCCTCACCCACTCGCTCTCACATTCACGTCCCTAAGATATTCCTATTAGTTTGGATTTGTGTAACCCAAACATTGTCATCTGAGCTCCATAGTCCTCTCGACGCGCCCAGTTAATCCCACCGCTAGTCCCTGTCTCCTTCCTCCAGCCCCATCCCACCCTCCGCTCCGTGAGCTCCCCCTCCAAGGGGTCAGAGAACGGAGGGAGCCTGACAGTCCAGTCCACAGTGGCCTGTGACACTCTGTCCAGGCTTCTCTTCCTTCTTTTATCCCACTGTACTGTCTGGCTGTCTCTGTTTCTTTGCTGGTCTGTGAACTCCTTTAGGGCACACATTGCGTCTTATTTAGTTTCCTCTTCTCAGATCCTGACTCAAAGGAACAAATGAAAGAGGGAGTTGATCTGCAGCATTAGTGGGAAAACCCCTTCTGAGGAACAGGGTGGAAATGGGGCCAATGGGAAAAGTTAGGGGATTTGCGGGGCTAGCTGAGCCTTCTTAGCTGCTGGCTAAGAGCAGACTGGAGAGCAGCAGTTTGTATTTTCACTGAAAGCTAGGCGCTTTTGAAGCTGAGGAACCCATATGAGGGCCAGGGTTCTGCCCAGAACCAGGAGGCTATGGAGCGGTGCTGACAGGGCCTTTAGTACAAGGGCCACAGTCAGGATTTCTATGCCATTTGCATTATTAAAATTCACTGTTACTTCCAGGGAAAAGACGACAGAGATACAAACAGAGGTTCCTTCAAAGCTTGGAAGAAGAAAATGAAGACAACAAAAGAGGGGAAGAAGAGAGGGCAAGAAAAAGGGGGGCAGAGAGAAACACATGGGAGGGATGGATGCAGAATGTTTGTAAACAAACCTCAAGAAGCTCCACGACTGGGACGTTTAAACCCTCGATCACAGGCCAGCAGGTTCTCACCGCATCTCCACCATCCATCTCCAGAGTCTCAACTTTACCTCCTCAAAAATGGCTGTAATCAGCTTCTACTCCAAACTATCCCAAAGGACTTGGGTATGATCTCAAGAATGAGATGATCCCTTTCCCAGATTTGAGAGACTTTTGATCTAAGAGGGAGAAACAGTTATTCACCAGATGTCTGGGGAAGCGGCAGGGAAGGGAGGGCCTTCACACTCAGGTCCCGTATGGAGAAGCAACTGGAACGGTGCTAACGGGACCCTGCCACCGAGGGAGCTGAAGGAAAGTGGGAAGTTCTCTCAGCAGGAGCAAGATGTTGGGGGAAGAAGCGCTGGTTCGATACTAGCGAGGACATGCCTGGATCTCAAAAAATCATCAAGGGCCCCCCAAATCTTTCATTTACATTTAAGAATGGATTACTATTTATCATATTAGAAATTAAAACTGAGAACATTTTGAGACACAAGCATACCCAAGCACATACTCCATAAGCTCTCCAGAGGTGACATTTTCAAATACATCACAGACTCAAGGGAACTCCATTGTACACTGGGGAGAGAGTGGGGTGGGGGGAGGCAGACCACATTTGAGTGCAGTTAGGAAGAGTTTCAATCTCTCAGATGCCCAGATACTCTTGGACCACATTTTGAGAACTCTTAGACAGGCAGAATGTTGTGTGAGATGGATTCCCACTGGAACCTTCAAAACCTCAGATGAGACAAGGACCTTGTACAATCACAGCTCTGGTTGCATTTCTTAGGTGCACCAGTGGGTAAGCAGATGAGTCAGAACAACTTGTCACCCAGTGAGAGGAGCCAAATCAGAGGGACCCAGAAAAAGTACAGTTAAGAATGTTTGGAAAATGCAAAGAGGATTCTGGATCCTTGTGAGCTGGGAAATTTGAGGGTTTGGACTCATTTTATCTAAATCTGCGAGCAGCAGAAACAACCCATGTATTATTATCTAGATTCAAACTTATTTCTGTGTGGTCAGAGATGTCACTGTCCCCAAAGTCTTGGACCCTATAGCATAGCATCATCTGCACACCCCCTGTGAGGTCAGTGTCTGTCCCCCTGCCCCACCTCTCCCCTTTCCCCGTGCTGAAGGAAACAAGAAATGCTGCAATCAAAATGAAATGTCAAATTTTTCAAAACCCAAGGCATAGCTGTAATTTGTAAGGAGACAGAGTGTAATTAGCATACCCTTGTCAGAGTGAGAGAGGCTCTGTGAGCCCCATGTTGCCTCAGTTTTATTAAGACTGGGATGATTTCTGCAGTTCCGCTTGCTTTCAGCCCCAGTTAATGGCCAGACCAGAACAATAAGCAGGAGCCAGTGGAGAGTGTTTAGGGGCAGTACAGCATGGCCCTTGAGGGTCTTCATGGAGGACAGAGAAGGACTGAAGGCTTATGTGCATCCTTTTGATTGGAGCAAGGGGAAAGGAGGGCTCCAGCCCAGGATCCTTCATTCCCCTGACCTAGCAGCACCTTTTGTAACCTTTGCTTCTTGGTTCACAGTGTTTTCGGGCAGAAGATAAGAAAATTGGGTCAGATGGTAAATAATAAAATCATGACCCTGGTATCTAGATGAGGCCCTGGAGGAAAAGGGCAGGGGGAATTATAGTTTTCTAGGCAGGTTCCAGTATGGCCTTTAACTCGTCTCTGCTGGAGCACTCTTCTCTGCTACGTGGAATTTGTGATGGCTGCTGTCTGCTTCTCCCCTATCCTTACTCTTACCTGACCTCGAGTTGCCACTGAGGGTACCCCTGAACCCCACTCCTTTGCAGCTGCAAGAGGTTTGCAACCCTTAGTGCAGCCTAGACTCCCTGTGTGTGGGCGTGCGGGCTGTGCCTCAGGCCCTCCTATGTGTCCACGGGCTGCTGGGTCCCCTTCCACCGGCTCCATTAAAGGACTTGAAGCTTACTCCTTGAAAGCATGACCTGAGGATAGGACCCAAGGATCATTTGCTTTTTCTCTCATTCTCCCTTCAAAGTTTATTCAGTGAGGACCATTTTTCCCTAGCCTGAGGATGAAATCTCTGTCTCAGGCAGGTCCCATAATTTTCTCTTGGTTTTTAGGTAATAAAATGATCTCTGGTCACTTGAAACCACAAATACAGTCTCCATTCAGTAATTAAACTGTTCTCATCCTAGATAATAATTTTGAACGTGTTTTACTGCCAGCTAAGGGGGTTGTTTGCCATGAAGACGAGACAGGTCTTTGGCTTCTGACCCCAAAGCTTTCCTGTTTACAGCTGAACTGAGAATTTTTGAGGTTTCTGATCCTTTCAGGGCTTGGCTGGTGCAGCTGGGTGTGTCTCTGGGAAGCTGCTAGGCTGGCCGGCCCAGACTTCCTCCCTATTCATCTCTGTCGAGCTTCACACAGACGTCTTGCCCCCTGCTGTTGGCTCAGGGCCTGCCACACAGCAGGACCAATTCACCTGAGTCAA
This sequence comes from Fukomys damarensis, assembly GCF_012274545.1. Classification (NCBI taxonomy): domain Eukaryota; kingdom Metazoa; phylum Chordata; class Mammalia; order Rodentia; family Bathyergidae; genus Fukomys; species Fukomys damarensis. The sequence goes on from NW_022900935.1 coordinate 13,586,319, forward strand.
GATGGTCCCTTGGGAAAATTTGGCTACAGAACAGTGCATGCTCCTAGCTTTGGAGTGGAGGTGATAATGGAACTCTGGTTCTGTCCTGGCCAGGCAGCGACTTCCATCTCAGCCCACACTGTCCCTTTAGCTTTGCCTTCTCAGCCTGGTAGCCATGGCGTCTCCTTTGAGATTCCATACTGTGTGTGTGTGCGTGTGCGCGCACGTGCATGTGCACACTTGTGTGTGTGTGTGTGTGTGTGTGTGTGATTAGTGCAAGGGTCTCAACAGTTACAAAGGCTTCACACTGCTCGCTGAGGGTCCCATTAAGGGTCCTATTATCGCTTGAGGTGAAGTAGGTCGGGTCACTTCCCACTCACCTGGTTTTGTTTGCTGCGTCTAGTCCATGTTCAACTCTCTCTTGCATACTTTGACTTTGGACAGAACTTCCTGCTGAGGCCTGAATATTGTGAATGTGTTCTGAGCCTCCCCACTTGGATGTACAGCCCTGGTTATATTCCTGCAACGACACTCACTGGATGCTCCAGGTGTGTTCCCTCTCTGTCTGTGCCTGTCAACTTGGGAAGCCCCTGAGCTTCCTTGCTGGACCATGTGGCTTGGTGGGGCTGGCTCCAGGTTAATCTGAGCGGAAAGGGATGAGGAGACAGGCTGGGGAGTTCAGCACGGAAAGATGCAGGATCTCTGTTCTGTGGGAATGACCCAGGGAGACCACTTCTCTTCTCTGGATGGTGGGGTAAGAAGCTGTGGAATGTGGGGCTGAGGAGCCATTTCACTGCCATAAGAAGAAAAAGCAGATCAACTGGGGATCACCACATGAACCCCAGGGATGAGCTGAGATCATACGAAGCTCAGCCTCTGGTACCAGGAGCAGGTCCTGATAACATCATTCCAGTCATCCGAGCTGCTTTCCTGAGCGGAGGTTCTCAGCGGGGAACAATCTGGGCCTTCCTGCCCAGGGGACTTTTGGCAATATCTACAGGCATTTTTGGCTGTTATAACTAGAGTGGAACTCATGTCAACTAACATGTACAGGTAGAGGCCGGGAGTGCTCCTAACTATTGCATAATGCACAGGAGAATGCCAAAATAAGGGACCATCCAGTTTCAAATGTACACTGAATCCAGACATTTCAGTTATATGAGCAATGTGTCTCATTTATTCACTTTATCGAGTCAGTTTGAGGGCTTTTTGCCCCTCTTTTTTTCTTTATGGCTTGCAATTGAAAAGCTCTTAACTGATAACTCCTGGAACAATGACACCTCCTCCATAGCCGATGATGCTCTCCAGCCTCACCTCATCCTGCAGACCTTTTTTCAGGAACTGCCCCTCTCCACACAGACACTTCCACCTCCTTGTGGGCTTATTTTAGAAAGGGTGTTTTTCCTCCTTGTGTCTCCATCCAGAATCCCTTTGATCTTAATGATACTTGGATACAATTTTGCTTAAAAATTTAAAGGTCACCATTTAAATTATTTATTGTGAACTACTTCAGGCCTACAAAATGAGTGATAGAACAGCTTAATAAATATATCCCATCTCTGATACCACATTCCTCCTCCTCCCCAAGAGAAACTAGTACCCTAAGGTTGAAATACCCTCATGGACATATTTTTATATCACATCACTTCTTTTTTTTTTGGTACTGGGGATCAAACTCGCGTCCCTGTGCTTGCAAGGCAGGTGGTGGAACCACTGAGCTAAATCCCCGGCTCACATCACTTCTTAGTGATTTCTAGACAACACACATTTCTTGGACTCCTTATATGCACTTATATACATGACATCATATTGTATGCATTTTCTTGTGCCTTGTTTTGTTATGTTTCTCAGAATCTTCCGAGTTGTGTTAGGTAGCTTTGTGTTCTTCAGGTCTCTGTGGCGTTTCACTGTGTGACTTTCTATATCTGTCCTCAAGGTGAAGCACAGAACATTTTCTCAACTTCACAGGTGACTGCACTGAAGACTCGCAAGTCTGTGTCCCAGAACATAGATGTTTCCAGAGCATTTAGCCAGAAGTAGGATTGTTGAGTTGTAGAGTGTGAGCACTGTCATCTTTGTTAGCTGTTGACAAATTTGTTTTAAAGATCACTTGGATTTTACTTACTCTGTAGAGGCACTGCAGGACACAAATACTGCTCTTGGCTCCCATCCATCTTAATTACACCTGGGATTTACAGGGTCTACATTAAGACCATGGGAATAAGGGTATGCGCGCGGGTACTCATGACCTCCCAAACTGTCCAGTTCTTATATCTGGAACCTATGGATATTTACCTTACACAGTAGAAGGAACTTTGGAGATGTGATTAAGTTAAGGATCATGAGATGAGGATTATCTTGGATTATCCAGCCATCCTTTGTGCAATCCCAGGGTCTTTATAAGAGGGAGGCAGGGAGGTGGGAGTCAGAGAAAGTTTTATGGCAGTTAAAACAGGTTTCGGAGTGAAGTAAGGAAGCTGTTCAGGGAATGCAAGAGGCCTGTAGAAATGGTCAGGAAATAGATTCTCCCTTAGAGCTTCTAGAAGTAACACAGCCCTATAGACTCGCTTTAGATTTTGGATCTCCAGAAGCATAAAATAATATGTTTATGTTGTCTTGAGCTACTAAATATATGGTGATCCATTATAGCAGCAATAGGGAACTAGTAAGCAAGGTGGACTCAGAAAAAAAAAAGGAAGGCAAAGCTTGTGTCTGGTAAACACGCTCACCCACTGCAGTGGGTACTTGAAGTAGACTGTCTTAGTTCATTATGAGTGCTGTAGAAAGCACCATAAACTGAGTAGGTTATCAATAGCAGAAACTTACTTCTCATGTTTCTGGAGGCTAAGAAGTCCAAGATCAAAGGGCCAGCAGATTTGGTGTCTGGTGAGGACCTGCTTTCTCACTATGTCCTCATACAGTGAAAGGGTCAAGCCAGCTATTTAAGTGCTCATTTATAAGAATATTAATCCCATTGATCCCTCATTTGCAGAGCTATTTGTTAATCCGATATTAATCCACCTTCTTGACTTAATCACCTCCCAAAGGCCCACTTCCTACCATCAGGTTGGGGGTTAGGATTGGCACAGAAGAATTCGGGGATAGAACGTAAGCATTGAGACCATAGAATAGACATTTAGCTGATGTTTAGTTCCTTCTGCTTCCCCGCATTTTCAATCATTCTTAGTGCTGACCCCTGTCCTATCAAAAAGGAAACTTCCTAATACAGGTTTTAATAGGAGAAAATCTAGATGATTCATTAGAAGCTCTAGCAAAAATTAAAAAAAATAAATAAAATAAATCATTTTGCCCTGTGTCAGGCACTGCCCAAGGTGCCTTCACATAGTATTTCATTAAAGTTTCATGACAATACAGGGAGGTAAGGATATAATAATATCAACAATAATAGCTCCTTATTATTGAGACCTTATTATTTGGTTCAGGTTCCATGCAAAGTTTCAATTGAATTATACAGCTGGGGATACTTGTCTCCTTTTTGTTGACAAGAACGTTGAGGAAGGCTAAGTGACTTGTACAAGTCTCCGAAGTTGGCATATTATGGAGCAAGGGCTTGTAACCTAGATCTGTATGATCTCAAAATGTCTGCTTCTTTTATGACAATGCGCTAAGCAAAAGGAATTACAGTTGTTCCTTCCCTTTGTAGCACACAGTCACAATCCTCCTCACCCTTCCTGTCAGTGCCTGGAATGGGTCCGCCGTGGATACCATTTCCTGGATCCCAGAGGTACTGCGCTCTGTGTTAATCTGATTGCTGAAAGGGGAGCGCGCGCCTGCGGGTGCTCTGGCGGAATGCTGGGACATACCCAGACTAGTGTAGAAGCCATTGCACAGGATGGGGAACCCCTTCCCAGTTCCAGTTCCCCCGCAGATTTTCCCCTTCCGTCTGCTGTTGATAGCCATCTGGCTTATCATCTCTCCCATCAGAGGCAACTGTCAAAGAGTGTCTGCAAGGAAACGGGTTGCCCTTGGCCTGTGTGTGGTGTGTGTGTGTGCGCACACGCATATGTGTGCTTGTGTGTGTGTATGTGTGGGAGTGGGCTGCTGTCTGAATCCCTTCAGACAGGGTTAGACCAAAGGCCTCAAGCATGAAGATCACTGCAGTCTTTGATTCACCCATGAAACTTGGAGAGAAGAGAGAGGCTGTGTGTGAGTGAGGAGGCTTCAGAGGCCGTCTTTGGCTATAGCGGTCATATGGGCCAGAAAACTATGCCATCTCTCTTAGAAGGTCTCCTAAGTGGCAACACAGTTTTCCCATTTGCAGGTAAGTGTGAGTAAGCTTCAGTACAGGGCAATGAAATGTGGGCGGCGGTGAAATGTAACTTCAGGGTCATTCCTAGAAGAAGACAGGCCACTTTTTTTGGATGTAGTAGCTATTTTCCCCTTTCTGAAGTATGGAACTGACTTCATGGAACACAGCTACCCATCTGCCTACACTGTCTAGATTATTACCCAAGTGAAAAATGTACTTCTACTTTATCTGAGTCACTTCACCGTGGGGTTATGGCAGATAAATAGTTCTACCTTAATTAATGTAACTACACTCTACAAAGCACTGAGACAGTAACTGAGGCTTTCACGTTTGTTGGTTATTTGGGAGCACAGGCTTTGGTCTTTAATCACATAGATTACAAACTGGAGCATTACCCCCCATCTCTACTTCACTCCTGGCTCTACAGTGGAATTTCACCCTTAAGTGGAGTTAAGTTCTACAGGTAGTTGAGTTCATAAAGTAAGAATGGCTAATGTTTAAAATGCACCTTAGTACTTTCAATAAATCTAATGTGGTCTGTATTTTCTGCCAGCCTTGAAAGATGGCTGTTTCCTGGGTTTTGCTCTTGATGAAAATTGAGGAACCTTATTATGTGAAAAAATATGTTTTGAAATATATCCTTCTTCTCCCTCCCCCATTTTGTGTCTCGGACGGAATTGAATTTACCTAAGTTTAACATGTGCATGAAGCAATTCAATATCAATGCCGGCAGCCAATAGCTTGGCTGTCAGGAAGGAAGTGGACTCTGTGCGTAGGAAGCCAGAAAGCTCTCAGTCCATCTGTTTTGCTTCAGGTGCAGTTCTGCCTTGGGCTAGGAAGCTGGACACAGTAATTTAATGAGATTGCTTTGAGCAAAGACAGACGGCTCCCAGAGTGGCAGAGGAAGCAGTTGTGGCAATTATTCTGTCTCTTTCATTCTCTCCAATGTCTACCCCATGTAAATACTGATTGATGCCTAAAAATCTCCTTCCTCTGACTTAATGCTTTAATAGGTGCTTCAACATAGGTCTTTGCAGTTATTACTCATCATTTATATATCAACTTTGCAAACTCAGGTTATTTATTAAATGTTCATCGTGAGCACTGGGTGAAGGAAACCGAACACCACCCATATTCCCATTACCTTGCCTCAATGACTCTTTCATTTTAGCACAATTCCTTTTAGCCTTTGTTTACATAGCTATATTTTTCCTTATTTGCAGTTATGTCAAATATACTTGTTGATATCTGGCCTTTTAATGTAAAAATGTATTATTAAAATCTTTCTGTGTAGCTACATATTTGTAATTATAATTTTTAAGATTTGTGCAAAAGTCTATTGAATTTATGTATTATATTTTATTCCACAGCTGCTACAGCCTATAAAGGAGAGGATAATATCCATTTCTCAGAGTTGGTTGAGATGATTATATGGATATACAGTACTTAGCCTAGGGTCTGACACAACATAGGATTTGTGAATAGCTTGTTGTTTTGCTAGATTGGAATTCTAGCTATCTCTACCTAGCTATGTTTGAGGAGTAACTTAACTTATCTGTGCCAATTTTCTCAGCTACAAAGTGGGAATAGTAGCAATTTCTAAGTCATAGATTTGTGGTGAGGATCAAGTAAATACTATATGTATTAGTTGTTACCATCCTTATTTTTATCCTTGTCCAATATGCTTGGCTTTTGTCAAAGTCTGAGAATCAATCTTCTCAAGCACCTCAGATTTGTGTCTTGTTGCTTTATGTAAAACTCCCACACAAATAGTAAATGATTAAATGATTATATGGCATGATTATTCTGTTGCCTATTTTAGATTTGACATATTTTTAGAATTATCATTAAGCACACAGTTGAGTTTTTCTGCCCAGTGGGTGTTTATTTTATTTATCAAGTTTATTGGTACATTTTAAGTATACAATATGATGACATTCATCATTGGGAATTTGTACCTTTTGCATGATGTATCTTGGTTCTTATTTTTTATATAAAAGTGGCTATTTCTGGTAATTTCATTTAAAACTTTAGCATAATGAATAGATTTTAGGTTGTATCAACTACTTTGTATAACCCATTGAAATGATTGTGTGTGTCTTGCTTAACTCTTACAGTAATATGCATGTGTTCTTAAGTACATTCACTGGTTTGGAGTTTTGTATCTTATCATTTATTTATTATCTTCTCCCTTTTGATTTCCTTTGGGCTTTTGTTCTGGTTATCCTTCTTCCTGATTCTGCCTGCAGTCTTTACAGATATATTAAATGGTAGGAATATTAGTCAGGGTTCCTCAGAGAAATGGAACCACAATGGGAGATAGGAAGATGAAAGATATAGATAGACAGACAGATAGGTGATACATATAGTAGGAGATTTAGTATAAGAATTTAACCACACAGTTATGGAGACCAAGAAGTCCCATAGTCTACCAGTATGAAAGCTAGAAGTCCAGAAAAGATGGAAGCATAGAACTAGTCTGAATTTAATTAGAGGAGCTAAAGAGAAAAGTACCTGGGTACAAAGGCCTGACTACAGCAGTGTTGACATGCTAAGCAGGAGACTGCAAATGTCTAGCTCATGAAGAGAAAGCACACCCTCCTTCCTCCACCATTTGATTTATCTGGGCCCTCAGTGGAGTGGATGGTGCCCACCACATTGGTGAGTGTGGTGGATTCCTCCTCCTCATTCAACATTCAGCTGAATGGTTCAAATGTCAGTCTCTTCCAGAACACGCTTACAGACATACCTGGTTACAATGCTTTGCCAGCTATCTGTGCATCCTTTAGCCTAGCCAGGTTGTCACACATACCATTAGTCATCTCCCTGGGAGACTTTAGATAAAATTCACCTGGGCAAGGAGGCTATGTGAGCCCTCCAGTCAGCAAGTGGACAAACACCAAATGGTAAAGTAAGAAACACTCCTGTCAACTTCTAAACACTGCTAGCAATGAGTAATTAGTAAAAGAATTGCATAATGCTGCACACTGTGGCACACACCTGTAATCCCAGCACTTGGGAGGCTGATGCAGGAGGATTGCCATGAGTTCAAGGCCAATCTAGTTTACATAGTGAGTTCAACGACAGCCTGAATTGCTTAGTGAGACCCTGTCTCAGGAAAAAAAAAAAAAAGAATTGCATATATTTAGAGCATTTTTAATGATTATTTACTTAATATTTGAAAATTAACCTTAACATTTCTATAATCAGTAATGTTGGGCATTTCACCAATTTTTAACTTTAAAAAAGATTTCTCATATGTACTTCTGTGATTGTTACAATAGAGATTTTGGACAGATCTACTCATTTCCTAGGAAATCTATGTTTTGTCACATGCAAAATTGCATGGTTCTGTCAAGAAATTTTCCCCGAGACTTATTAACTGTTATATCTGGTAGAAATCTGATTTCTATTTGTGTTTACAGCAGTTTGTGCATAAATAAGTGAAACAGGCAACATTAGTAACTGTTAACATCTTTTAGAACAGCACATGTTATGCCAAGTGTGCCTGATATCGATATGTTTCCTATAAAACATCTTTATTTTGCTGGAATAAATCCTATATGCTCTTGGTGTATTATTCTTTTAACATAAGACTGATTTTACTTACTGATATTGTATTTCAATGCTTTCTGTATTCAGATATGATGTTGGCAGAGACTTTGCTTTGTAGGGGTGTCTTTATCAGATTTTCAGCTCTGAATTACACTGACTTTGTTGATTAATATGGACATCTTGAAATGCTTTTCTTTGGAACAGTTTATAGCACAGAGGAGTCACTTGTATTAAGAATAATTAACAATATATCTTTGTAGATGCTGTAAATAGTCTTCAATTTAACCTCAAAACTCTTTTCTATTTTTTCTTGCTTCAAGTTTGGGCTGCCATATTTTCAAAGATAATTTTATCCCAAATTTATTGACATTTCACATTATCTAACCATTTGGCATAATATGCTCTCATAACTTAAAAACTGTCTTACATCAGTTGTTTTATCAGTTTTTAAAAATTTTAATTTTGCTAACTGAATCAAATTTTTCATTAAATTTACTAATTTAGGTTTCTGCTGTAGTTTTGGTCTAGAATTCCTCAAAAGGTCCATATCTTACAGGAGCTACTGAGAGGTTGTAGAAACTTTGGGAAGTGGGGTTTGTTTGAAGATGTGTCCCTTGAGGGCATTGGTGGATGGCAGTCTCTTCCTCTTTTACTTTCTGGCTATGACTTCGAGCCCTTTTGCTCTGCCATATGCTTTCACTGGGATATGCTGCCTTATTACAGGCCCCAAACAATAGAGCGAATTGATCTCAGATGGAAACTTTTGAAAATGTAAGCAAAAATAAACCTTTTTCTCTATAAACTGGTACTATCAAGTACTTCGTTATAGTGATGGAAAGTTGGCTAACCTGGTTTCTTTATTTTATCATGTACTTATCTTTCCCCTTCTTATTTCCTTTGGGTTTCTATTGCCCTATTCTTGCCAATAGTCTCCTGTGACCTTGTGACTTGACCCCTTTTCCATGCCCACTGATGTTTGTCTGATGCAAGCACAGATCTTCAGAAAGGCAGGATTAGCCATTAGATTTTTACTAGAACTGTAATTACAAGACTCAAAGTCTGTAATTGTTAACTGTGGGGAGCCAAGTTGCAAAGTCATAATGAGTACAGACCAATTTTATTGTCACCAGAAAAGCCCCATGCAAACTGAAACTGAGGGAAAGAAAGATGCCAACCTGAGCTGTGATACTGGTAGAAGAAAGCTAAGAATGTGTAGAGAGAAGCGAAGACCAGGAGCCATGTCATCTCGGGAGATGAAGATGGGGAATCCCGCTGCCTTTTTTCTTTCAGTTCCATGATGTCTGATTATACTTCCGCCATGTATTTCTCCCATTCTTCCGTCCCCACTATAATGGGGATCGAACTCAGGGCCTTGTGCATGTGAGGCAGGCGAGGTGCCACTGAGCTACATCCCAATCCCTGCCTATGTATTTCTATAAGGATCCCCCTCTGTTCTTTTTTCTTTTTTGTACCAGGGATGGAACTTGGGCCCAGTGCCCAGAACCACTAAGCTAAATCCCTTCGGCCTCCCCACCCCGTTTTTATATAGATGTTATCCTCTAGCTAGACTAGAGTTTCTGTTTTATGGAACCAAATATGTCTTGAGCTATCTCCTTACATTTTAAACTTCACACTTATTTTACTTTTATTATTTTTTAAATAATAGAGTTTGAAATAATTGACACTGAATTGATGCAAATTCATTATTTCTTCCTTTAATTACTCAGAAGGATTCAGATCCTCTGGTTCTTCAATAATCTTTGCCTTGCCCATTTTCTACTATTCTTTACAGCCAACACTGGGATGCAGTTTATTCTTAATGGTTCTCTTAAATTTCTCCCAAGTAGGTAAGGCACCAGATTCTCATCTCATTTTCTTCCTGAATTACAAATCCAAATTAGGTTAAAAAATTAAATCTTTCTCTCTGTGAATGTATATCCACATAGGGCAAAAAGATTGAAAGAAAATAGGCCATGATATTATGAGTGGTTACTCAAAGCTTTTATTTTCTTGTTTGTGTTTCTCTATTTTTGGAAACAATGAGAGTACATTATTTTATATTCAGATGAGTTCAATTACATGGTATTAAAGATGAACAATTAATTTCCTCTGACTCTGATTTTGCTGTAAAACAGAGGTATTTATATATAATAGTTTTTTTTGGTGGGGGTACCAGGGATAGAACTCAGGACCTTGCAATTGTGAGGCAGGCGGTGGCACCACTGAGCTAAATCCTGGCCCTTATATATAATGGTGTTGATTTCATTGATTTCCACATTTGCTATTACTTGACACAAATGTAATTTTACCAAGAATTTGTTCACTTACAAGTTTTAAGTATATTTGTCTCTTTGAACTTATATTACTAACAGAGCATCATTTACCTGACCAACAGACTTGGGGGAATATTAAGTCATAGTGTTTTTTAAAAGTTTGCCCCGTATCTTATTTCTCTGCTGGTTCTAACCTGTCCTTCCAAGTCACTGGTAGAACATAAATTATTGACACAGGTACTGTACATTTTTTCATTCACTGCTTTCAGTAATTATTTATGTGGAACTCATGGTTTGCCTAACATAATTCTAAGGTCTGAGGATAAGGTACGGAACTGAACAAGATGTAAAAAACTCTTTTTTTAATGGAGTTGATAATCTAACAGGGAGACAAGGAAAAAAATCAGAGTGTAGTGTACAGAAATAACAACTATGGGGGAGGGATGGAGATGTTTAAGTTGGATACAATAAAGACTGGGTTTTGGGGAAGGGTTCTTTGTAATGGTCTATTTACAGTGAGATCTGAAAATATGGAGGAAATCACCCCAGGCGGAAAGGGCACTGGTGCGAAGAGCCTAACAAAAGAGCCTGCATTTTTTGAGGAAAAAAATCAAAGAAAGCTGGAGTTCATGTGGGCAAGAGGAAATATGATGAGAGATTCGCCCGGAGAGGAGGGCAGAGAACAGTGCATGAAGGTGCAGAATGAAGTTGATGGTGTGGATCTTGTTTTCAGGTTGATGGGAAGTAACTGGAGCATTTTAAGCAGGGTACGGCATGGTTTATTTTATGTATTAAAAAGATAACTTGAGGACTTTGGCTCTGGGCAAATGGAGAACATATAATTTTTCCTTTTTATCCACAACCAGTATCCCTAGATGTTATATATACATATCAGAAGATTCTGAAAGGTGAAGAGAAGAAGCCAGGCTGGTCAGGGACTTCAGAACCCAAGGAATAACTCAAAGGTGAGTTTTTTGGTATATTTTTAACTTCTTATCTTATATACCTACAACTTTGTCTGAGGAAGCCAACAACACAAAAACAGATGCTGACTCAAAGAAGCCCTAATAAAAGTTTACTCTGTCAAGTGGTATAGGAAAAAGTACATACTCCATCTTCTCAAAGAAGTCTTCAAACAGTGTTTGAGTCAGGAATCACTAATACAAAGACAAAAAAAGGAAAAAAGAAAAGAAAAACAGCAATGACACAGCACAAAACTAAATATAAAAAAATTGGCAGTATTAAGCCCTAATGTATCAATAATTATATTAGCTGTAAGTGTTCTAAATATAACAATCAAAAGACAGAAATTGGCAGAATGGATTAAAAAGTATGACCCAAGAATGTAATATCGTTATGAAACTCACTTTGAATATAACACTACTAGCAGGTTAAAATAGTAAGAAAGTAAAAACATACATCATGCAAACACTAATCGATCAAAGCAAGAGTGGTTATATTAATATCAGAGTATATTTGGAGCAAAAATTATTAGAGATGAAGATAGACATGATATAATGATAAGAGAATCAACCCACTGAAAGACATAACAAATCTGAAATGTATATGCACCATACATTAGAACTGCAAAAGGTATGAAGCAAAAACTAATATAACTGGAAAGAGAAACAGACAAACAAGTCCCTTATTATGGATAGGTTTTCAACATCCTTCTCTCAGTAACACGTAGAACAATTAGAAAAATCAACAATAGAAGAGAACTCAACAAAACCATCCAAAACAGGATCTAACTGACACTGAACACTCAATTAGACAGCAGAGGAATGTGCATTAAGTCTCCAAACTCTTATAATCAAGGTATATCATATCCTGGGTCCTGAAATAAACTTCATCAAATTTAAAAGAGTTGAGATCAACAGTGATCACAATGGACTCAAACTATAAGTCACTAACAGAAAGATAGGGAATTTTCTAAACATTGGATACTAATAATACAGTTGTAATGATGCATGGATCAAAGAGGAAGCCTGAAGAAAAATTTTGAAAAATTAAATTTATGGCCACAGGTAAATCAGATGAAAAAGCATTTGTAGTGCTAAATGTGCACATTGGAAAAGAGGAGAAGTTGTAAATCCATATTTCTTTAACAATTGAGAAAACAATAGCCAAAAATGAACTTAAAGCAAACAGAAGAAAGAAAATGATAAACAGTGGAAATAAATGAAGTTGAAAAGAGAAAAAGAATACAGAAAATCAATAAAAGAACTTTTTTGGAAAATATCAGTAAAATTGACAGGTTAATAGCAAGACTGACATAAAAAGCTGAGCCACAAAATTAATATCCGGAATGATACAGGGGATATCACTACCAGCCCTACAGACCTCAAAAGGATAAGAACACAGTGAACAACACTTTAAGTACTACGCTCAAAAATGTGACAAATTAGATGAAATAGATTAATTCTTTGAAAAATACAACTATGAAAACCCACCTACAATGAAATTGATCATTTGAATAGAGAATCGAATTATTTCAATTCAAAAGAATACAAATACAAAATTTTTAATTCCCAAAAAAGAAACCTAGTTGGTTTCATTAGTGAATTCTTAAAGAAGAATACTTAATAAAGAATGACACCAAGTCTACTTCATCTCTTTCAGAAAATAGAAGAGAAATGCCAAAATGGGAGAAAGATAGTATAAAAAGGAAAATTGCAGACTAATAGTTCTCCTGAATATTGAGACAAAAATCTTTAAGAAAATATAAGCAAATAGCATTCAGCAATATCAGAGTTTTAAAATTTTCCTTATATAGATATTTTAAAGTCTTCGATAATAGAGGTTTATTTCTTTATTAATATGTGTTTATTAGAGCCTACAGGATATTGGATTTCAATGTGTTCTTTTCATACAAATATATAATAAATTTTGATCAGATCCCTTCCCACTACTGTCTTCCCTTTGGTCCCGCTGCTCTCCCCCTTATTTCCTTTCTCTTGACCAATAATAATATCCTTTCATATTATCAGTTTTAGGTTCCATATTTTAGTGAAAACATAAGATATTGGTTTTTCTCAGGCAGGCTTAATTTCTTACAATGATGATTTCTATTTCCATCTAATTTCCTGCAGATGACATAATTTCATTCTTCTTTATGGCTGAATAATACCCCATTGTGTGCAATGTATGGACCACATTTTCTTTATGTGTCCTTCTGTTGGTGGACACCTATACTGGTTTCGTATTTCGGCTACCGTGAACTGTGCCACAATAAACATGCATATGAAGGTAACCCTATGCTGCACCATGACTTTACTTCCTTTGAGTTGTAGAACTAGCTCATAGGGTAGTTTTATTTTAATTTTTTTCAAGGAACTTTGGTAGTGATTTCTGTAGTACCTGTACTAATACTGATTTTGTATTCATGATAACCACCATGCTGACTGGGGTGAGATGGAATCTCAATGTATTTTTTCATTTGCATTTCCCTAATAGCTATAGTTGTTTAACATTTTTTCATATACTGATTGCCCACTTATACTGCTTTTGAGAAGGAGCTGTTGGATTCATTTGGCATTTATTGACCAGACTGTTTCTATTCTTCATGTCAAGTTTTTTTGAGCTCTTTATATATTCTAGATATTACTGCTCTGTCAGAAGTATCTGACAAAGATTTTCTCCTATTCTGTAGGCCAGTGGTGGCAAACCTATGGAACATGAGTTGTTTCTCTTTTAAGACAAGAGATGTTAATGTGTAAGTTTTTTCTTCTAAACAAAAACTTAGCATTCAGCTTTAATTGCAGTGTTGGCACTTTGTGATCAATAAGTGAGGTTTGGGTTGCAGTTTGGGCAGTCGCCTCTAAAAGTTTCACCATCCCTACTGTGAGCTGTTTCTTCACCTTTATTGTTTCCCATACTGTACAGAAGGTTTTGAATTTGATATAGTTCCATTTGTTGATTCTTGCTATTATTTTCTGTGTCATAAAGTCCTATTTGGGAAGTCTTTACCTGTACCTATGGTTTCAAGTGTTCCCCCTATGTTTTCTTGTAGAAGTTTCAAAGTTTCAGGTCTTATATGTAGGTATTTGATCCATTTTGAATGATTTCTGAGTGAGAGATGGGGATCTAGTTTTACTCTTCTATATATGGATATTCAGTTTTCACAGCACCATTTGTTAAAAAGGCTGTCTTTTCTCCAACATATATTTTTGACTTGGTTGTCAAGAAGCAGATGGCTGTAGTCACGTGGGATTTTTTCTGTGTCCTCTGTTCTATCCCACTGGTCTATATGTCTTGGCCTTGGTCTTTGTGCCACTAGTGCATTGCTCTTGTTGCTATGTTTTTGTTACGACAGCTTTGTAGTATAACTTCAATTCAGATATTGTAATACCTCCACCTTGCTCATTTTTCCTTAGGATTGTTTTGACTTTTCTGAGTCTTGTGTTTCCATATTGTTGTGATTTATATGCAGAGGTCTCCCAAGAGCCTCATGTGCTCATAGGTTAGGCTTTTGCTGTTAAGAAGGGTGTCTGTTTGGAAGAAGTGGGCCACTGAGGCATAGCCTCAAAGAATTTATCTCCCTCCTCAGATTCTTCCTGTGCTCTCTGCCCCCTAAATGCCACTAGGTGAGCATCTCCTCTGCCCAGGCTCTTCTTTTGTGCCGCTCTGCCTTGGAGCCAGCCCATCTATTTTAGAAAACCTCAAACTGTGAGCCCAAATAAACCTTTCCTCAAGTTGTAAGTGTTGGGTATTGGGTCTCAATGATGAGGAAAACTGGCTAAGACATATGAATTTTAGGATTCTTTCTAAATCTGTAAAGAGTATCATTGGAATTTTGCAATGAATCTGTAAACCGCTTTTAGTAATATGGGTATTTAAACAAAATTTATTCTGCCAATCCATGAACACAGGAATTCTTTCCATTTTCTAGTGTTTTCTTCAATTTTTTTTCTTCAGAGTTCCATTTTTTTTGTTCACCTTCTTATTTAGGCTGATCTAGGTAATTATAACCTATTTTTAATAAATTGTGTTCCTGATTTCTTTCTCAGTTAAATCATCATTTATGTATACTCATATAGATCTTACTATTTTGTTAGATTTATTCTTAAGTTTTGGGGAGAGTGCTAGTGTAACTGGTATTATTTTTAAGATTCAAATTTAAATTATTCATTGCTAGTACGTATGAAGTCAACTGTATGCTAATCTCACATCCTAAGACTTTGCTATAATTACTTACTAGCTTTAAGATTTCTTTTTGTGTCAATTCATTAGGATTTTTTGTGTAAATAATAAGTTTATTTGCAAACAAAATTTTATTTCTTCCTCCTTAGTGTTTGTACATTTCATTTCCTTTTATTGTCTTATACCATTAGAATTTTGTTGAATAGGATGGAAAAGGGAAATTCTACTTGTAGTGTCTTTTCTGGTTATATTAGAATGATGCTGTCCTCAAAAAAGTCAGAAAATATATCCTCTGTGTATATTGTCTGGAATAGACTGTACAGTGTTCATACTATTTCTATCCCAGAAATTTGGTAGAATTCACTAGTAAAACCATCTGGCTCCGGTGCTTTTTGTTTTTTAAGGTTAGTAATTATTGAATCAGTTTCTTCAGCAGATCAGGAACTATTAATATTATCTGTTTTGTCTTCTGTGAATTTTGGCAGACTTGAGCCTTTCAAGAAATTAGTCCTTTTCATCTCAGTAATCAAATTTGTGGCCATAGAGTTTTTCATAATATTCTTATTATCCATTGAATCAGTACAAATGACCTTTCCTTCAATTCTAATATTAATGATTTGTGTCTTTTTATTTCTTAAGAAAGTAAAAGTCTGTCTATTTTATTGATCTTTTTAGTGAATCGTCTTTCAGCTCTGATTTTTTGTAGTGTTTTTCTGTTTCATTGATTTCTGCTTTAATTTTTATGATGCATTTTCTTTTGCTGAATTTAGGCTTATATTGCTTTTCTTTCTCTAGTGTCTGGAAGCTTAGAGTGCTTATCTTATATTTCCTTGTTTCTGAATGTGCAATATGCCTACAATGTAACACATTTCCTTCTAAGCATTGTTTTGCTGCATTCTACAAATTCTGATAAACCATATTTTCAGCTTAATTTAGTTCCTAAAAATCTTATTTTTTTTCTCTTGCTATTTCTTCCTTGACTTCCATGTGCTATTCAGATTTATAGTGTTCAATCTCTGTGTATGTTCCAGTTACCTTTTTGTATTAATTTCTAGTTTGATTCGATGGTGAGCAAGAGCACATCTAGTGTGGTTTCTAGGCTTTTAGATGGGCTGTGGTACACAGTAATAGCTTGGTGCACAAATGCTTTTGTTTGGGAACAATTCAGTTTGTTAACAGAAGCGTTTGCCCAAATTTCGCTTCCATTCATGAACTTCGCATGATGATGGGCATGTGATGAACACAAGTAATGCCATCTTGCCCAGAATCGTTGAATGAATTAAGTTTGTGAATCAAGATACTATTGTATTTAATAGCCTAGCATGTCGTCTATCTTGGTGATTGTTTCATGTGGCTCCATGACACCCCAGAGATACCAACATCTACAAGTGGCCAGGCTTACTTAATAAGGCATAGTATTTGTATATAACCTATGTGTATCTTCTGTGTACCTTAAGTCATTTCTAGGTTACTTATAATATTGAAAACAATATAATGCTATACAGTAGTTGCTTTATTGCTTGTTTGTGGAGGAATGATAAAATTCTGTACATGTTCAGAAAGATGCAATTTTGTTTTCAAATAATTTTGACCCATGATTGAACCCATAGAGGTGGAACTGGCAGAGAGGGAAGTCCAACTGCATGTATTGTGTTGTTGTTTGATAAACTATTTTGTGAACATCAACAATAATGAGTCCGTTGGTGCTTAGGTTTGGTTCCACTCATTTTACTAATTTTCTACCTGGTGGATCTCTTGATTACTGATAGTAGTATGGTGAAGTTTTCAGCTATAGCAATGATTGTGTCTATTGCCCCTGTTTGTTTCAGGTGTTGGGATGCTTTGGTATTAGCTGCACACACATTGAACATTGTTTTGTCTTTTTGGAGGATGGATCTCCTTATCATTAAGTAATGTTCATGACAATTTTTCTTCTGAAAAATTAGCCTTTTGTCTAAAATTAACATAGCCATTCCAGTGTTCTTTTGATGTGTGTTAGCACAGTATATCTTGCATTAGTCTTTTTCTTTTGTACTCTGGCTTCTTTCCAGACTTTTCTTTGTGTTTGATAAGCAGTTTGAATATGAAATGCCTAGGTGCAAACCTTTTGGCGTTTGTCCTGCTTGCTCTTTTCTGGACTTCCTGGATCTGTTTTGTCATTCTGTGGACTTACCAATGATTTCAAAACATTTTTAAATTCTCAGTCAATACTTCAAATATTTATTCTGTCCTTTTTTCTTTTCTCCTCTTTCTTGTTCCTCTGCATGTACTTTATATCTTTTATAATTGTCTCACAGTTTCAAGTATTCTGTTGAGCTTATTTCATTCTTATTTTCTCTTTACATTTGGGTTTGGAGATTTTTTTTTTATTGATCACCCATGAGACTTAATGATTCTCTTCAACTGTGTCCAGAGGTATAGGGAGCTTCAGCCTATGAAATTACGTTTTGGGTTTTATTATGAGTGTGACAGAAAGCCATGGGAAGTCAGGAGGTTGCCGATGTATTGCAAGGCTCAGCTCAGCTGCTTATGAGGAGCAGAGCAAGAGAAGCAGGGAGATCAACTGAAGGCTATCCCTGTTATCCAGCCAGAATGAACTCGGACCTAGCTGGCCACCATGACGGGAGTGGGTAGTGGTCAAATGTGGGGTAATTTGAAAAGTTAATCCAATGGGACAAAAATACAAGAGAAGAAAAATTTAAAATACTCTTAATATCTTCATTCAGAATGATAACTCTATTACCAGCAGGGTTCCTTAGTTTTTAACACATATGGCCTTGTGTTGCTTAATGATAGGGATACAATCTGAAAAATGCATCCTCAGGTGATTTTTGCCATTGTACAAACAGCATAGAGCGATACATTTTTAGTGTACTAAAAGGCAAACCTTTTAGAGCTTTCAGTGATACAAACAGCCCACTGTGGCACGCAAGCCATAGATTTGCCACCACTGACTTACACAAACTACCACAGCTACCATGTCTCTGGGTGATAAGATCTATGGGACCACTGCTGTGCATTAGTCTGTGGTTGACCAATATGCCGTTATGTGGTACATGATGGTAACAAATATTTTATTTGCTAATCTGCTTTATCACTTATTACAAACATTTTTCCAAGTGATTTTTTTCTAAAATATAACTTTAGTAAATATATAATAATTACTCATGAGACCTACCAAAACTTACTTAATCTATCCTCTACTTTTACACATTTACATTATTTTCTATTTTTCACCTTTTTATAAATATCAACTTCAATGCTATTCTATTAACTAAATGCATGCATTCTTACTTCCTTAGGATCTTTCCTCAATGCACACAAAGGTTTTGCATGTTCTTAAGGATTTTACTATGCATTTATCAATCACCCTCTAAATATCCTCCAGCAGTTTATAAGTATCTTGTCATCAGGAGCTCTATTAAGTTTTATCTTCTCACCAAAGACTATTATCTTTGTGTTTAATCTTTGCTGGGTTGATAGACAAACAATGTCATCTCTTTGTTTGAATTTGCTATTCTTTGATTATAAGTGAGGTTGGTCATTTCCTTGATGACATCGATTGACTGTACCCTAGTCATTACTCAGGCCACACACAGCTCACCTGCACTGGCATGAAGGATATACTCGCTGGAGGTGGGGGTGGGGGTGTTTCCATTGCGAGCGACAAAAAACTCATGTAACTGAAAAGCCTGGGAATAGACCAAGTCATTTTCAGGTCTAATTGGATTCAAAGGATGTTGCCCAAACTTTGTTTTTCACCGTCTCCTCAATTCTGCTTTCCACTGTGTTATTTTGTTGTTTTGTTGTTGTTGTTTCAGGCTCATTATGATAACTGTGGTGACAGTCACTCAAGAAGAGACCCTCCTCTCAGTATAGGGCAAAACACCTACCCCGCCCCGGAGGCCTTGGCAAAAGCCTCAGTAGCTCCGCTTGGTCCTGAGCAGCCCTGAGTCAGACACAATGGAAATAGACTAGAGAAGGGGATACGGGAAACTCAGCTGAACACTGAAATGTCATTGTCACCTCGGGGTAAAAATGCAATACTTCTCTAAAAGAAGCAAATCGCTCCTCCGTCACTCTGTCTCCACTCCTTTCAAGATTACTGGAAGACTCCTTTTCCATTCAGTGTGCTGCTTAGCTGGTGTGGACAGAGAGTGGCTGGCCAGCCTCGTCTTCAGTGTGACGCTATGCAGTACACATTGACTGATTATACACATCAGGCAAGGCAGCCATGGCGGTGGAGAGGAAAGAGGATGACAGGCAGATGTTTTAGACATGGACTCACTTGTCCATGAGCTTCCAATCTCTAAGAAAGGCAGATACAAACAACCATAATTCAAAGTAGAAATGAAGTGAGTATCAAATGCAAGTAAAATGACCTGGGGAGATGAGACAAAACAGAGCAGAGAAAGGGCATTCAAAGAAGTCTTTGCAGGTGCAGCATCTGGGCTGAGCCCTCATCTCTGAGCTGGTTTTCCATAGGTACCAAAAATGACTATGAAATCCTGAGCCCACAGTACTGAACATATAGTTTCCAAACCCTTTTTTTCACAGAGCTCTGTGCAAATGATGACTTGTAAATTATAGGCAATTAATTGCATCATTTATATTCCCTGCAGATCCAAGCCAGATCTGGTCTCAGCCTCTTTAAAGCAAACAGCATGTCCACATTCCTCCCCTATGGCAGATGCCACTTCTTTCAATTATTTAGGCTCATTTGGCCTGGATTCTGTGGCCCCAGGTACCTCCCAGGCACTCCGAGCAGACACACACCTCAGGTCCCTGGGAGCAACAGGAAAGAATGTCAGGCAGCACCAGGCCGGCTCCAGTTGGGTTTGGTCTGATTCCAACTGGGAAAGACTCTTTAGCAAACAACCTTCCTAATGGTTACCAGTTTTAATTTCTCCTGAAATATTGGCAGAGCAAGGCCCTGCAGAAGAAAAATGAGCCTTGGGAGATTATTCACTGACACAAGGTACAGTTTTACTCACAGCCAAGCAAGGTTCCCTTCTGAGGGCCGCTCTGTTCATTTCCTCTCCCAAAGTCTCATCAATAACCCACTAACAATAACAAATTGCAACATGACATCCTCCCTGTGTTGCTGGGTCGAGCACCTGATGAGATGTTTGCAATGAATTCGACTCCTCACCTTTCCTTTTCTGTTCATATTTCATGGAGTCTGCTAATATTTATGGAGTACCCACCTTGTACCAGGCACATGACGGGGAAACTTCCTTCTCGTGTGACACTGACAGTCAGTGGAGGGCAGAGACTTAAACAATGAAAAATAAGCTAATCATCTCAGAGAGTGGGAAGGGCTATGAAGGAAACGAGCCAGAGTAACAGAAGAGGGGATGATGGGGAGGGGCCTCTTTCCTCCTGAGTGATTGTCGTAGTCCATTTTATGTTACTTTAGCAAAATACTTGAGTCTGGATTCCTTATTAAAAGTAGAAGTTTAGGGCAGAGTACTTAGCTCAGTGATGTCGCCGCCTGCCTTGAAAAGGCAAGGACCTGACTTCGAGCCCTAGTTCTAAAAAAAATAAAAGATTAAAAAAAAAAAAAGAAGTTTATTTTGGATCACGGTTTTGGAGGTGGAGAAGTTTAAAAGCATGATGCCAGCATCTGCTTGGCTCTTTGTGAGAGTCACATGGTGCTCCGTGCCATTGCAGAACAGTGGTAAGGAAGCAGGTATGCAGGTATGTGTGAGACAGTGGACACAGGAGGCTGACCCATTAATTAGCACACATTGTTGAGCAACTAATCCATTCACAGGAGAGCTAATTCACTTTCACGAAAAATATATTCCTCCATTATGCATCCTTATTGCCACAACTGTTCTTGAAAAGCCCCACCAACTCTCAACAGCATTATGTTAGAGACCGTACAAGCCTCCACATAAAGTTTGGTGGGGGAAAAACCACGTTAAATCCATAGCATGCATCTGGGATGACCTCTCTCTGGAGGTGACGTTTGATGGTAGCTTGAGTGATCCATGGGGAACAGCTACGTGAAGTACCAAGGAAGAACATTCCAGGAAGAAGAGACAAGCCAGGAATGTTAAAAGTAAAGAGAGGCTTTGGAGTTAAGTTATTCTAGCTACAGAGGGGTAGGGGCTTCTGAACACATTCTGCCTTCCTGTAGGCTCTTTCCTTCATCCCTGCTTACACCTCCTCCCACAGCCTTTCTCCCTGTCCCATCCCCTCCCTTGCTCAAGCCTTCAGGACTCCTCTGTGTCAGCTTTTCATTCGGTACCTCCCAAACTCAGACTTCTGGAAGTCCAAGATATTGTGCTTTTTGAAAGTTTGGCTCTTGGCAGAGAGCCAGTGCTATTTCCATCTTGTGTGGAAAATATAGAATTACCGTGAATTATATTGAAAAATTAGATTCATTCACTGCTGTGATAATTTATCTCCCAATCTGTCTCAGAGAGTTAGCAGCTGGTGAGAAAATAAAATGTAATTTAGGCAAAAAAAAAAAAATCACTTTTAATCTATGTCTGGCAGGCAGAGAGGCTATTAAGTGAGTTTACTCTTTGCCAATCAGGTGGTTTTCTTTAGCACACCCTCAAATGAAATGTTGTGATAAAGACTAATGGGTAGCTTGTTGTCCTTGGATGGGTCCTGACAACAGTGGGTAAGAAGCCAGGTCCCACTTACCACTCAAAGCTTCCTAACCAGGGGCTCCTTTCAGGACCTGTCTTCTGAGGTCCTATTTGGTTGGCCCCTGCACTTGAGGATGCATTTGATAGCACTTGGGTTTGACAATTTCTGCCTTGAGAAAGGAGAGAAACAGCTCCCAATTTTAAGCCTCATCTATTGAAGGTGTTTGAAATATCCCTCTGCGATTGGTAATGATGGCCATTTGTCTTCTCCAGAGTGCTTGATGATATACCCTGGAATTGTCCTGACGTCATTGCATGAGTCAGAACACTGAGCTAATCCTGTTCTGCCCAGAGTGGAGTCCAAAACTCCCTGCATGGGTGAGTCAGCCTCTCACATCAGCAGGCTGGGTGGAGGCCACTTGGAAAGAGCTGGTTTTAGGTGCTACCGTCACCCTCCCCCCACAGCATTCTGTGTTGTAAAGCTAGGCTCCTCCTACACCACAAAAGGGTCCTATTCTTCCTCAGCAAGGCAGCAGAGTGTTAGTGTGGCCCATGTGCTTCCTGAGGGATGGACTCCTTAGGTGGCAAGGCTGGAGGGCTGGGGGCAGCAGATACTTGCTCCCTTCTTCCTAGTTTAGAATCCTACATCTTTGGTGAAACCGAGGCACAGTGAGGCAAGACCTTCCTGGACTGGAATCAGGGGCCTGAAGATGTAGTGGAGTGTCTTAGTCCATTTTTCTGCTGCTGCAATACAATTTCCAAACTGGGTAATTGGGAAGGAAAAGAAATATATTTGTCATAGTTCTGGAAGCTGAAAGTCCAAGATCAAAGGGCGGTGTCTGGGGAGGACCTTCTTCCTTCTTGCTGCATCATAGCACTGGAGGGCTTCAGAGACAGAGAGAGAGAGAGAGAGAGAGAGAGAGAACACAAACCCACTCTCCTGATAAGTAACTCATTCCCTCCATAGCAACATTAATCCATTAATAAGGGAACCTCTTAAATTTCCCAACTCTCAGTAGTATTAAAATGGCAATTAGATTTCACTGTGGCCCTTTTGGAAGGGCCATTCAAACTTTAACATGGAGGTTCTGCCACCACTCATTGTACAACCGTGGGGAAAGTCTTTCTCCCTCTCCTGGCTGCAGCAGCCTTAGCCATACAGTGAGGAGCCTGGGCAAGATGGGCAAGGTCCCTCTAGTTCCGGGATTTGTACTCTGTGAACTTGTAACTAAGGCTACACAAATGTGTGCCTAGCTCCACTCTGCATGCACCAAGTAGAGCGGAGACCTTGCCTGGAAACCTGAGCTTCCTTGCAACCCTTGCTCAAAGCCTGATGTCTCAGGTGACTTTGGAGAAGAGGCGGTGCACAGCAGAGGAAGTATCAGCTTCTCATTGGTGGCTCCAACACTGGAAGCATCTGGTGGGATGTAACACTATGCTCCCTGCTCATTTGCTCACAAAGAAAACCCAGAGACTCCCCTATAGCAGCAGATTAAGGAGCATTTATAGTAATTCTGGAGTGGAGGCCCAGTTTAGAAGTCACTGCGTAC
The DNA here is from genome assembly GCF_012274545.1 of Fukomys damarensis. Classification (NCBI taxonomy): domain Eukaryota; kingdom Metazoa; phylum Chordata; class Mammalia; order Rodentia; family Bathyergidae; genus Fukomys; species Fukomys damarensis. Next base: position 13,609,693 of record NW_022900935.1, read on the forward strand.
GCCAAGTGACCTTCCAGGGAAAACCACGCCTCATCTGCTTCCCGCAAGATCTCTCTGACTTCTTGAACTTAACCTCCAAGGCCAGGCAGAGAGAAGAAGTGTTAGATTTGAATTCAGTTTGAACTTCCAGGAAAACCAGAGTTCTCATTAGCCTCATCTCCACCCTTCCATCCATCAGGTTAAAATTACCAGTAAAATATGAAAACAGGGAGCCCTCAGACAGGTGTTGTACAGTAGGAAAGCTGTTGGAATTGTACAGGGATTTTTGTAAGATGGGTACAGAGTGGTCCAGAGGAGTGGAAGGTGACTCTGCGAAAGAATGCTGCATCTGTTCATTCAGTACATGTTTACTGAGTACTTCCTGTGCTGTACGTTGCTCTCAGAACAGGCACTATCCCTGTTCTTATAAAAATGATATTCCATTTTGGAGAGATAGACAGACAACTAACAAATGTGTATGCAAGCTCTTTCCCAGTAAGGAACATTTAGCCGTGTAACAGAGAGTGTAGGCAGGAGGGAGGTCATCTCCACTGCTGGTTGAGCTAATGCTTGAGTGGTGACAAGAAGCCACCTTGTAGGAGGGGGACAAAGGGGAAATTCTTCCAGAGAGGTTCTGAGGGAGGAGCAGCCTGCTTGTGTCCAGAACGTGGAAGTCGGTGTTTGGGGCCCTCTGAGATTGGAGAATGATCCTGATAGAATTATACCAGTATCAATCCATCAGAGACATCAGATAACATGTCTTCTGAAGCAGTGAAATTACTGAAAGAATTATTGAAGTTACTGAAAGGCCTGATAATTTCAGGTCATATTTAACCATCCACTCAACAAGATTTGAACTGTCATTGCACCTATAGATCCCAAGCAGAAGCTCATCGATGATGGCATGAAGGGAGGACAGTTTAGGACGGACTGGAGCAGAAGATGCAGAGTGATGGGGGGAGTGAGCCTGGGCTGCATGTTGGCTCCGCCTTTATGGGCAACATGGCGCCCCCCAAAGCCCTAGAACCCATCAATATTCTACAAACAGGGGGTTTAAAATAGTATCACCTTCTGAGAGTGCTGCAAAGCATAAACAACATAACAATGTGTGAACAGTGCTTAAAGGCACAATTCAGGCAGGCAAAAAGCACCACATAAATATACCACATTTGGGAGAAAGTGCATGAAGAGAGAACACAGTTGCTTAATTTAGACATTGTAATGAAGGGAGTGAACAGCAAGTGAGATTCTACAGAAACCAAGAACAAAATGAAAGGCGAGTTTGGGAGATTCGCATTTCAAAAGGAAAGAAACATAAAATGAAAATAATTAGGTTTTTAAAAGAAAGAGCCATAAATCACAGGGGCAGTAAATTCAAGACAGATATCGGAAGTTGAAGAGGTGAAATCAGAGCAAATGAAATTTAATTAATTGTCTTTTTTAAAATTGGAAAACATTTTCTAGTATTCCTGATGGTTGAAAGGACTCAGGTCAACAAATGAAAACATCCCATGGAAGATTTTTGAATTTCAAGGCTAAAGAAAAGCATTTGCCTAATGTAAGAGAAAAATGAAAGAAGTTACTACAGAAAGAATAAAGTCTTACCAGCTTTAGATCTGTCCACCAAATTAAGTCCCAGATGAAACGGAGTTGTGCAAGAGGGAAAGTGAGACGGAGAACTGGCATTGGAATTCTAGATCATTCCCGCACAGGCAGCAGAAAGATGTTCTCAGACATGCAAGGTCTTAGGGTCACTTCTCATAGGGGTGTGATGAGAAAAAAAAGTCACTTGAAGATATGGCCAAAAGCTTACGAGATGTATTAGATACAAAATTCAAGACTGCAGAAGCCATCATTTAAAGAACCATGGGCTAAACTAGGAGATGGAGCTAAATCTAAATGATTATCTTTAATAGAGTTTCATAATATGCAAATGTTTTCTTTTTAAAATGCCTTCAAATAAGTTAATACTAACCCAGATTTAATATTCTATATTTATTTTTCTTGTAACTGAGAAATAGGAGTAATAAGTAGAAGGGGGAAAAGTTTACTAGATTTCACCTCTTTCCTAGTAAATATTGGTAAAAGTTTTTTGTTTTTTTTTTTCCTCATAGAGAATAGGATGAAGGGGGGAATTTTAAAAATTTATAACAATAAACTTCAAATTCTTTAGGCAAAAAGAACAGAGAAAAAGTATTCCCATAGATAAAAAGCAACAAGAACAGAATAAATAAAATAAGTAAGCGTCAAAACAAAAGCTTAATGTAACAAAAAATAAAATCACTATTTTTAATGTGGTAGCAGATATGAATGAGCTAAGCTCTTGTTAAAATTAAAACACTTCAATTAAATGATGAATTGAAATCTATCCAAATTTATATCACAGAAAAGTTAAAGTCATGCTAGAAGGCATAAAAAAAAGTGAATGAATGTCAGAGTGCATCATGTTTCTTGGTAGGAAGTCTCAACAGTAAAATCTCCATTTGTATCTAATTAATTCATAAATAAAATATAATTTTAATAAACATTCAAATAAAAATTAAAAAAACATGGCAAATGATTTTTAAGTTATTCTGGAAGAATAAACATGGGAAAAATCAAAATAAAAACTGAAGCAATAGAACAAAGGTGGCACTTTTTTATTAAAAATATTTTAAAATTTTTAAAATTAAAAAGTACTTTTAAAATTTAAAGTGCTTTAATTAAAAGAGTATGGTATGGGTAAAAAAAAATTTTTTCTAAACTAGAAATCCCCAGAATAGACCCACTACAATAAGGTAGAATTTCATGATGGTGGATAGAAAATAGCTTATTATTGTGCTGAAGTAACTTGTTACTTATTTAAAGTCAATAAAACTGGATCACTACATCATAGTTCATACCTAAAACAAGGTAGTATGGGTTAAAATATTAAATATAAAAGATAAAACCACAAAATGACTAAGATCAAATAAAGGCAAAACAAGAATAAAGACTTTCTTGACCTCTGGGTAGAGAAAGGGTTTCTTACGCTAAAACCAAAACCAAAATAAAAACAAAACAACAAAGGGAGACAATAAACACAATAGGAGAAAATGTAGGACTTGACTGCATAAGTATTAGAAAATAATAATCTCTCTTTTACAAAGTTCACAAATGAAGTGTAAAGCAGAACAAACAAAACTCGAAACTGATATCCACTTATACACACCCACACGCACATGCATGTGATGTCCTGACCATATAGAAATTAACGCCAAATTAGGAAAAAATTAAGCAGTCAACAGGAAAAAAAAAATGGGCAAAATATACAAGTTAATGAATTATAAATAAACATAGTAGCCAATCAACATATAAAAATGCTCAACTTCATTCACAGACATATTCCCAAATCAACATATCTATCAAATTGAAAAGTACTAAGTTATACAATGTTACTGAAAGATAGAGTGAGTCCAAGAAACGTGCACTTCTATTTCAAACTCATCAAAAATGTTCATGCTTTTGGATATAGGTATTCTATTCCCAGGAATTTATTGTAGGAAACCATTCAGGGTTTCCCACTAAGATTTATCTACAAGGATGATCTTTATAGCATTTTTAAAAATAGGTCAGAATCAATGATAGTAAGTAAATCTAATATTTATTTATTGAGCACATAAAATGGCCAGGCACTCTGCCAAGGCTTTCACATGCATTGTGTCATTTTATCCTCAAACAGCCATGTGAGGTACATCCCACTACTATCTGCATTTTACAGATGAGGAGATAGAGGATTAAAACTCCTCAAATTCCCAGCAAAAGGACATAGCTATACATACCATGGATCAAAAATAATACGAATGTCATCAATACACTGTATTTCTCAAGGAACACAAAGAGACATTCCTAATTTTCCACTGCGCGTGCGCGTGTGTGTGTGTGTGTGTGTGTGTGTAGGTAGGGTACAGGATACCAATCATGATATGTGTCTCCCAGGGCTGGGGATTTAACTCTTTGGGTCTGCAGCCTCCCTTGCAAGTGCAAGGACCTGAATTCAATCCCTGGTACAAAAAGAAGGCTATGACATGAATCTCCCTAGTGAAAAGGAGTACATGTAGAAGAACAGAGGTGGGGAAGGGGGAATAATTGCTAATAGTGGTTTTCTCTTTCTAGGCTATGCAGTGATGAGAATCTTGATTTTTCTTTTTATCATCCTCTTTCCAAATTTTTTTCAATGAATATGCACTTTTAGAATAAAACAATTCTAAATAGAATTTTATTGAAAAGAGGGAATAATTGATGTTATTTTCTAAATTTTCGTTTTCATAGAGAAGAAGGATTGTTCTGGGGTTCACAGACAAGCCCTTATGGTTTATCCAAGGTTGCTGGGGGTCACTAAAGTTTTCAATGCAACCAGATTCAAGAAGAATAGGGCTGCTTTATTTACCTAGGAATGATTCCACCTTTTGGCCCACAGAGATTCCAACTTAAATCAGATTCTTTGAATTCCTAAGTCCTCCCTTTGGCGAAGGGTTTTATTCTGATACGGAAGCCCCTGTGCATTCCCACCAAAATATAAATGTCATGATCCTCATGCTTGTATATTGATGTATCTGAGCCTCCAGCTCCGTGGCTACCCGGATTAAAGTGACTGCTCCTACTGCATTATCTCCTGAATTTCCCAGAAATTGTTATCTTCACCGATAGCAAAATAGTTCCCTACGTGCCTGATGGATTCATTGCAGCAAGGTGATTCCGGCTGGAGACAAGGGGAAGGCCTAACTGTAAAAGGGAGTCTTAGGGTGTTGGCCTAGTCTGGCTGGTTGGGGAAAGGTAGGCACAAGGTTAACCACAGAAAGATCTGTCCTGTCTGTTCCTATGGACAAGGCCCACAGGCAGAAGTGCTCCTTCTAGAGGGTGGAGCGTCAAAACTCACAGGAGATTTTCAGGAGAGGGAAATAAAAGGCTACCTTTCCCGCATATAAGGCAAAGAAACACAGAAAAGTCTTCTACTGGCAGTACAGTGGTGCCCACTTCTATTTGATCTTTCTACTCGTTCATCCTTTTCATCCAAAAAATATCTATTGAGCAGACATGTGTCAGGCATTGGGGATGCAGGGGTGGACAGAGCCGATGAAGTCGCTACTTGAGTGGAGGTTTCCACCTGATGGAGGTACTTACTCCATAAACACGTAAGCACGTAAACAAGTCAAGCAAATAAAATGAAGTGATTTTAGATAAGAAGGAGTGAGTGCTCAGAGGAGAATCAAACAGGGTACTGAGGCAAGAGGTGATGGGATGGGGATTCATTCTCTAGGGTGGCGGTGGAAGGCCGCTCCAGGTGACAGCGGTGCTGAAGCCTGAGGGAGGGAAGGCTAGGAACCGTAAATGGCATACTGCTGCCTTATTTTCCTGATGCTGACCCCACCTGTCCATCCAGTCACCTGCTCTGGACAGCTTCCCTGAGTTCTCAGTAAGGGCTGTTGTGTCTGCTCCAGACAGCCCTCGGATTGTGCATGGAGAGCATCAGGCAGCTCTCCCAATAGCATGTGCGCCGTATGTGAGCTCGCCCTGCCCTTCTGCTAGGCTACAGGACCCATGGGTAAGCTAAGTGTGTATCTGTGGTCAGGCTAGAGCTGAGGGCTGGAGTTTTCCCTGGGCCTCGGCCCAGATTTCCATGTTCAGCTGCTCAATGGTTGGATTTAGTCGACTCTCCCATAGACACTTTAAACTCTGTACATGCAAAACTGAATTCATTATTTTACCCTCTCCAGCCTCCTGCTCCTCTCCTATGTTCTCCGTTTCAGTGACATCCCAGCATGCATTTCTTTAAAGGTCTATCTCTGCGGGATTGCCACGTGTGGCTGGGAAGTTTGCACAATGCACGAAGGACAAGGGGATGAGTGGAAACTGAACCCTAAACCATATTCTCAAAAATCAGGTCCTCTGGCAGGGAGCTGGGTTCCCTCAAAGGATAAGGTACCCGTATTTGACTTGCCCAAAGGTACCCTCAGGTGCCCAGTCCCACACCATATGCTCAGAACAGGTACACTTCTTAAATTTGAATAAAGATACCTTGAGGTATGCCATGGATAAGTCTATACTTACAATGATTTTTCCCAGCATATTTTTGTGTTCTGTATCAGCCAGTATTCTTTCCAACCACCTATTCCTTCTTCATCCTTCAAGGTTATTTTGAAATTCCCCCTTTTCCATAAAGTGCCCATAGCACCCCAAACCTATAGTCACCTCTTATCTATGTCACAGTACAGTCCATCTGCACCACTCACCTCTTCTTCCTTTATGAGTTGCTCTCCATAAGCACATTTTGCCACTGCAACTAAATCATGAGTTTGCAGTGTCTAAAACTATGTGTTGGGCTTCGTGCTTGGCAGTGAGTGTTGAATGGGTCACTAAAGTCACAAATATGCCACCTGTGTCCAGGCATAGATTTCTCTATGTGGCAGGATTTCTCAATGTGGCATCTGTGAACTGTCCACAGCGGAGTGCCCTGCGTGTCTCTGGGCCTAGCCTGGACTGCTGCATCAGAATATTCAGGGGGTAGTCTGCCATTCAACATAGTACTTGAAACATTTGCTGGAGCAATTAGATAAGAGAAAGAAATAAAAGGGTTGCATATAAGAAAAGAAGAACTCAAATTATCACTATCTGCAACTGACATGGTACTCTACCTAAAAGATCCAAAGAACACCACCAAAAAAGCTCTTATAATTAATAATCAATTTCAGCAAAGTGGCAGGGTACAAGAGCAGCACAAGAAAATCGTCAATATTTGTGTATACCAACAATGAACGGGGTGAGAAGGAAGCTATGAAAACAATACTATTCACAGTTGTTTCAAGAAAAATGCAATATCTAGGAATTAACCTAACTAAGGAAGTGAAATACCTCTACAAAGAAAACTACAATACACGAAAGAAGGGGATTGATGAGAATATCTGAAAATGGAAAGATGTCCCTTGCTCCAGGATAGGCAGAACCAATATTTTCACAGCCACACTTCCAAGACTGTTATACAGATTCAACACAGTCTCAGCCGAAATACCAAAAGCATACTGTACAGATTTAGAGAGAACAATCCTAAAATGCACTTAGAACCAGAAGAGACCTGAATAGCAAATGACAGTATGAGCAAAGCATGGCAATACCAGACTTCAAGCTGTACTACAAAGCAAAAGTGATAAAAACGACACGGTACTAGAACAAAAACTGACACCTGGACCAATGAAACAGAACTGAGGATGTGGAGGGGGCTGGGGATTTAACTCAGTGGTTCTACTGCCTGCCTGGAAAGCGCAGGTTTCTGAGTTCAATCCTTGGCATTTCCCCACAACCCCCACAAAAGGATTGAGGATATAGAAACCCCCTCAAACACTTTCAACTATTTGATCTTTGACAAAGGGTCCAAAAGCATATGTTGGGGGAAAGATAGCCTATTCAACAAGTGGAGCTGGGCAGACTGGTTATCCATTTGTAGAACATTGAAACTAGACCTTTATCTCTGACCATGTACTAAACTAAAATCAAAATGGATTAAACATTAAACATTCTGGAAGATAAAATAGGTAAAACACTTGAAGACATTGGTGTAGGAAAGGATTTTCTAAACAGAACCTCAATTGTACAAGAAATAGCAGCAAAAATCAGCAAATGGGATTGTATCTTCTAAAAAGCTTCTATACAGCAAAATTATCTTTCAGTAGACTGAAGAGACAACCTTCCGAATGGGAAAAAAATTTTTCCAGCTACTCCTCAGACAGAGGACTAGTATGTGGAATATACAAAGAACTCAAAAAAAATTAAACCGGTTAAAGTTAAAGATCCAGTCAAGAAATGAGCTGAAGAAATGAACAGACACTTTACAAAGGAAAAAATACAAATGTTCAACAATTGTTCAATATCTCTGGTCATTAGAGAAATATAAATTAAAGCAACACTAAGATCCCATCTTACTCTGGAAAGAATGGCAATTGTTAGGAAATGTAACAATAACAAATGCTGGTGTGGCTGTGGCAAAAAAGGAACCCTCCTGTATTGTTGGAGGGAATGTAACGCAGTGCAACCATCATGGAATTCAGTATGGAGATTTCTCAAAGAACTGAAATTAGAAGTTCCATGCAATCCAGCTATCCCTGTTAGATAGCTTCCCCAAAGAGCTTAAGGCGTCATATTACAGCAATAAACGCTTGCCGATGTTTATCATAGTATAATTCATAATAGCTAAATCATGGAACAGGCTGAATACTCATCCACAGATGATTGGATTAAGAAAATATGGTATTTATATAAGATGGAATACTTCTCAACCACAAAGAATGACATGTTTGAGACATTTGTAGGAAAGTGGGTGTGCCTGAAAATATAATATTGAGTGAAATAAGTCCGGCACATAAGCTTAAATATGGTATGGTATCTCTCATTTGAATGAAGCAAAGTACAAACAATGAAAATGACTAAGGATGGATAGAAATGGGCAAGGGGGCTGATCTCTTACAAGAGGAAAGTGGTCCAAGGGAACAAGGACAAGAGGTGAGAAGGAGCAGAAGGGGAAATAAGAAGAAAGATATGCCATGTTCAGGATCCTAGTAACTCCAATCAATGTAAGCATGATATACTATAACATGAGTTAAGACAAATAATATCAACAAATATGAAAAAGGTGATATCAGAACCAGGGAAGGAGGCAGGAGGGGCAGGGAAAGGGAAAGGGATTAGAAAAAAAAAGAAAAAACAAGCTGTAATATGTACATGTAGCCACTCCCCAAGATGACTGTAAACTGCATGAATTACCAATATATCCTAATAAAATAAAACTTAATTGAGAAAAAGTCTGCCAGAGGTGGGTCAGCGGAACTTGAATCGTTAACAGTCTCACAAGTAGTTCTCAAGCATGTAGCCACTGTCCTGGCTGCACTAAACCTCCAGAGGAAAGAGGACTGTGAAGTAAGGAGCCAGGAATGGGTCCTCCAGGGTGACTGGGGCAGTGACTCACTGCTCCTGGCATCTTCCGGCACACACCTCCTCAGTCTCCAGGGGGAATGAAGAATTATGAGTGCTGGCCTGGAGCTATTTCCCAGCTATATCTCTAATTAAATACAAGCGAAGTCCATAAATCTGAAGGGTGTGTGGAATGCTAGAATTTGGTGACAAATATATGACAGATAGACAGACACAGTCCGACAGAGAGCAACGGATGGACAGGTGGGTGGGCAGACAGAAAGACAGTGCACACACATTTGCAGCTGCATAGACTTTCTTGGAAGATCCTTAAGAGACTAGCAACAGAGGTTGTCCTTAGGGAAAATGACTTGTGGGTTAGAACAACTGAACTTTTTTTCCATAAATCTATTGGAATAGTATAACTTTGAAACTATGTATCAGTAGCACCTTAAGTAAAACAAAACAAACAAACAAAAAAACCCAAAAAACCATTTGTGGAATACAATATTTCTCCTAGCTAGCCTTTTTATAGTGAGAACTACATGCCTGGTCCTCCTGGACGTGGCTTTATCTTTTTTAAAAATCTTAAAATTATGAATGAATGAATGAATGAATTAATTAATAGAAACAGTCT